>NC_133398.1:4306018-4613055 GCF_047511655.1 Castor canadensis | reverse complement strand
GCTCAACAGCAGAATCTAGGAAACAGAAGAGTCAATAAACTTGAAGATATGTCAGTAGCAATTAGCCAGCTGAGGAAGAGAGAAAAAAGACTGAAAAAAGTGGGCAGATGAAGTGTCAAAATAATAACAAACAATTCCCTACATTTTTCTCAAAAACATACATTTTAGTGACTTCCAAGCAAGATTTCTTTTAAAAATAGCAAAACCACGTCTGTGCACAGAGTCGAATTGCTAATGACCAAAAATAAAGACTGTTTTTGAAATCAGACAGAAAAAACTAACAGTATACACAAAGAAAGCAATTCAGGTGGTCACTGACTTCTTGTCAGGAACAGAGACCTTGACCCAGTTTCATCGATTAGAACAGCAGGGAGTAGGACACAATGTAAGTGAGTCTGGATGTGGGGTGGGACACATGGCAACAAGTGAAGCGAGACTGGGGGCTTTGAGGGGGAAGAGGTGCATTTATGGTTGCCAGCAACTCCATCTTCCTGGAAGCCAGACCTACCTGTGGACTTGGACATGGGCTTTGGATGTGGACAGGTCTACATCCTTATCTTCCTCTGTCCCTTGCTGTCTGCAGAGCCACAGACAACTAACTGGCTTTACCTCTTCAACCCTCAGCTCCCTGTCTATACGTACTACCTTCAGCACGGGGTGTTGCAGAGATTAAAGGAGATAAATATTTGTGAACGGCCAAGTGCAGAGCTTGGTAGGTAAGTGGCAGGGGCCTAACAAGTGGCAGTGGCTTGATTGTGATCACAGTCAGCTCTAGGTACCTGTAGGGGTGATTTCAGGACTCCAGTGGATGCCGAAATACATGGATGCCCAGGCCCTTACATGACCTGGCGTACATAGTGTGTGCGTTTGATCTACACAATCCTCCCATACACCCTAAATCGTCTCTAAATCAATTATAATACTTTAAAAATTATTACACTTTATACAATATAAATGTTACATAAATAATTGTCACACTATATTGTGCAATGACAAGAAAAAATGTATGCATTCAGTACAGACCCAGTATTTCTGCACCCCTCCCAATGTTTCTGTCAGTGGGTGGTTGAATCCATGGCCATACCACCTGTGAATACAAAGAGCTGACTGTATTCTTTTTTGTCACTAGTCCCAACTTGCGAGTCTGGCAAGCCCCATATGGACTCCCATTCCTCATCACTCTGCATGGGCTGACTGTGCTAGGTGGTACCTACCTTGACACCTCTGTGAGGATAGACACCCACACAGTGGGAACCCATTGCCGCCTGTGGGCAGGCTGTGACCCTGTTTCTCTGCTCCCTTCTGTGCCCTTCTGGCCTCATGTAGCCATTCCTTGGCCATCTCTTAAAAGCCAGCTCTCATATCTCTCCCCTGGAGGTCTTTCTGGACTCCACCTCACTCTGAACTGAGTCCCCCACCTTTGCCTCTGTAACATCCTGTGTGCATTTCTGTCATTGGTGTACATGAAAATGCCTGTTTTGTGGGTTCCTTGTGAGTAGGAATCAGGTCTTCTTCATCTTTCTGTCCCCAGAGACTTCAGCCCTTGGCATGAAGTAGGTGCTTGATAAATGCTTGTCGAATGTGCGAGTAAACAATCAGTTAATGAGTACCGGAGAGACTGCGCCCCAGTAAATACCAGCCTTGGCATTCCTATGCATGTCAAGATTTATTTGCAACTCAACTCAACACCCCTTCATTTTAAGATTTAAAGACAGGCTTTTCTCGGTGAAGGAAGGTACAGATTCGCACACAGGTGGGTGGAAGCTGTGAATTTGGCCTCACTGAGAAGGAACATACCAGAACGTACAATTCTGTAATTGCAAGGTGATCATGTCAATGGCACACGCTATCGAATGTCTATGAGCAGCAGAAGCAGATATAGGAGCCCATCAGGGGCTCCGGGCTTGTTTCTGGCCGGTCTTTCTGTGTGACAAGTAAATCAAAATGGGGACTTTGAAGTCATCATCCCAACCAGCATGGTGGCACCATCAGATGCCTGCTCTATCTCGGCAGCCTGGAGCACAAAAGGCAAAAGGAGGGAACACATGGCTAGTCCCAAGCTGAAAAGGACATTGCTCTGACAGGATATTGAGCTGTTGGGAAAGCCCAATATTATGTTTGAATCAGACTTGAATACTTAGAGAAAGACCATTGTTCAAAGATGCTTAACATGGGCTGGGGCGGGTCCCCTTTCTCCTGTCGCCTGGGAGGTGGCATTGTGGGCTGTGATGATTTGGTATTGTATTTATAAGCTGACAGGGTAATCCTAGGAACAGCAGGAGGGAGGCAGCCTGAGTAAGACTTTTCAACCCTGCTAATTAAAACGATCCTTCCTCTCGGTGAAGGCTAATAAGACAGAGAGAGAGAGTGGGCTAATGAAAATGTCACCACCAGATTGCCTACTTATTTTAACCTCCATTTTGGGGTACGGAGAGAGGTTTTCAAAACTTGTTAGAGCCCTCTTCTTCTTCAACACCGCTTTGCATGGAATGAACCGTTCCAGCACGCACATCGATAGTGCTCAGAAATTTTATCTCTGGTTGTCAATAACAACAGTTCTTAGAATTCGAGAATGAGCCCGTGTTGGTTTTGAACCAAACAGAAGGGAAAGGAATCTGATTCCCTCTTCAGTGCATCTCCCCACCCCACTCAAGAGGCCAGTGTGCTCATGAGAGGTGTCACCCCCATGTGGGTGGCAGTCACGTTGAAGGTGCCTCATGGACACCAGAAGGTGGTTGGGGAGATGGGAGCTGGGCTCAGACTTAACATCTATCTCATCAGCATTTGGTTCTGCCAAGATGGCATGAATTTAATTAATATGGCATTTAATAGAGCCCAGCATGACCTCATCCCAGAGAGCTCTGTCTTCATTTCAACCCCGTCCCTTTCCCTAAAATGCAGGTGACTTCAGCTAATGACTTCGTTGGCAACAGAAAAGTGAAGAACAAAAGGTTCAGCTCCTCGTAGGTTACCCAGGTGGTGTTTTTCTGCGGGGGAGTCTGAGCGCTCTGTTACTGGAGGGGATTTGCGTAACAGGTGCTCTGGGGCCGGTAGCAGGTGCTTATTCCCCTGAAGAACCCAGGGATGGAGAGAGTTATGGCTACAGATTTGGTAGGTGAATTCATTTTCATTTCCTGTATCTGTCAGAATGAATCATCACAAACGTGAAGGCTCAAAACAACAGAAATGTGTTCTTTCACTGTCTTGGAGGTCAGAAGTGCTGCTGAGGTGGAGGCTCTAGGGGAGGCTCCTTCCTATCTTTTTTTGGGGGGGATGTGTGTGGCAGTATTGGGGTTTGAACTCAGGGCCTCCAACTTACTAGGCAGGTGTGCTCCACTTGAGCGACACTCCATCCCTCTTTCCTGCCTCTTTTCGACTTCTCCTGGCTCCAGGTGGGCCTTGGCTGTGGCTGCATCTCTCTGGTCTTTGCCTCTGTGGTCACAAGGCCTCTCCCCTGTGTCTGTCTTCTCCTAATCCCTTTTATAAGGACACTTGTCATTAGATTTAGGACCCAGGTGGATAATCCAGGCTGATCTCATCTCAAGATTCTTATCCTTTTTCTAAATAAGGTGATAGTCACAGGTTCTGGAACATACAAGTTTTTTTTTTTTGGGGGGGGCAATATCAACCAACTAAAGTACGGTCAGGCCAAATAAAGTTGAATTCATCAATTCATCCAAATCTATTAAACGAGTCTTTCCACCTTTGCTTCAAAAAGATTTGCTCTGCCCCTTTCTCATGGCATGGAGATACATGCAGAGCAACCTGTGTAAGACATTCAGAAAAGAATGCACCCCAAAACAATCACTTATACACATTCTACCTCGCTCTAGAGTTGGCAATTTTAATGCTACAGAGATTAAAAGTGATCCCTGTGAGCACTTCAGGTGATGGGAAAAGGCTCGTGATGTGTTGATTGGTGCCAGACACAGTTATTCCTTTATCTAGTGTGGTCACAGCTTTCAAATATCATTCTTGCTGGTGAGCAGAGTCTAGAAGGAAACTCTGAGTAATACAAGGTGTGACAGTTGTGCAGGGGGTGGATATTCCAGAGTAATTTCCCCGCCCTTATTTATGCTCTTTTCTGTTTTGCAGATAATAGAAGTTTAGATAAAGACTGCCTCTTTGGGAAAAAGGGGTTCATATTACGCCCTGTGTATCTTCTAAATTCTGTACCATGTGCATTGCCTATTTAAAAAAGCAAATGCATAAAAAGACGAAAATGCCTGCTGTTGTGTCCTCAAGAGTTGGGTCTGGTTTAGCTGTTGCTATACAATTAGCTTGTATCACGTTGCTCTTGAGTTGTGGGCTTCCTCCTGGCCTCTTGACCATAGGTGACAGCATGGGCTCAGGCCCAAGAGGGAAAGATGGCGTGTATTCCAGGAGCAGAGCTTGCAGGTTCAAGCTCAGATCAGGATGTGACAAGTGATAGGGCTGGAGGAAGGGTCTCGGAAGGTATGGTAGGATTTGGACTTTGTCCAAGCCCAGTGGGAACCCTTCAAGGACATAATCATTTCTGCATCTTAGAAACAGCACTCTGAGTGTGGAGAATGGCTATGTGGGCTTTTCACCATGTACATATTAGATGCAGGTAAATCGCGAGAGTGTAGGTGACAGTAAGTTATGTGGTAAGATAATTAAGAGTGATAATATTTGAGTATTTATGGCCTTGTTTTTAATGTAATTTATTTGATTATAAGTTCACTGTAAGTAATTTAAGTTTTAGTAATGTCAGAGTTTAACAACTGGCTTGCAAAGCTCCTGCAGACTTAATGATTGATTCTGGTGAGCTGACACGAACCGCCTTTGTACATCATTAGCTTCGCTCAAGTCTCGAATGTGTGCAATCAGTATGGCGCACCAAAATCTAGGGATGAGAGGACCCTGTAGTTTTCCTTTACTTTTTTGGGTGGTAAATATGACCAAGATTCCTAACTAAAGGCTTAGAAAGAAGTTGAACATGATGCCGGGCATGGTGGCTCAAGCCTGTAATTCTGGGCAGAGATCAGGAAGACCCCAGTACTAGGCAAGCCCAGGCAAAAAGTTCAGCAGATCCCGTCTCGACCAATGGCTGGGCTTGGTTGCACGTGCCTGTCATCCCAGCTATATGGAGGAGCACGAATAGGAGGATTGCAGTCCAATTGGACTGGGCATAAACCCAGACCCTATCTCAAAAGCAATCAGCATAAAAAGGGCTGGTGGAGTGGCTCAAGTGGTAGAGCGCCTGCCAAGCAAGTGTGAGGCTCTGAGTTCAAAATGAAGTTGAACACAGTGCAGGCACACTCTGTACTATGCCTGGCCCTGGGTCCCAAAGAAAGGATAGGAAGCACACAGATGGAAACTGCTAAGCCAGGAAGGCATTTCTGTTTCTTCACTTGCTTGAATCACTGGCTCTGGCCCCTCCTCCTAGATGCTCCGTGTTAAGCCAACTCAGGCAGCTTCCTCCTCCCTCCCACTTCTGAGCTCTGGGCTGAAATCCAGCTGTTTGTGGATAAATCTGTTACCGTACCGCTTCAGCTCCTTCTCTGGGATTGACGCCCTAGCCTACGTGTCCAGAGTCAGCATCTCTCTTACTCTTTGATCCTGTGGCACACTGGTTGGGGTCACCACTCAGGGACGAGTGGGGGATAGCACATCATCGTCAGTGTCATTATTATGGTCACCCAACCACCCCATCAACACATCATCATCAATGTCAATATTATCATCACACCATCGTCTTCGTCATCAGTGTTGCCATCACCACCATCATTGTCATCACCTACATTGACACACCATTGATGCGATACTGTCATATGATTCTCATCAGTGTCACTATCACCATCACCAGCATCTTCTTCATCAGTGCATTATTGCCACACTACCTTACTCATCCATGTCACTGTCACTATCATAGTATCAATAGCCTTGTCCTCATCAATACATCGTCAATATTGACGTTATCATGCCATCGTCGTCGTCAGTGTTGATATCACCATCATTGTTGCCATCAACATTGTCGTCCTTGTCATCAGTGCCAGCAGCATCACCAGTAATGACAGCAGCAGCAGTGGCAGTAATATCAGTAACAGCTCACGTTGACTGAGCCCTTGGTGTGGCCAGACACTGGTTTGGCATGCCTTCTCTGCTCACATTCTCCCCTAGATCCCACAGAGGAGGTACAATAGTTATCCCCATTTTACAGATAAGGAAACCAAGGCTTGCCTAAAGTCACACTGCTAGTGAATAGTGGAGCCAAGATAGCAACTTGGAACTTGTGTTCAATGGATTCCAAAGCCCCCTCCTCTTGATAAATAACTGCTACCATATCATTGACCAGCTATGACAAATGATGGCAACTGTCTCCGTCATGTGGACATGTGGAGCATTTACAAAATGCCTCGTGAGTATCATCTCATCTGGTCCCACCAGTCAGGCCCACCGTGATTACTGTTGTCCTTGGGGAATGGGGAAACAGAGACTCACAGAGGTGAAAGGACTTTAAGATCTCACCGATGGGATAAGATGTGGGGTGTCAGCGGTAGTTAAGTGTGCAACACGTGTGTGAGGCCCTGGGTTACACACACACACACACACACACACACACACAAGCACCCATCCTACCAACTATGGGCGGCAGAGTGGTTCTTGAGCCTAGGTCCTCACCTGCATGTGTGTGGACTGGCCGTATTTTACATAAACCCTTGTCAGGTTCGGACCATTCTTCTTCAGCAAGTACATCCCATAAACGGCACTTTCTGATGCCACCTGTGTGTTCCCGAAATAGCTGTTGAATGACAGTCCAGCCTCCTTGACTTCAAGTGTGCCGAGACTCCTGTTGACTTGGACATCACCCTATCTCTCCATGCCCCTTCCCTGCTCCTCTGCCCCTCAATAAATTCACAAAGCCAGGGGTGGGGGGACCACCCATCTTTGTTTTCAAAGTGAACGGTTAGAAAGCAGGCCCTGCAAATCTGTCATTTGCATACCATTTCCTTGGGAGTGGGGGGGAAGGGAGGCTTCGGGCCAGATATTTTCATGCAATTCTGCTCATTATTTACGCAGACAAGGAGATATTTCAGTAAAACTGCGCTCAACTCTGAGTGACAAGGTATCTTTCTGCAGTGCGGGGTTCAGGGAAATTGTAGTGAAGTTGACAGCTTTTTAATGTACAGCTGCTATTCTGCTGAAATACGGTGTGTTTTTATTTTGAAAGTACAAGATGACCTATTTATTAGCTGTGATTCGAGCTGAGTTTACACGCTCGGAAACACAAAGGGAGAAGAATGGCATATTTCTTTTGGGGGCCACAGACTCCCTCGCCCCCTCCTCCTGCCACACAAAGAAAACACTGAAAACAGAGGGTTGTGAATTGGAGTGGACGTGTTTTCCTTGAAATGACAGCTTACCTTGGAATCACGGGAAAAAGCTGCCAATTACATTAATCATTTTTCTCCGAGTAACAACACAGAGGTGCTCGGGCTGCCTCCCTGCGAGGAGAAAGGGTGAGCTGAGCTACGGGAAGTCAAACAGTCAGGGTTCAAATAATCAGACACTGGAAACCCATTTGTTTTTTTTTCTAAAAAACAGGGCTTGGGGCTTAGCATGCCTGGACACTTGCTCCTCCACGTGTGCACACCCCTGAGTTTGTAACGGGGGCCTAAACTGCTTTTGCTGAAAAGCACTGACTCTTTCCTTGGGCCTTCGGACTAACTAAAAGCAGGAGAAAGGCTTGGCTTCTCTGTCTCCATTTTATATCTGTCCTTGTTCTAAGCCATTCACTGTGTGGTCACCTTGGAATTCTGGAAGGACAGGACTGATGGATAATATGTTTATGACAAGGGACTGAAACTACCCCTGAGCAACAGTGAGCCTCCCAGGACATATCACCCCAGAAATGAGGACAGTCTCCTGGATCTGAAGTCATCACCAGCCCTCCTCACCTGCCTTGCCTCGGAGCAGGGGTGACCATCTCAGGGGAACCAGATTGCTCCCCTCAAGTGATGACAGCCATGACAGCTTCTCTGGAACCCTCCACCAGAACTGAGCTAATAATCAACCAAGCCACACTTTAACCAGGACTGTTTGATTCTGCACACCTCTCTCCATCTGCCCAAGTGTCTCCTCTACTTAAAGCTAAGGCTCATGTCTGTACCCCAAAGATGGCAGAAGATGAACTGAGCTTCTGTCTTCCCATGACATGCCATGTCAGGCAGTACACCTTTCTCTGCCCTTACCATTACTGTCTCTTTATCTGGCGTGTAGGAGTGAGTGACCGGACTGACATGTCGACCCCTGGCATTTGGGGCCTAAAACTCTGGTTTCAGATTCTTATGGAAATGCAGAACCTCAGCCCCTACCCCAGATCTAAAAAGGTCCCAGGTAGTCAAGTGTGAGAAGCACCAGAATGGCCTGAAGCAGCGTATGTAAAGCTCAGCTGCTGGCTGCCACTCACTTATTTGGCACCTACTGTGTGCCAGGAGCCAATGTAGGTACTGAGAATGCAGAGAAGACCCACATGCTCTGCCCTCCCTCCCTGAGGAGTTTGCAAGCCTGCAGGAAGCCAGGTAGGAAGGATGGATCACAGGGGAGACGGATGAGGACGAGACTGGCCTCACCTGGACAGATGGCTTTTGCATCTGATGGGTCCTAACTGGCAAAACTTACCCAGCAGAAAAAACACACTTGTTATAATTTATGTTGCATCATTTCCCACTCCTCGGGAACTTATCTTAGCAGTTGCTGTGCACGTGGAGACAAGACAATCGTGCTCAAATTATTAGCCATTTTAAAGTGCACGGCTCTGTGGCATTTGGTGCACCCCTGATGTTGTGCAATTGGCACCTCTGTTTTGACACTTTCATTACCCAGAAGACCCCCCGCTCCTTTAGGTAGCCCGTGCTAACCACTAATCTGCCTTTTGTTTCCTGGACTTGCCTTTCTAGATATTTCATAGAAAAAGAATCATCCAATATGTGACCATTTCCGTTGGGGCTCTTCACCTGTGTCATGTTTTCGAGGTCCATGTGCCCTGCACTGTACATAAGTATTTCATTCCTCCCAATGGTCAAATGATATTTCATTGCATAAACATAACTGAGTCTACACATCCACCTGTCGGTGGACATTCATTCTCATTAAAAAAACATTCTTTCAAAGTGTGGCATATATCCACAGTGGAGTATTACTCAGCCACAAAGAAGAATGAAATTATGTTATTTGCTGAAAAATGAATAGAAGTGGAAATCATCTTGTTAAGCGAATTAAGCCAGGCTGAGAAAGACGAAAGCACATGTTCTTGCTCATAGGTGGAATCCAGACCTAAAAGAATGAATGACCTAAGTGTAAAACAGGGCACTGTTTGGAGGTGGGAGCCAATGTTGGGGGAGGCGTGAAAGAAGAGGGTGCAGGATGGCAGATGCAATCAAAGCATTTCACGTGCAAGGCTGAGGATGAAATGATGAAACCCATTAAAACTGTCCACGATGGGTAGGATAAGAAAGTGGCAGAGGGGGAAATTTGATCAAAGTTTGTTATTTGCATACATGGAAATGTCACAGTGACACCCCTTTGTGCAACTAATGCACACTAATGAAAAGGAGAAAAATAAGACAAAAAGAATATTGTTCCATTTTAGAATAGGCCTGTAAGACTAATATACCCTAAATGGATGGAATTGGAGAACATCATTCTGAGTGAGGTTAGCCTGGCTCAAAAAACCAAAAATCGTATGTTCTCCCTCATATGTGGACATTAGATCAAGGGCAAACACAACAAGGGGATTGGACTATGAGCACATGATAAAAGCGAGAGCACACAAGGGAGGGGTGAGGATAGGTAAGACACCTAAAAAATTAGCTAGCATTTGTTGCCCTTAACGCAGAGAAACTAAAGCAGATACCTTAAAGCAACTGAGGCCAATAGGAAAAGGGGAACAGGAACTAGAGAAAAGGTTAGATCAAAAAGAATTAACCTAGAAGGTAACACCCACGCACAGGAAATCAATGTGAGTCAACGCCCTGTATAGCTATCCTTATCTCAACCAGCAAAAACCCTTGTTCCTTCCTATTATTGCTTATACTCTCTCTACAACAAAATTAGAGATAAGGGCAAAATAGTTTCTGCTGGGTATTGGGGGGGGAGAGGGAGGGGCGGAGTGGGTGGTAAGGGAGGGGGTGGGGGCAGGGGGGAGAAATGAACCAAGCCTTGTATGCACATAGGAATAATAAAAGAAAAATGAAAAAAAAAAAGACTAATATACCCTAATTTAAAAAAGAGAAAATAAAAATCTAAAAAATTTAAAAACTGGCCCTTCACAAAACAACAATGCTCAATCTGGGTGATCACACTGTCAAAATGGCAAGTATTCTTCCTTTCTTTTTAACAGCACTGGGGTTTGAACTCAGGGCCTCATACTTGCTAGGCAGGTGCTCTTACTGCTTGAGCCACTACACCAGCTGTTTTGTGATGGGTTTTTTCAAGATAGGGTTTTGAGCACTATCTGCCCAGGCTGGTTTTGAACCGAGATCCTCCTGATCTTCGCCTCCTCAGTAGCTGGGATTACAGGCGTAAGCCACTGGCTCTGGCCTTAGGAAGAATAGCCAGTCCAGAAGGCTCAGCTCAAAGAACCACCTTGAAAACAGATCTCCAGGTTATGTGTGTGAGCTTTCCAGACACCCTCGAATAGCAGCATTGGCACCTGAAAATCACTTGTGTGGGATTGCAAAGCGTGTATTTTGCCTGGAACCGGTGGCAGTTCTGAGCCATTTCCCTATTTTTTTTCAACCAACTGTTAAATTCATTCAGCAGCCATCTATTGAGCGTCACCTCTGCTTTGGGTCCTAGAGAGGTAACAGGGCCTTGGGATCAGGCGCTTAGACACTCCAGGGATGAGAGCTGATGGTGAAGGGGTCCTCTTGGTCCCTAACTGGGTTCGAGGACACCCTTTGTTCCTTCCCTTCCTGTCCCCCACAGAGAGGGCCTTGCAGCAGGGAGAAGCAGCTCGCCCCTGCAAGCCCTGGGCACCAGCAGATGCAGCGGAAGAAAGGGTTTCGAGGATAAGGCACTCAGATGGAGCAAACCAGCCAAGCAAACCTAGAGCCACCTGCAGCATTGCCAGGGAGACAAATGCCACATCTGGAAAGGTATCTGCATAATCCACAGCTTGTCATTTGGGCAGGAAGTACTCTCTGTCCTTGGAGAATCTGCCTAATTATGGGTTGGCTACATGCCAGGAAAGAGGAGCAGGAGAAATGGAGAAGCAGCACGCGCTCTCAACACATCCATACCACAGCTTGTCCTCTGTGATCGTGGTCTGTTTCCGGGTTCCCTACAGGTTCAGGAGGAGCCGAGGTCAGAGACAAGGGAGACGGCCAAGGCCGGGCAGGAAGGCCGATCAGAGTCCTGCGGGCTGGCTGGCAGGGGCTGGGCTGTGCTCTGTTGGCATCCTGTAGGATTTGTACCCATTGTGAGGTGTGTTGTATACCATTTGTCACTGCTGGTAAAATGCTAAATTTTGAAGGTTAGCGACCTCCCCTCTTCTTTTTAAAGTTTTAAAACTTGCAGTAAAATACACTTAACATTAAATTTGCTATCCTGCCAAACCTGGGGGCACACACCCATAATCCCAGAATTTGGAAGGCCGAGGCAGGAGGAGTTCAAGTTCAAGGCTGGCCTGGGTTGAGAGCTACCTTAAAAAAAAAAAAATGCCATCCTGGCCATTTTTCAGGGTACAGTTCAGGAGCATGAAATATGTCCAGCACCCATCACCTGGCCACAGTGAATTGTCTTCAGAAGCCGTGAGACCCTATCTCTCCTGCAGCCCCTTTCTACTCACTGTCTCTGCTCTAGGCCCCTCCCAAAGTGCAGTCCTACAGCATTTGTCTTTTGGGGTCTGGCTTATTTCACTCATGAACTCCAGGACTTACCATGCAGTGACTGCTCCAGAACTCGGTTCCTTTGTAAGGCTGGGTCATATTTGTTACGTCACATGGTTCTACTCAATGGTCTTCATCCACTGAGGGACACTTGGGTTCCCTCTACCTTTGGGGTGTTGTCAGTGGTGCTGCCGTGTTTGAGTGTAGGGTTATTGACTCTTAAAAACAAAATAAGAGTCTTCTGCTAGTCTCTTCCCTCTGGCCTGTGTGTGTGTGTGTGTGTGTGTGTGAGTATGTGGGTGAGTGTGTGTGTGTGTGTTTTGGCAGTGGTCACCACCATCTAAACAGCCATGAAGCCAGGACAGATGCTCCTCACTCAGCCCTCAACTCTCTAGGCACCTCTGCAATTCTGTCTCCCAGGGCCCCCTCTGGACAGTTTGAACCAGAGGGACCCAGGAACCATATGCCACCAATGACCAGGGGATCCCATGCAGGTGACTTGTGCCAGGGAGGGGTGAGTGCAAGAAGCTGTGTCCTTACTAGCAACTTTGGAGGTGAAGGAGTGGCTTATCTTGGTTTCAGAATTTTTCCCAGCTTTATCGAAGTGTGATTGGCAAGTTAAAATTGTGTGTATTTCTCACTCGTGACATGATCTCTTGATAAGTGTCTATGTTTTGAGGTGATGACCACAGACAGACACATCGCCTCACATAGTTCTTATTTTAGGGGGGATGAGAACATTTGCACTTTATTCTTTTGGCAAATCTCCAGTACACAATGCAGTATTGTTAACCAGGATCACAGGGCTATACATTATTATTACTATTTTCGGTGGGGTACTGGGTTTGAACTCAGGGCCTCATGCTTGCTAGGCAGGCGCTCTGCCACTTGAGCCCCTCTGCCAGCCCTTTTTCAAGATAGGGTCTCACAAACTATTTGCCCAGGCTGGCTTCGAACCGTGATCCTCCTGATCTCTACCTTCTGAGTTGCTGGGATTGCAGGTGTGAGGCACTGGCGCCTGGCTGGGGCTGTACGTTAGATGTCCAGAGCTTACTCATCCTGATTATTGAAATTTTGACCCCTTTGACCAACACCTCCCATTCTTCCCACCCAGCCCCTGGCAATGACCTTTCTACTCTCTGTTTTTAAGAGTTGGACTGTTTAGATGCCACGTGTGCAGGTGAGATCTTGTGATTTCTCTTTTTTACTTAGCATAATGTCCTCTGTTTTCATCCACATCACAAATGATAGCTTTTTTTTTTTTTTTTTTTTGCTGGGACTGGGGTTTGAGCTCAGGGCTTTGTCCTTGCAAAGCAGGTGCTCTATTGCTTGAGCCACGCTTCCAGTCCATTTTGCTCTTGTGATTTGGGAGCTGGCTTCGAACCTTGATCCTCCCAATGCCTCCCAAGTAGCTGGGATTACAGATGTGAGCCGCCACACCTGGCCGATTGCCTTCTTTTTTGAGGCTGAACGATGTTCCCTACTGTTGAAGGACTCTGAGGTTGCTTCTTGACAATTGCAAATAGTGCCGCAATGAACATGGGAGTGCAGAGTGTGAGGCACTGACTTCGTTTCCTTGGCTATATCCTAAGAAGTGGGGTTGCTGAATCGCATGGTGGCTCCATCTTTAATTTTTTGAGGAGCCACCATTCTGTTTTTCATAATAACAATACCATGATTTCAGAATTAGTAAACTTGTCCTTCTCTGTTCCACTCATACCCTGAGCTCCCTCCTTTCTCTGGCACCCTTTGTGTTAGAGGTTTGGGTTCTAAGTAGGAGGTTTGGTCAGAAAAACCAAAGCAGCAGTTGGTCCTCCTACTATCCACACTGTCCCAGGTTGGCTCACCCACGTGAGCACGGACGTTTCATTCTTTTCTCATGGAACTGCATAATAAAGGTGACACTGTGATTGATGGGGCCCCATCCTGCACGTCATCTTACCTTGGTGGTCCTAGGAGATAAGCAATTAGTGCTTCCATTTTACAGTGTAGAAGACTGAGGCCTGGGAAGGTTGGACTCCAAAGTCCCGAGTCAGCAACTTAGAGGAGCGGCGATGCAAGCCTGAGTCCACTACAGATCCCACCCTCCACCGCCCTCCACCACTGACTACATTTTCTGTTTTTCCCTTAAAATCAGCTAATGAGCGCAGCCGGATGCAGAGTACAGCTGGAGGTGCCATGCTTCTGTCTGTCAACTAGCACTCTCCTTTTGGGGGCTGCAGAGAATGAACTGGGTCAAATTAACTGCTCATTATTTATTTGGGGGGACCCCCTGCCGGGGAGAAAAGCACCATTTATACGCATTGCAGGATCTCTGCAAGCCTGGCAAGTAATTGAAAGCAGGTCCCAGATAGGCGCAAGGTGGCCCGCCCTGGGTTGACTGTGGTGCTACCAGGAGCAGGTGACCTCCCCCTCGCCGTCCCCACGCGCAAAGTCCTGCACAGACATGGCTCAGGTCTAGCACTTCTCTAAGCGTGCACGCGGGCACAGTGAACACAGGGACTTGAGACACTGTTGAAACCGTGGGTTTCCAGAACGCTGAAAGGTAGAGCGTACCAGACACTGGGCTGATTAAACAGTCAACCTGCAACGTCCTCTGTGAACTCAGCCCTGGAATATTTCTCAATGAAACCGGCCCTCGTTCAAAGGCTAGCTGGGGAAGGAAAAGACCTCTGATGTGTTTCACAGCGAGCCGCAGTAGTGTGCAGGAGGGGCCGCCAGGGAGGTGGCCATGTTAAAGTGGTGACACTCTTAATGTGCTTTGTTTGGAGTGTGGCTTAATTAGATGACAACTTGAAGGTGCTAGCTGTTTGCAAGGGTAGTTCTGGTCTCCAGGGCGGAGGACTAATTTAGCTTTTTGGTTTAATTCAGAAACAGGAGAGGGGAGGACAGAGAACACGCACACACGCACACAGGCAGGACGGGTGTGTTCACAGGACTTGGGCAGCAGCCCCAGAGAGGGGTGAATGGGATGGCGCTCACATTCAATTAGCGTCCATAAACCTCTCTGCCTCATGCAGGGCTTCGGGCAGTGGAATGCATGTTGGAGGCACGACTTTGATTCGAGACAGCCAGATCTGGTTTGGAGATGCAGCCCCATCACTTCTGGCTGTCGGACACCGGGCAGGAATTTATGGAACCTCTCTGAGCCTGCAATTTGTTTATTTACTTATTCAGCAGTGCTGGGTCTCGAACCCAGGACCCTTGTGCATGCTCGGCAGGCGCTTTACAACTGAGCCACAGCCCTGGCCAGTCTCCAATTCTTTGGAAAGCTGGGGTGGTACCATGCACCTCCTGGGGTGGTTGTGAGGATGGGGTGGGGGCATAAAAGACAACACTTGGTGCCGTGCTTGGAGTGCACTCAGTGTCTGAATCACACTCCCCTGTCGGCAGGAGAAGCAGGGACAGAGCTACAGAAGGGGCCGAGGGCCTGCTTCCAGAACCACCGGGCGACAGACACTGAGACCCAATGGCAAGGTTGCAGACCAGCTGCCCAGAGGTGGGACGTAAGAGAAGGGGTCCCAGAGAAGCCATCTGGAGGGTGGCTTTAAAATGTTTCCTTCTCTACTGTTGAGGAAGGCATTATTTTCATGCAATGAGATTCGGCCATTTTAAGCACCCAGTTGACCTAACTTTGGCTTACGTCACTGCCAGGATGCAGAAGAGCTTCTTCATCCTAAACAACTCCCTTGTGCTCCTCTGCCTTTGATCTCCTGTCAATTCCTGGCCCCAGCAACCATTGCTCACTTTCTGTCACTGTGTGGTTTGTCTTTCCTCGAGTTTCAGGTACTTAAAAGCTTCCAGTATGCTGTATTTTGTTTGTTTGACTCCTCTCCTTGGCAAAATGCATTTGAGATTCATCTGTGCTGAAGAATGTATTGGTCCTTCGTTCCTTTAATTTTTTTTCTTTTCCTTATTGTTTTCTTCATTCCTTTTTCATTGCCAAGTCGTTTTCCATTGTGTGCACATACCACAGATTGTTATCCATCTGGGTTGCTGCCAGTTTGGGGCAGCTGTGACTAAGGCTGCAGTGAGTTTCCACATGGACATTTGGTGGGTATGTACTGTCACTCCTCTTGCTAAAAACTAGGAGAGGGTTTGTTAGTGGACATAGCAAATGTATGTTTAACTCTATCAGGCTCTGCCATTCTTTTCCAAAACGGCTCCTCCGTCTTGCATTTCTACAGCAGTGTATAAGACTTCTCGTACCTCCACGTGTCACTAATACTTGTAACTGTCAGTCTTTGCATTTGTGGTTTAGTTTTGTTTTGAGACAAGGTCTTGCTATGTAGCCCAAGCTAGCCTCTCCCATTCTATCCTTTGCCTCAGCCTCCCTAAATGCTGGGATTACAGGCAAGCCCCACTACCCCTGGCTCAATTGTCAGCATCTTTACTTTTGGCAATTGAGCTTTGGAGGATGACTGAGAGTTTGGTAGGCAAATGAGGTGGGAAGAACATTTCAGACAAAAGAAATAGCATGTGAAGAAGCAGGAAAACAAGAAGGATGCCATGTGTGAAAACTACAGGTGGGTCAGCACTGCTGGGGCCGAAGGGTGGGGCGTGGGAGTGGGGAAGCCGGGGAGCAGGAGGTAGCCTCCGGAAGTGGGACCACGCTGGACATAGGCCTAGACCGTCAGTAACAAAAACAATGATTCCAGTTCCCACCTAAGTCCTGCATCCCAGGCTCCACCTGCCGTGAGACAGGTCCCCTTGTTCCTTTTTACCGACGGGGCTCTGAGGCGTGGTTCGTCGCCATGCTCACATACAGACAGAGTACACGGAGGGCACAGGGTCTGAACTCTGGCCAGCTGGCTGCACAGACATGAGCTTGACCCATGATACCACGCTTGCCTGCTTGGAAGTCCTTTTTGGGTTCTACAGTTCATGGCTGCTTCTGAAGGCTTTGAGCAGGGATGTGAAATGAACAGACCTGGGCTTTTTGCAAGACCGCTTGGCTGCTGAGGGATGACAGGATGGAGGGGCAAAGCCTGTAGTGCGAGTGAGAGGCGTGTGTGGGTCTTAGTAAGACAGCAGTGGAGGGAAGAAACAAAGGGATGTCTGGGATTGCTGTTTAGGAGGTAGCATGGTTGGGGATGTGGGTGGGTGAGGAAAAGGAATCAAGGGTGGATGTCAGGATTTGACTTAGAGCAACCAAGTTAATGGCAGTGCCTCTACTCAAAATTTTGACTAGGCACAGTAGCTCACAACTATAATCCCAGCTACTTGGAGATGGAGATTGGGAAGATCAGGGTTGAGGTCAACTCAGACAAAAAGTTAAGAAGACCCCGTCTCAAAAGACATGTTGAGGTCTGGGTGCAGGGGCTGTAAGCCCAGGTGGTACTCAGAAGGCAGGGATCAGGGGGATCCTGGTGAGTGTGCATGGCTAGCCACTCAGCTTTCATGTCGCCCAGTCTGTACTCATCACTGCATGACCCTTTGTTTATTCCCTTCCCTAAGAGCCCCTCCCCAAGTTCGGGGCCATGTGGTCTGCTCCCTGGACTAATCGCAATCACTTCCTTTCTGATATCTGCCCACCTGCCCCCAGCCCCTCCACTCTGTGCCCCACGAAGAGCCAGAGGATCCCAAAACATGAGTGCCCCCCCATTGCAAGTCCATTAGGGTGCCCGCTGGAATGACCTGGCTCGTTGGTTGAGATGGAGCCTTGAGAACTTTTTTCTGGGCTGGCACTGAATTTCCATCCTCCCAAACTCCATCTCTGGAATATCTGGGATTAGGTGTGAACCCCCGTGCCTAGGGACATGCAGCTTTTTAAAAAGTCAGTGGCATTCATACCTCTCAAAGAAGGATTTGTGTCTCATGTTAGCTGAAATATTCATTGTTTAAAATGACACAGGAAAAAATATTTTAAAATAAAAAAATTAAGGCCAAGGCTCAGTGGCTCAAGCCTATAATCCTTGCTGCTGCGGAGGCAGAGATCAGGAGGATGGAGGTTCAATCCAGCCTGGGCTAAAGTTCAGGAAGCTACATCCCAACCAGTGGTTGGCATGATGGCACACACCTGCCGCCCCAGCTACTCTCCGTCTCCACAAATAGGAGGGTCACGGTCCAGGCAGGTGTGGACATAAAACGGGACCCTACCCCAAAAATCACCAAACAGGAAAGGTAGAGCGCCTGCCTAGCAAGCACACTGAGTTCAACCTCCAGTACTGCCAAAAAAATCTTTAATTAAACAGTAATCAATAAATTAAATGACATAGGAGCTTCAGTCTGGGGCTGGGCCAGGAGCACCAGGTGACAGATCCCAATCGTCTACCTTGTGGCCCACTTTGTAATGTCCTGGTTTCTGGGGTCAGTGGAAAATTTGCATGACAGTGAGTGACACTGGGTGACAGGGGTGACTCTGGGTTACAGTGGGTGACTCAGTGTCACTGGGTGACTCTGGGTGACAGTGGGTGATTCTGGGTGACTCTGGGTAACACTGGGTAACTGGGTGACACTGGGTGACTCTGGGGGACACTGGGTGATCCTGGGTGACTCTGGGTGATACTGGGTGACAGTGGGTGACTCGGTGACACTGGGTGACTCTGGATGACAGTGTGTGACTCTGGGTGACACTGGGTGATCCTGGGTGACACTGGGTGACTCTGGGTTTTCCCTTCAATTATACTTTGGTGTCTATTTCTGAGTACATAAGAACCATTTGCTTTTCTAATTTACAACACATTTTTGGAGTGTCATCCCTTACAGATTCAGAGAAAAGAGGACATTGGTTTTAATATATTTGCATTTTACCAGCCCACCTGCGTGTACCAAAGCCTGACAGTAAATTACAGTCCTAATAAGTAGGCTGTCCAGAAGGACGGTGTTGACTCCCCCAATAACTGACACTCATTCTTTGGAATTTAGGAGTATCATAATTTATCGGGGTTCATTTTTTTCCTATCCAATTTGAGGCAAGACATCTGTGTTTTGTAAGCAATAAACTCTGCTGTTGTATTTCTTGGCTAAGCAGAGAAAAACTTTTTTTTTTTTTTTTGCCTATTTCCTCCTTATTACTACAGGACTGAGTAGCTGCTGTATGGGAAAGACTTTATCAATATTTCAATTACAAATTTCAATTTTTGGGAGGTTTGGAATTCATCTTTTAAAAGTTAGATCAGGCTGCCAACACAGTGAGTGGCGCTCCTCCCAGACCCTGGGTGCTTTCCACAACATTCCACAATCCATCTTTTTCAACTTTTGGGTTTTTCTTCCCCACGTGAATAAAGTGGAAGAGGCTTCTTTCTTCCGGCAGAAGGGTCTGGACATTACTAGGGTTTCCATCCTCAGCTGAAGGGAGCAGGGGCTGGGTTCTGTGTCTGACTTTGTTCAGGGCCAAGTGTGTTTGAGAGAAGCTCTGTCCCCTTTTTTACCAGCTGAGTGACCGTTTGATACGACACTGTAAGTGTAGCCGAGGCCCAGCACTGCCCTGGCCTCTGAGTGGGTGAGGACGGGCCAGCCATCAGGTGGTCATTTGGACATCAGGCACCACGCCCCGCCCCGCCCAGCCACACCCCCAGGCACTTCTCTCAAAGTCCCCCTAGGTAAGAAGTGAGTGATCGCCAGCACCCCTGGGCCTGCAGGAGGGAGGCCACCACACAATGGCATGACCCCACGTGCACGTTCTCCCTGGTGATGGCCCAACGCGGATTGGATTTTGTTTTTTTGGGCTGGCCTTCCAAAAAGCAGCTCAGAGATGAGACTGTGCAGAGAAGTCCACTGTGTCGCGGGGGTTGGGGGACAGAGCCCCTCAGCACTCTCAGATGCATGGGGACTCACCTTGGAAAACAACCCAAATCTCTCCCCACTCACCTGACAAGAGGCAGCTGCCGATGGACAGCCCCAAGCCCTAACTTAGGATTCCAGAAGCCATAGAATCTGGTGGCCAGGATGAGGGCTTTGATGTCCCCAGACCCAAGTTCTCATCCAGCCTCAGCCTCTCACTGTCAGTATAACTCTGAGCAAAGCGCTCAACCACTTTTAGCGTCCCCTTCACATACATACACACACACCTTTGGCCAGTGCTGTGGGGATGGAACAGATGGGTTTGAGCGTGGTGTGGCATTCCTCATTCACTCACTGGACTTCTGTCACACACCCACTGTGTGTTGGTACTATCCTAGGTTCTGGGGACAGACAAGGTGCCTCTCTTTTGTGCTTACGCTCCAACACAGCACTTCTCAGAGTACATGACTGGACAAGGGCAGGGAAAGTCATTCCAAGCAGGTGACTGAAGATGCACTGTCCACCATGGCTGTTGTGTGTCCTTCCTCAGAGGCTCATTTCAAAGGGCACCTCCCCCAGGAAGACTGACTCCATCCTGATGTCTGCCTCCCCATGCTCAACCCCTGCTCCCCGCAGCCCTGAGTGCCTTCCAGCAGGGATGTGCCCATTCCCTCCTCGTGGGCTCCTCTACCTGAGCCGACTCCCTCACTCTGAGGCTCCCCAGGGCCCCTTCTCGATCCTGTTCTGGAGCCCCTGATCAGGCTCCAGAACTGCATCCAAACTGAACCTTTTAAAACAGTCACACAGGAGCCATGTCTTACTCTTCTGTGGGGATGAAGCTCTGGCTTCTGCATGCAGGCTACATTCACATTCACGTGAGTGGACTGGGAAGTCCTGGACAGAGTTTCCCACTGGGCCCATCCCTCCTGGTGAGCCCTACTTGGCTCGTTTCCCCTGCAGTCTCTCTTCTTTCTCAGGTCTTGAATAACATCAGAATAAAGAAACTGCTCAGTACGGTGACAGCCAGCTGAGCAATGGGAAGAGGCCATTGATCCAGCTGCAGATTTTAAGGAGATTCAAGGTAGACCTTTAAAAAGACCCCAGTAATTCTAGCTACTAGGGAGGTAGAGATCAGGAGGATTGTATTTTGAGGCCAGCCCAGGCAAAAAGTTAGCAAGACCCCTTCTCCATTAATAAGCCAAGCGTAGTGGGGTGTATCTAGTTACTCAAGAGGCTGTAGGTAGGAGGATCATAGTCTGAGGCTGGTCCCCAGGCAAGAACACAAGACTTTATGTAAAAAAGAACTAAAGCAAAAGGGCTGGTGGAGTGGCTCAAGTGGTAGAGCACCTGCCTAGCAAACATGAGGCCCTGAGTTCAAACCCCAGTACCGCCTCCTTAAAAAAAAACAACAAAACTTAAAAAAAAATAAAAAGGCCCCTGGTAAAGTTGCCCCCCTGACTCCTCCCCCTGCCCCAGGAAAGCAAACAATTGCTGACTGAGCCCCAGTATGGGTCACCTCTTCCCCATAAGAAGGTGAGAAGAGCCTGTGAGCCCTCACATAGCCCTGGAACTGACAGGAGGCTGCATCTTATGGAGGTATAGGGGAGAAAAAAAAGGATTCAAATCGAGATTTTGCTATTATTTCTCTCTGATAAAAGTGTGGTGAGGAATAGCTGGATGGTGTCACTGTCTAGTTTTTCATTTGTGCTTTTGTTTCAAGCTTCAATATCTTCCTCCAGCTGCTCATGTCGCCTTTTCTTTCCTCCTCACTTTGATCTATTCGTTTTCCCCAGAAATGGGGTTTATAAATCACTGTAATGCAGCCCTGGGAAGCATGGTGCTTAGTGCAGGGAGAAATACGTCGCTGCTAACAGCCCTGGCAGGGAGAAAAGCTCCCGCCTGGTTGCCGGTTCCGGCGACAGGTTACTGATGGTATTTGCTTTTTATGTCTGCACGTGTGCCATCGGGGCAGGGCCGGAGGGAGCGGTCTGTGAGCCGCCATCGTCATATTTCAAGTCTCCTCCTGCAGTCGAAAATAAACTGCTCCCACCTGCTTCTCTTCTCAAGGCAGAGAGAAAGGCAAGGAAACGCCGAGGCAGGGAGGGAGCCTCCACTCAGATGACACCGGCTTCTAAAGCATCTCTGTCCCTTCCTGAGACCGGCCTGCGCCTTCCTCTTAATTACTCTGGTCTTCCAGATGGCTGGGCCACCTCTCCCAGGCACAGCTGGCAGCCTAACCACAATCGGATCGCTCCTTCCCAGGGGCCTCCCTCCCCTGTCCTTTTATGGTCCCATTTTCTCTGCGGCTGTGAGCATCACAGAAGCGTGGGGCTCGAGGCGTGGCTCTCCTTCCAGCTCAGCAGCCTTACCCTGGGATGCGTGGGAGATCCAGGGCAAGTTGATGAAAATCTTGCAAGGTCTCAAATCAGCACAAACACGGTCCCGTCAGTGCGGGAGGCAGGCACATGTGCACAGACTTGGGCCCCTCTCGGGTCACATGGAAGTTCCATGTAGAACTGCAGTGACAAGCTTTGGAGTTCTTCCCTCCACCGTTACCTACCTGCCAGGGGGTGTAGAAGGCTCGGAGTTCCCACCCCAGCACGCCTTTTCTCCACGCCAAGAATCGTAGCTGACTTTCCCCATCATGGCTCCATCTCTCATGTTATCTTGCCTGTGACAGCCATCTTTGCTCAGCAAAAGAAAACATTTATTTCCTGTCGTGGGTCAGGTCTATATTGCATGGCATGACAGGAAGATTTGGGGGGCTCAGCACTGACCAACAGAACATTCTGGATGGGACCATTTGACCTCAGCTCTGTCCCCCAGGGAGGCTGCAAGCCACATGTGGTTACTGAGCACTTGAAATCTGGCTGGGAAGAATGAAGGTTCAGTTCCTGATTTCATTTCATTGTCACTGATGGAAATCTGAACAGTGCTGTGCGTAGGGACTGTTGTATCAGGCAGCACAGAGTTGTCCAGGCACTCTGGAAAACACAGAAGAAACTCCCCGCTCAGTTACATGTTTTGTAAAGCAGGAGTGTGTGCAGGAGACAAAAGTGCGGGACAGATGATAAAGGGGACTTTTGAAGCCACATTCTTTCTCAGGTGCAGCCAGAGTTGAAGATGGGGAGGATTTGATAAGCAGAGCAGGGTACACAGGGCAAAAACTTCCTGGAACAAAAATCAGAAGATATCTGGATGGTCGCCAGCTTTCCTGACAGCAGGTCAGTTCACAACCTGGAACGTCTGATTTGTCCTCAGGAATCCGCCCCTGCCTAGATGGGTCGGGGTGTGTGCGAGGGCGAGGGTTTTTATGAGTGTGTCTGTGAAAGTGTGTGAGTGTGTTCTTGTTGAGGACATTCAAGAAACTTCTCCTGGGCCGGGCACCAGTGGCTCACACCTGTAATCCTAGCTACTTGGGAGGCTGAGATCATCAGGAGGATCAGAGTTTGAGGCCAGCCCCTGCAAATAGTTGGCGAGACCCTATCTCAAAAATATACCCAACACCAAAAAGGGCTGGCGTTGTCAAGTGG
The DNA here is from genome assembly GCF_047511655.1 of Castor canadensis. Taxonomy (NCBI): domain Eukaryota; kingdom Metazoa; phylum Chordata; class Mammalia; order Rodentia; family Castoridae; genus Castor; species Castor canadensis. Next base: position 4,589,942 of record NC_133398.1, on the reverse strand, counting down.
TAGAGCGCCTGTCTAGCAAATGTGAGGCCCTGAGTTCGAACCCCAGTACCACCACCAAACACCAACAACAAAAACAAAACAGAAACTTCTGGTTCTCCATGTTGTCCAATGTCCTTCCCTGCAGGTGCCCTCCTGGGAGGGAGCAGCTTCATGATCAGAAGGATTTACTGACCAACCCTGAAGAGGCTCACCTGGAAGAGCCTCTCTGGCTGTGAGTGCCAGCTGGGCTGGAGAGAGAAGTCCCTGCTTCAGTTTCCTGCCATGGCTCCCCTGCTTTGTCCTGGCCCAGCCCCTCCTCCCAGCTCCTGGCTGTTCACTGGTCAGACTGCCTGGCCGAACCTGCCTCCTCCACTTCATGAGGCCTGGGGCCTTGTGGCGGTGACCTGACTTTGCAAAGCCTCTGTGGAATGGGAATGATAGTAGGCACCCACCTCAAAAATGACTGAACATTCACTAAAGAATGAACGGACACACAGGGCGTGGCCTGGCCACGCAGCGGAATAGTATTCAGGCACAAAGAAGGAATGAAGTACTGATCCGCGCCAGAGGATGAAACTTGGAAACACTGTGCTAAGTGGAAAAGCACAAGAAGCCAGGTGCAAGGGGCCATGTATTACACAATTGCGCTGGTAGGAAAATTTACCTAGAACAGGTCACTCCACGGAGACCGAAAACAGATGAGTGGTTGCTGGGACTGGGGGAAGGGGAATGAGGAGTGGCTGCGTCAGGGGTACAAGATGTGTTTTTGGGGTGATGGAAGTTTAGATACACGCTACAAATTATCACTGTGCCATGCTGTGTGCTAAGTGCCCCTAACTGTGCACTTCCTATATGTGAATTCCACCTGCATTAAAAAATACTTTTTAAAGAGCGTGAACACGTATGGACAGAGAGCCTTCGGCACGGCGCCGAGTGGAGGACAGGTCTAAGTGCTGAGTGGAGGACAGGTCTTACAGAGGATGACCACACATCCCGGCCCTCTATTCTCCGTGGCGACCCTCACTCCCGCGTAGCAATCTCTCGGGGTGGACAGGCCCACAGAGCTTAAGAAGTGATTCATGCAGGAAGGACGCAGGCTTACAGCGTGTGAGGAGCTTGTGTAGCTTCCTGGCTGCGCAAAGCCCACACAAGGGACAAGGCGCAGGGTCAAGGTCGGGCTGGGTGCAGAGCTCTACCCTCACCTGCCTCCATCCCTGACAGGTGGGTCAGTTAGATCTGGAGCTGCAGCAGGGGTACCGACTGCAATTCGGCTAATTCCTTAACTGTGCTTGCTTCAGCAGGCTTCCTTGGCTTGGGGACACTCCCTGCTGCCTCGGCCCCAGCAGCCAAGCAAGGGGGGCCAGGCAGGCCCAAGTCGCGGGAGCAGCATGATTCTTGAAGCCCAAGGAGGCCATAAACCTGGAGCCTTAATCACGTCTTCATGATCACTCACAAAGAGCGACAGAGGATTTATCTACCCGCACAGCAAAGGGAGGACTGCGGGGGGCCGGCGTGGGGAATGTTGGTTTAGCAAAGGCAGATCTGCTTTTTCCCGGGACCGGCCAGTGAACGATGACACCAATGGCCATAACAAGGCAATTACTGGTGTGTGTGGGCAACACTTTGTTAAAGACAGACAGGCTTCCCGCGTGGGGCCGGGGAAGGCCATTGTTGTGTGACTTCACCGCCTCTCAGAGAGCCTGGGATTGCTCCCATCACTGTGCTGGAACCCTCGTCCTTCCTTGAGAACAGGAGGAAGAATTTTGTAAAAGCCCCAGGGGGTCTGTTCCCGTTTTCTCTGCAAATGTTAAGAAGGAGGAGAGAAGATGCTGTGCTCCCTTGCACAGGGCGGACACCTGATCTCTGTTTTGGGACTATCTCTGCCCCTTCATTCCATGGGAGAGAAAAAGGAGGCTCAGAGAGGTAACAGCTGTCCCACAGCGGGCCACCCAATTCCCAGTGTGAGCCAGCTGCCTCAGTGAATGGCCCCATTCACAGAGCTCAGTGTTGCAAGGGCAGAAAGGGAGCGGGCTCTCCCCTCCCCCAGGATGGAGAAGAAACACAGCTCCGGTTCCCAGGAGTGAGCAGAGGGGGACAGGAGTTTCTTGGCACTAACTCCGCAAAACTCTTAAGCAAATGCAATTGCTCCTGTCTTTTGTTTGTGTGTTCTTTTTGTTTTCCCACAAATGGGTTTTTTGTTGTTGTTGTTTCTGTATTGGAGTTTGAACTCAGGGCCTCGTGCTAGCTAGGCAGGTGCTCCACCTACCACACCCCCCCAGCCCTTTTTTGCTTTAGTTATTTTTTTGGATAGTGTCCCTTGTTTTTGCCCAAGGCCAGCCTCAGACCACGATCCTCCTCCTATGTATACCTCCGATTTAGCTAGTATGACAGTCACCATGCCGGGCTTGTAAGGTCTCATTAAATTTTTGCCCAGGCTGGCTTTGAACTGTGATCCTCCCAATCTCCACCTCCAGAATAGCTGGGATTACAGATGTGAGCCACTGTGCCAGGCCCCACAAAAGGGATTCTGCTTCACTGGTTTGTTATCTGCCAGGCATTTTTCTCAGCAGGTGTACCTCTTCTTCCTTTCTAAATGGGTTCGACTAACTTTATTACCTGGATGAATCCTAATATATGCTTCTGGCCCTATACCAGACTCATCAGTGGCCATTTATGTCACCTCCTGGTTCTCAAAATTCTAAAACGACCTTATAAGAACACGTGCATACATTTTTATAGTTTCAGTCTCCACTGGGGTGTCGCTGGGCCACAAAGTAGCCATGTTTTAAAATATCATACTTGTTGACAATCACCCTTTGCACAGATCAGTCAACTCAAAGTCCCGTGGCCAGCTCTAAGTGTGCCCACCAGCCTTGTCCAGCCACCTTGTCCAGGTGCGTTCTGCTCTGTGCCTCCTTTGTGTTCTCCCGCTTCACACCTTCTTCCCTCCCCCAGCCTAGCCTCCAGCCACTGCTGAGTTGTGACGCAGGGTAAGAGCTCACTCGTTCGATAGCAAGTGAACTCACTCATGGATGTTCAAGCATCAACCACATTGTCGGGCAGTGTGCCTGGTGCTGGTGACAATGACCCCAGCTTGTCTTCGTTGAGCTTCCTTGCCAGCAGCAAGCTGTACTTAGGCTTTCTCCAGGTGCCTGCCACCTGAACTAGAGGAGCCAGCCTGGCCCCCTTAGAAGAACCCCAGCTACCCAGGAGGAAAGCGGACACCAGCCTAATGATGCAGGGCAGGGGAAGGGGTCCCCATACCTTGTGCCCAACAGACACTGGGATAATGTGACACCTTGCCAGAGGTAGTCTCCTTGCAGGTGGTCTGCACGCCCAGCCGGGGGCCTCTGGAAACAGGCCTGGGGCTGGAAGAGGGCATGAAGTCAACACTGGGACTCTGGTGTCCCAGTCATCTGCAGATGGGGCCACCAGAGGAAAGAAGGCAGAAACCCACCTGGCTTGGCCTCGGCTGAGCCAGAACACCACCCTGGATGCAAAGGCCCAGGTGAATTCTATCCCAGGGAAACCCAAGCTAGGAAGGGCATAAGGGTTAGAGTTGGACAGGATTAGGGAAGAAGCAGGGGACGGCTCAGTGCAGAGGACTGTTTTCTTATTCATTAACAATAAAAATATTCAGGCCTTTCTCAAGAAACAGCACCTAAGACAATCTCAAACCCTGTATAACTTCACATCCACAGGGAAAAAGCTAAGTCTCAGTCAGTAGCTAGTGTATCTGTAGTCCCCATGATGGTGGCATCTGCCTGGGCCGGACTCTCCTGTTGTCCCCCATTTTACAGATGAGGGAACCAAGGCTGGGAGAGGCTAAATGACCTCAGTTTAAAAGCAGGCCAAGAGCCAGGCGCAGGTGGCTCACGCCTGTAACCCTAGCTGCTCAGGAGGCAGAGATCAGGAGGTTCGAGGTTCAAAGCCAGCCTGGGCAAACAGTCCATGAGACCCTACCTTAAAATAAAAACATCACAAAAAAAAGGTCTGGTAGAGTGGCTCAAGGTTTAGGCCCTGAGTTCAAGCCCCAGTACCAATAAAATAAAAAATAAAAGCAGGCCAAGGCAGAGCTAGAGGTTTAGCTCAGATGTACTTTTTTCTTTTTTGGTGGGACTGGGATTTGAACTCAGGCCTTCACACTTGCAAAGCGGGTGCTATAGCGCCTGAGCCAAGCCAGTCCACTTTGCTCTGGTTATTTTTTTGAGATGGAGTCTCTCAGACTATTTGCCTGGGCCGGCCTTGAACTGTGAGCCTCCTGATCTCAGCCTCCCAAATAGCCAGGATTACAGGTGTGAGCCATGGGCACCTGAGTCAGATGCACTTGCCTCCAAAGCTGTCCAGTTTCCGAGATGTGACTGACCCAGTGACAGAAGGGATGGCTCTGCAGCAGCAGGGCCCACCAGAAAACAACAGCAGCCACATCTGTGGTATAAATGTCCTAGTGGCCATATTGGATGAGTAAGAAAGAAACAGGGGAAATCAGTTTTTTGGCAGTATTGGAGTTTGAACTCAGGGTCTTGTGCCTGTGAGGTGAGCGCTCTACCTCTTGAGCCATGCCCTCAGCCTTTTTTGCGTTTTAGTATTTTTCAGGTAGGGTCTCATGCTTTTGCCAAGGCTTGCCTTCGATAGAGATCCTAATACTTTTGCCTCTTGAGTATCTGGGATTACAGACATGCGCCACTACACCCAGCCCTATTTTTTTTAAACTGTGTATATGTTAGTAGTTATTTTACTTATATTTTGGTAATACTGGGGTTTGAACTCAGGGCCTCACACTTGTTAGTCAGGCCACTGACTAACTCTACCACTTGAGCCACTCCACCAGCCCTTTTTTGGGTTGGGTATTTTCAGATAGAGTCTCTTGAACTATTTGCTCCAGCTGGCCTCAAACTGTGGTCCTCCTGATCTCTGCCTCCTCAGTAGCTAGGATTACAGGTGAGAGCCACCAGCACCCAGCTCCAGCCTTTATTTTAATAATGCATTATTTAGCCTACTATATCCAAAATAATATCACTTCAATGTGTAATCGACATAAAAATTACAAATGAGCCATTTCCAATCACGTTGGACCACGTCTTTGGCTTCTGGGCTGTGTTCTATACCTTCAGCCCATCTCCTTGGGGGCCACCACATCTCAAGCACTGAGGCCACACATGGACTAGTGACTGCTGCCTTGAATGGCATCTCTAGGGACTCCAGCTCCTCTGCCCACCTCACCCCACCTGGCTCTTCCCGACTCACCTGCAGGTCTGGCTCAAATGTCCCTCCCCACGGAAGCTTCCCCGAGCATCCAGAGCGGAACACAGCCCCTGCCACCCCCCACCCCAACAGCAGCCCTCACTTCCTGACATTTACCACAGAAGGAAGACATGCATCAGCCAGCCCTGCCTGTCTCTGGCTGGAGTACAAGCTCCACGTGACCAAGGACGCCAAGGCCTCTTTGATCTGTCCCTGAGCTTCCACCATAGCTGCTCATCTAATGGCCTTTGAAAGAATAAGTAAGTGAGCACACGTGACACACAGTGCCCAAGTTCAGGTTGAACTCTCACCTGTATGCACAAACCAGGGTGCCTGGGGCGCCCTTTTCAACGGGAGCAATCAAAACAGCTACCCAATGTGTCTTATTGTATTTGATCTCCAGCCCCCAGCCCTTTCCCCCAAGCTGCCCTCTCTCCACTAAGCATAAAAGCTTAGAACACTAATTTCTTAAAAATTTATTACTATTTTGGCTCTTTTGGTTTTGGTTTTAAGATAGGGGTCAGCCCAGGCTGACCTTGAACTCCTGGAATCAAGTGTGATCCTTCTACCTCAGCTTCCCAAGTAGGCGTGTGCCACCGTACCTGGCTAAAACACCAATCCTTGCAGCTGGTGTCTCTGTAATGGATCTGGGAAGCTTTGTAAGAAAGCAGAGCAATGCTCCCTTGTTAGCCAAAGCAGCGATGGTGGCGAGTCCACCCTTGCCCAGACAGAATGAGGTCTCCAAAAGAAACCTGAGGGCAGGGCCAGGACCATGGTCACGGCGGGGCAGATGGACAGGCTTCTGAGAACACAGAGATACCCGCCCCCCAAGTGCATTACAAAAGAAGGCGAAGACAAGATGAAAACATCTTCTGACTCCCCTAATTTGTAGTTTCCTGGTGTCGGCAAGGCTTACAAGACACATGCTCCCAATTAGCCGCTGCTCTTAATTTAAATGCTTCATAACTTATCTCCTGCGCGTGTGGATTATCACTTCATAATGCAAGCTAGCATTTAAATAAATAGCTGTGTGTAGGAAATTAGAGAGGTTTACTCTGAGGCACTGGTGTAATGAAGGGAAATACCACGGTCCTGCTGAATGGGGGCTGGGGGGGTGGGAGCTCATCCAGGCTTCCAGAAAGTGGGAGCTGTCTGCCAAGTCCACTCGCCCTCCATGGGCCTCGGGACTCTCTCTTGCACAGGGTATTTCATTTGTCCATCTTAAAAAAAGAAAAGAAAGCTTTTCATTTTGAAATAATTATAGACTCACAAGAAATTGCAAAAACTAGTAGAGGCCCAGGGTCCCCTCAGCCCTAGCCAGGAAATGAACTCTGGTCTAGTCACAGGCTGTATTTAAGTCCCATCAGTTGCTCCATTGTTGTTTCAAAGACATCCCATCGTGCAGTAACTGTAATGTCATTTAGCAAGCACACAGTGGGCACTGAACCTGCTGGTTCCTTAGAGTCATTGCAGCCCTAGGGGAGGCGTTTTGCGGTCCCCACTTGACCGATGAGGACACCGAGCCAGTGCGGGGAGCCTCTTTCTCAAGGTCCCCTAGTTGGAAAGCGGTAGAGGTGGGATGTGGAGCCTGGGCGCTGATCATCCAAGGCCTGGGCAGTGCCAGTTACCCGTGGTGGGAGTGGTGGCAGCCAGCTGTTCTTACATTGTGTTCTCTCTGCTGTGATGGGCGCCACCCCTGAGCACTGGCACCCCAGAATCTGGGTGCTTTATTCTATGGAAGAAAGAAACGTGGCTCTTTCCCAAGCAAGGCTGGTGCTCGGAGCATTTCATCAATGTCAACAGATGTATGGGCAGGGCCACCACCTAGCAGCCACGAGCTGTGGCCACTTGGTCTTCAGGAGCACACAGAAAAACAATTAAAATGGTATTCTATAAATGGATATGTGTGTGTGTTTTTCTTCTGCTTAGAAAAGAAATGAAAACATTTTTTTGGAGGGCCCTAGATGTGTCCTTACAAGACCCTGTGCCTCAAGGGCATGAGAGGTGCTCAATGCCAGCCTGGAGGTTCCAGATAGCAATGAACCAGGTAGGAAAGGACTTGGCACTGGAAGCTGCGACCCCAAACCTACCAGGAAATCATGCTGTCACATGTGTCCTTCTGTGGGGAAGAACCCAAAAAATGACGGAGAGAGTGGCAGTAACCCATCAGCCACGAACTCCATAGCAAGCAACAAAGCCCCAGAGCTGGTCACCAGTGTTGCCCCAGTACCCTGCCTGTCCCAGCTCTCTCGCCCACCTCTTCCTGTTACCACTGCTCCAAGTCGGCCACACGCTCAGGTTCTGCCCACCCTCCAAAGCCACTCCCCAAACTTCCTGCTTCTTCCAGTGTGGGGTGTTTCCACACGCGCTAGGAACACGTCCAGGTAGGCTGGTGATAGGAGACTGGGCCAGCCCCAGTCTGGTTCCATCATTAGAACCCGAAGATTATTCCCAGAGAAAGCGCAGGGGAGGGATGGGGGGAAATGAGAATGGCTGTGGTGGTGGATTTTACTGTGTAGGAAATGACCCAGGAAATTACCAAATAGCTAACCCAGCCAGAGTGGCCTGTTTTGTTTTCTTTTTCTCCAGTAGTTCTCTGTTTTCAGGGGAGTATAGTTTTTTACCTGGAAGATAAATGCACCTAATCACTTGATGTTGTACCAGAGGCAACGCACAATTCCAAATGACCTGGACAAGGATCACAATATCCCGTACGTACTGGGATTTTCTTTGTGTTGTCCCTGGCCAGCTGAGGTAAAGTACAGGACGTCCAGTTAAATTCTAATTCCACACAAGCTATGAATAGTAAGCACGTCTTGCGGAATGATAAATATGCCTCAGCAGCATTGGGAACGGGCTTATACTAAAAATGCATTTGTTACTTACCTGAGCGTCCTGTCCTGTTCAGGTAAATGAGCTAAACCTGGTCACGGACCCCAGCACCCACGCAGACTTCTAATGGCGGGCAGCTTCCCTTGTGCCATACTGTGACTACGTGCTTCCTTTTCTGTCCCTGAGGAAGTTACAGGATTTGGGAACCAGGGGTCATGCTTCTCACTTCCATGTTCCCTGGACTGAGCACAGACCTGGCACACAAGTGACAGCAGGCAGTTTGTCTGTCCAGGACATGTTGTGAGGGCACTCAGGGAGCTTTCTGTGCCTGGTGGGGGGCGGCTGGTTCTTCGGGAAGTTATTTGCAGAGCTCTTCATTGAAGGATGAAAAGGTTTAGCTGCTGCGTGGGTAGTGCCCTCCGACAGCACAGTGACAGGGGCGTGGAGTGGGGTGACACAAGCACAAGCATAATAGCCATGGCTCGTATCAGCCCAGGGTTTGGTTCGTGTTAAGCTTGGGGCAGAGGATTGCATTGAACCATATGCAATCCTAGTTTGGACCCACAAAATTTGTATGGCTAGGTCTCATACTAAGCAGGCTTTTTCTCATCCACTCTTAAAACGATGCTTGGAGCCATCCTCCTTTTACAGCTGGGGAGACTGAGGCAAAGCGGGTGAAGTAACTGGGTCAAGGTTGTCCAACAGGCGAGCAGCCGAGCTCACGTGTCACCCCAGGCCAGTCCAGTCAGTGACAGTCCTCTGCTTTCAACAGCTATGTCCCGATCAGAACAACTTCCCGCAGCCAGAGAGAGCGAGTTCAGGCCACAGATGTGTGGAAACTGTGGGAACTGGGACGCGTCCCGGGAGCTTTCCCCAACACAGCACGAGTGAGGGGGAGCTGCCCTGACTCCCCCAGAGCTTGGAACTTGGGGTCCCCATTGATTACATCAGGCCCTCTCCTGACAAACCCAGGAGTCTGCTGCCAGCTCTCGGGGAAAGTTGGGGTGACTGCATCCAAATGACCTATAGATTGTGGCTTGTCTCTTGTGAGGTTTTTTTATTAGTGTCTATTAATTGTACTAAAGGGTTTTATTGTGATATTTCCATTCGTGCATGTAGTGCACTTTGATCAAACTCGCCTCCCCTATCTTATAAGGTCTTGAATTTATAAAAATCCTGCTTGGTTAAGAACAAAGTCTGCTGTGCCTTTAAGATCTGTAGCTTTGGTTTGAGCGGGGGGAGTGTGTGGGGTCCAGTAGAGGCCTTACTCCAGAAGAGCCTGGTGTTCTCAGCCCAGTTCTCTTGGACTCTGTCGCACAACCACACACTCACTCGCTCGCTCACTCACTCAGTCATTCGTTTCCTCATGCGGTTAGTTAGCCAGCTGTGGCTGTGGTCCATTCTTCCCTGGGAGGGGCCGCACTGCAGTGAAGCTGGATCAAGGGGGCAGCTCACTGCCGGGTCATATCATCAAGTGTGCAGGGATGAAAGGCCGCCCTTGGAGTGTGCCGAGCCCTTTGAAGCTGGTAACAAAGGCACCTCAGAAAGGTCGGTCATTTAGAACCAGAGGGTCATTCCCTGATGAAGCCACAGGGGAACAGTGGCAGGGGAAACTGAGTCGATTTTCCTGTGCCTAAAATACATGGGCATGGGGAAGCCAACGGCTCAGACAATGATTTGCCCAAGGGGCAAGGGACCCAGGGCAGGTTGGTTGGGGTATGAGAATGCCCAGGGAAGTTTGCTCTGAAATAGGCAAAATTGGATCTGCCTGCTTCTGCCTTTCCAACTGATCGACTAACCATACTCCTCCAACTTTTATATCCCTGACCCTTGTAAAAGGATTGCATCGAAGGCGTGCTTTAAGCTGCATTTTAATAAGTCAATAAGAAAGCTCAAAATTATTTAAAGCTTCTTAAAGAGGATTATAATTGATTTCTTGTGGGAATTCTAAGGTGTAGAATAGTAAAGACGCTCAGATCTTCTGAGGTCGTTTTACAGGGAGAAAACACATCATTTTAGACAAAAACCTTTAACTATTTTGTTGTTCGGATAGAGATGATTCAAGACAAGAAGGCTGCTGGGGGCAGTAGCTCACACCTGTAATCCTAGCTACCAGGGAGACAGAGATCAGGAGGACTGGGGTTCAAGGCCAGCCTGGGCACAAAGTTCCTGAGACCCTGTCTCAACCAATGGCTGAGCACGGTGGTGTAGACCTGTCATCCACAGGAAGCACAAATAGGAGGATGGTGTACCAGGTGGGCCTGACCATCATAGAAGACCCTACCTCAAAAAATAACCAGCACATTAAGACCTGGTGGAGTGGCTCACGTGGTAGAGCGTCTGCCTAGCAAATCTGAGACTGAGTTCAATCCCCAAGTGCCATAAAAAAAAAAAAAAAAAAAGGCAAGAAAGCTTTTGTCACCTGCTGGTGGCATCGGCTGAGCCTAAGGTCTTCAAGGGGGAGGGAGCTACATTTGCACAACCGTGGAACTCACCTTTGCAGCTTCTCCCCTTGCCTGCAAAATCAGACTGCCCTGGTGGCCAGGCTGCCCAGGAGCTGGCAGCGCCAGGCATCTTGGGAAACACACATCCAGGCCGAGGCCAGGTTTTGTTCTTGTTTTTAAGGCCGGGCCCCTTCACCGAGGTTGGGATCCTCGTAGGACCCTGGCTTGTTCAGCCCGAGAACCACCTTCTCCCTGCTGAGGGGACACGGGGAGGGTGGAGGAATCCTGCTTTGAAGCTGAGCAGGTAACTCCAGTCAAGGTAGACACCCAGGAACATGAGGCAGGGACAAAGGGAAGTCTGCTGGCGGGAAGAGCAAAGAACCTGTGTGAAACCAGGCTGGCTACTCTCTCCACATCATCTTTGAAGATTCTGGGACCTGAAGTGGCCAAACACCTTGCCTTTGCCACTGTAGTTGGAGGGTCCTGAGAGTTCCTGTCCCAGTTCAGACCCTTGTCACCTCCCCCTGGAGCACAGAACCAGGTTCTAGAAAGCCCTACCCCCCTACTCTCTCTTCTAGTCCAGCCTATGCTGACTGCCATTCTGACTTTCCCAAACTGAAGGACTGACCATTAACCCACAACCATCCATGGCTCCCTATTACCCATCAGAGATGGTGAGATGCTTTTGGCCTCTGGGACTCTAGAATTCTGCCTCCCTGTCTCTTTGGGCTGTCACTGTTCATCCTCCAGACCAGAAGCCGCTCCCTCCCCTCCATCCAGTTCTAGTTTGTTCTCCTTCATGCCTGTGCCTCCTTCCCCCCCCCCACTCAGATTAGGCCCCCCAAAGGCCAAGGGAGGCAACTGGGGGTAACGAGAGACTTGGGCCAAAAGGGAAGTAGGGGTCTGTGGACTCACATGGGCAGTCTGGGGGGAGGGTACTCTGAATCTGACCTGTGGCCACAAAGGAGGAGCTGTTGACATAGCCACGCTGGGGACAAGCTTCTACAGCCACCTGTTCTCATTCGCTCAATTTGTCCCAGTTTGGAAGGTGAAAAGGCCCAAAAAGTCAGTATGAGGGACTTTCTCCTTGTTCAGCCAGCCTAGCCAGGTCTGCCACTCAGCCACTTCCACTGGCGATTGGCGGGAAAGGCACGTTAGCCAATGTCCGGTTGGGAATCCGCTCAGCAGGCCTGGATTGGCCACACCCTGCACTTTCCCAAAAAAAGGTCTGACCCTGGTCCAGCTCCTGGGAGGTGACCTGCAACCTCTCAGCCGTCGGAGTGTCCTGCCTATTCAAAGGCCTGTATTCACCTAGGGGTCCTCGCCAGGCCGGCTGGTCCATGCTTATAGCATGATTTATGCTGGGGACCTTGGGCCACCAGTGTCCACTTAACCTTTGGAGGGACTGGATTTGAAGGTCCATCAGCCATGTCTGTGTACTGACCCTCAGTAAAACCCTGGACTCCAAGGCTCAGGTCAGCTTCACTGTGGGCAACAAGTGTGTGCTGTCACACACCGCTGCTGAACTGGGGCAAGTGCGAGGAGACACTGGCTGGTGTCACCTGAGCCCTGCCCAGGCACCTCTTGCCTTTGCTGATCTGAGTCTGTGTCCTTTTGCTCTAGTACATCACAACAATGAGCAGAGTGGCTTTGCTGAGTTGGACGAGTCTTTCTAGTGAATCATCAAAGCTGACGGACCTCTGAATGGCCACCACCCTCAGCCTCTGCTTACCCTGAAGTCGAGGTCTGAGGCTGTAGGGCTTGGGACAGCATTTCCTTATGGGACAAGATGTGTTTTGTTATCATCCCTGGCACAAAGAGAAATCACTAGGTCAGATGACCAGCCTGTGATCCAGCTAAAGAGATGGACGGAAGGCACAGCCTCGGGCCCGCACATGGAGCCCCCAGGGAACCTCGGCCCATAGCTGCTCTCCCTCCCAGAGCAAGACACATGGTTGGTTTTCCCCAGTGGCTCCATCGTGCCCAAGGCGCTGGGCATGCATTCAGCCTTCAGGGCTTCAGAAGGCAAAGCCTGGAGAACAGGGCCAGATTCCTCTCATCAGCAAAACCCCCTTGGCTTTCATTACTTTGGGCAAAACAAAATTTGCTCCTGAATATACGGAAGCTCCCTGACAGCCCTGTCGTTGCAAGGTGTCTTATTTGAAAGATATGAGAGGCAAGGGACAAAAAATGGCAAGACCCCTCCAAGGCAGGCGTGGGCTGAGTGCAGCAAGGAGACGGATGGGGCAAACACTCCTCTCAGCCTGGCTCTTTAAACTCAAATGGTGAGCTTCATTTGCATCTCCATCTCCTTGCTCCCTCTTTTCATCTAAAGACAAATCCTCACAAAAGGCTGCTTAATTAGACCAAATTAAATTTCCACTCAGCGGCTTGTCACTCATTACAAAGTGCTGTTCTTTTTCTATTTTGGTAATTACAGCCTGGTCTCTGCCCATTTGTAACTGCTCACTCCAGCCACTGAGTGCGACTAGCATCCCTGATTCTGTGCGGGGGAAGAGGAAAATCGTTCGGGGACACCAATCTGTCTGAGTTATAAGTTGCATCCAAACTGTCACTGGAGTCTTTTACAATAACGGGCGTCTTCACTCTTAATTCTTTCATGATCAATCATAGGAGCAACACAGAGCTTGGTAATTTCCAAAACCCAAAGCTAAGGACAAACATATCATGTGTGGCAATTACACCAAATATTTAAATTCTTTATCTTAGTTATGCCACCCTAAAAAAAAATCACCTGTTAAGTCATTTATAGGGCTGTCCCTTGTCCTCTGTTCATATGGCTCCCACCATCTTTTGCCCTGAGTATTCGGGGAACTCAGACCTCTTTCCAACCATGGCAGGGTGGCATCACTAGCTGTCAGTTGGTTGGCGGGTCCCCAGGAGGCAGCTTGGCAGGCTGGGCATGGTTCAGGGGATCTGATGTCTTCCCTCGTGACATTTTTCAAGTATTTTCCATTCTCTGTAGCTGTGAGCCTCCAGAGGGCCAACTGCAAACCCAGGGGCTCTCCAAAGTGACTGGTGGCCGTGCTGGGAGCCCATGGCCAGCAGTCCACCCTGGGGCGGCCCAGATGGCTTCATTCCTGTCCCTCTGATGGAGTGCATGTGGGTATGAACTGGTCACCAGGGGCAGATGCTGCCGACAGAACTGGTGGGACAAGTACCCTCAGCTCTCTCTAGGGCAGCTGGGATTCCTCCTGGCTGCAGTTATTCGCAAAAGCCTTTAGTGTGAGGATCTTGAGCAGTTTCTCCTGATGCCAAGCCTAGGCATTGGGTGACAAGGTCCTTGCCCAGAGCCACCTGCTAACAATGGGAGAAGTGACTCTAGAGCCAGCATCAGGACATCTCCAAAGCTTGTGTGCTGACTTTCTGAGCACAAGAAGCAGGTGACTTGGATCCAGATGACAGGAATCTAGATGATGTAGATTTAATTGATGTGGGTCTAGATCTGCTCCAGAAGGAGGTGGCAGAGCCAGAAGGAGCCTGCAGACCACCCAGCATAGCTCCCCTACTTTATAGATGGGCACCGAGGCTAGGGGAGAGGAGAGCACGCCTCCTCTTGCCTGCCCTCCATCTTGCCCACCTTCCTCCCAGCCGTGGATAGGACAGAAGAGCCTCGTGATTTAAAGTTCCAAGGTGCCACTGCCCGTAGGAGCTCTCTGACCCAGAGTGCCCTGGCCACCACGCTAGACTCACAGCCCTTCTCTGGTTCCTCTTCCCAGTTGCTGCAGGCCTTGGGGCAGTGTCACACTGCCCAGGAGGGACTGCTGTGTTCCTATCTTTTTCTTTATTAGGCCCCAAATCCTGGGACTCCCTCTCTGCTCCTCTCCTCACCAACTTCCATCCATCTTCATAGGCTCCACGGTACCAAGCAGGGGTGGCTGGGATTACAGGCTGCCCCTCCATTGCTGCTAGAGGGGGCAGAACGGCCACTCAGATCCTGGGCCGTGGTCCCTAAAATGTCAGGTGGAACCCATCATGAAACAATCCCACGGGCTGCAAAGAGGCGGAGCTGGAGCATCCTGACCTCTGTGTCCCCCAGCTTCCGTTGAAATCAACAGCCCCCAGCTCCTGTCCCGTTGGGTGACACCAGCCTTATTAACAGGCTTTGTTTTAGCGCCACGTCTGCATCCCTGCTACCTGCTATGCTAACAGGTCAGCCGCCGTTTTGTGTTAAACTCCTTCTCATTTATTACAATACCACTTTTTTTTATTGACATGGAAATAAAACTTACAATCAATGAGATATGATGAAATATACATCAGAACGGAAGTGACTGGAGCTGGCGTTTTCATGTGTTCTCAGGAAAGAACATGAGGCGGTTTTCAATGACTCTCTCCAGAAAATGAAAACATAAATACAGGAACCAAACAGAACAATGCCTGCAGCTGTCAGAACTTAAAACAGTTCACACTGCCTTTGATTTCTGTTTTAAGTTTTGAGAAGTACATAGATCATTCTCTGCTTTCCTTTTCCTTTCTTTCCTTTTTCTCCCCTCCTTTTCATAGGGAGCCTCCTTCTTAAGTCTGCTCAATTTGGGCTCCACTGGTTTTGACCCTTGGTGGCCGAACTGACCAAGTGACCAGGTGACAGTGGCCTTTACTTGGTGTGCCATCAGCCGTGTCTGGGTGGAGGGGCCTTGCGCTTTTTATCTCTCCTGGGCAGCCCAGAGCCGGCCCTTCCCTGTTGGCAGCCACATCAAAGCAAGCAGGCTCGGACCGGTTCTTTCTCTTAGGAAAACTGTCACATTGGAGACAGGGCAGAAGGGTCTCTCCCGCCTCCTGCACACCTACCGCGTGCCAGGCGCCCCTCCTGTCCACCTAAATCCTGTCATTACACCAGGAGGAGGAACGATTGGCTGTTTCAGGAGTGATGAGAAACAGACTCAGAGGAGTCGGGAGGCTGCTTGGAGTCACCCAGTGCAGAGGGTCACAGTGGATTCCGGTCCCCATCCTGGGCCAGCGGATGCTGGAGAGTTGATGGTTTTCAGGGTTTTTTTCTGTGCTGGGGATGAACCCGGGGCCTTGTGCGTGCTAGCCAAGTGCTGTACTACTGAGCCACACCCCCGGCCCTTGGTTTTTTGAGATAGGAGCTTGCTATGTAGCCCAGGCTGGCCTTGAACTCACAATCTTCCTGCCTCTGCCTCCCAAGTGCTGGGATTATAGGTGTGCACCAGGCATGCCCAGGTTGAAACTTTTTTCTGAAAGCTGTAGAACTTGCCCTTTAATGACTCCCATCCACGAAGCACGGAGTGGAGCGGCTCCTGGGCCGGGATGCAGGGTTGCACGCCCGTCCTCCCCTCCTCCTCTCATCACCCACCCCAGGTCCCCCACACTCCTCTCTGAGCCACAGGAGGTTGTGGCACGCTGAGGGGAAGCCACCCATCTTCCCTGGTGTCTCAGGTGCAGACCTGGGGGCCGTAGAGAGGAGGTGCGGGGACTGTGACTCCAGACTCACAGTCCAACCTGGGTGGACATGGCTTCTGTAGACGGCCATCATAGCCTGGAGCCCCACGGCCTGTGCCTGTGTCCAGTCCACACAGCCTCACTTCCCAAAACTGAAGCCGTGTTTCCAAAGCCCGTTGTCCTGCCCTGGGTTAGCAGTCACTTCATCGCGTACCACTTCTCTTCCCCAACCTCTCATTCTTCAAGAGAGAGGAGTTTCCCAGATGGCTCCGGTGGAGGCATGGCATACCCTTCCTGTGGAAGTATTAGTTCTTCGTACATGAAATGAACGAGGCGCAAATTTTAGGTGTACAGCGTCAGGATGCAGGCTTTGCCCTGGTCACAGTGTTGTGTGATCACCACCTCTACTTAGTTCCAAGACATTTTCACCACCCTTAAAGGAAGCCATGTACCCACAAGCAGTCACTCACCATCCTCCTTCCCTCTAGTCAGAGGGAACACCCTCTCTGTTTCCTGTCTCTTCTGATGTACCTATTCTGAACGCCTCATCTAAATGAATTCATGTAACACACGTGGTCTCTTGTGCCTGGCTTCTTCCTTTAGCATAATGTTTGCAGAGGCCACCCGTGTTTTAACATGTATCAGTTGCTTTTCGTGACTGAATACTATTCCATCGCGTGGATGTGCTTATGTGTTGAAGAACGTTGGAGTGGTTGTTTGGTGAGATGATTCATGCTGCTACAAGCATAGATGCACATGGATTAGTTTGAGCCCCTGTTTTCAGTTCCTCTGGGTATATACCTCAGAGTGGGATTGTTCTGTCGTATGGGAATTCTTTGGGGACCTATAGAATAAATGTGTCCACTTTCTAGCTAGTCATCTGTCATACGAAAGGAGACAGCTGCAGACAATGCAAATTGGTGAGGTCCAGTAAGGGCCAGTAGCAAGTATGACTAGCAGTGTTTGGGGTTTTGTAGGGGTTTGGGGGCAGTACTGGGATTTGAACTTAGGACTTCTTGCTTGCTAGGCAGGCACTCTTCCATCTGAGCCACATCCCCAGTTCTTTTTGCTTTCATTACTTTTTGAATAGGGTCTCATCTATTTTGCCCAGGCCAGCCTGGACTATGATCCTTCAGTGGCCTCTTGTGCGTGCCACCACCCCCAACTTATTTGTTAAGATGAGGTCTCCCTATTTTCTCAGGCTGATCTCAAACCTCTATTCTCCCAATCTCTGCCATCTGAGTAGCTGAGATTACAGACATGAGCCACGGCACTCAGCATGACTACTTTTTATTCAGAACCTAACAAACAAGCCCTCTGCTAAGAATTTACCCTGGGCTGCAGGGTGCAGTAGTGCACATCTGTAATCCCAGCACTTGGGAGGCTGAGACCCAAAGATCAAGAGTTCGAGGCCAGCCTGGACTACCTAGCGAAACCCTGGCTCAAAAAACAAAAAGTAAAAGACCCTGCCCCTTACTAGGTAGTGCTGTGGCCCCCTTCGTGCGGGGCATTCACTATACTTGGTTCATGGATAAGGAAGCCCAAGCCTCAGAGGTGAACTTGCTCAATCAAGGTCACCAAGAGCGGAGAAGCCAGAAGTGCTTGGCCCCAGCTCCCGCTCTCAATCATGAAGCTGCAGCGTCCCGATGGTGTGCCAGGGCTGGGATGCGCCAGGCTGGGCTGGCAGCAGCTGCCTCCCCGCCGTTGTGCCAGGCTCAGGCTGTCAGGAAGATGACTTTCTACTGAGAGCCCGCCCGGCGGTGGGGCCCAGAAAGTTTCTGGGAGGGAGTTGGTTCCCTGGGACAACAAGCCACCACATAGAAGTGAGTTGGGCCTCTCTCTTCATAATCTCGGTGACACCTAGTCAGTTTTTATTGCTTTAAAAAAAAATTCAAATCGTGATATTAGTTCCTCCCAACCTCTTGCATTTGCCTTTTTTCCAAACGCGGCGCGTCCCCCAGCCACCTAAAGCCGTGCTGAGTTACAGGCCCCCAGAGGCCCGGGCGTGAGTGGTGCATCCAGGCGCCTCGCTGCCCGCCGCCTTCCCGGCTGCAATCAAACATCAGGCTAAGTAGCAAATAAATCTCTGGGTCTCATAAGCTGCACAGCGAGACCATGTAAATGCAAATGAAGGACCTGATTTCAAGCTGTCGAGGGGGAGGGGAGGGAGCACCAGGGCCTGTCACCATGACCGCCTCACCGCAAGAGCCATTCATCAGGGCTGGTAGCTCAGGAGGCCGGGCTGCCCCAGGGAGCAGAGAGCAGCCAGGCAGGTGACACAGCACAGGCATGAGAACCAGGCAAAGCCAGAGGGGGTGGCCCCCTGGGTCTACAGCATTGTCGCCACTGTCCAGGGCTGCCCTGGATCTGGGCTGGAAAGGCACAATGCTGATTCCAGCAGAGAAGTCAGCAGTGATGGCGACCACCATTTATCTAGGTCCCCTAACCGTGGCACACGGCCTCCTGAGGAAAGAGGAGACCAAGTCAAGTGACTCGCCCAAGGTCACGCAGGATGGGACAGAGGTGGGAATCAAACTCAGCTCCATGTGGCACTGTTGACAGGCTGGCTTCCAGCATGTTCTATGTAGTCTACAGCCAAACCTAATGCATAACTTTGCCATGTAGAAAACCTGTACCTCGGGTTTCGTAATGGAAAAAGCGGTATCTGAGCGCTCCCCAAAGCTCACACCTAACACAAACCTGCACCTGGCACAGCTTGGTACTCTGTTTCTTTCCAGTGGCTTTTCTCACCGCCTTTTAAAAACATGGTTGCAACTGTAGCTATATGTAAAACATTGACTCCCACTGTGTCTTTTTTTTTCACTTGACATTATTTTATACGCCTTTGATCATATGTGGATGTGATCTGATCGAGTGTGACCCTCCAGTCACAACGCCCCAAGGACCGGGCCTCCAGGACGCCGCCCATGTCCTTTCATGCCTAATACACCTTATTTTGCATGAATGTTTATCTGAGGCTCTCATTATGGAAATAAATAAATATCCTCTATGCTAATAATGGTCACGATTTGCATTTATATTGTGCTTTGCATTCGAGGATCTTAAGTTGCTTCACAATAATGAGCTGCTCCTCCTGAGCGCAATGGTGTCTGTGCACACGGATGCGTGGCACACAGATATTTATTTAATAACCGCCCCGCCATGACTGTGGGATTGCACGTAACTACCTTTTATTGGGAAGCAGGAAAGAGAAGGGAGGCTTTTCAACTGTCCAACAAACAGATTTAGACACAGGGCAACCGTGTGGTTGCCAAGAAGTAGAGGAACACACGTCTAAGGTGGCTCTAGAGCCCTTGTCTCCAACTCCTTGGCCGCAAGCCTGTCATTTTGGAAATGACCACTGGCGCTTTTGTCCAGAGCAAGGTCCAGTTTGGGCCATCCAAAGGACAAAGCCAAGTGGTCCCACCCATTTTCACTTCCCTGGTGGGAAACAGGCACGAGCGAAGGAGAAAAGGGCCTGGGGTGGGAAGAGACTGCACTTGACTTGCAAGGCCGGGTCACTTGCTTCAAAGCAACCTGAGAAGAAGGGGTAGAGACCTTTGTTTCTGGTTTCCAGGTGACAATGGAGCATGGCAGTGCCTGGGGAAAATGTCACCTCCGAAGTGCCCATGCCCTGGCCACTCTAGAGTTGCCTGCTCGCCCTGTTCCCAGTGTGGGTTTTGGGGCTCCAGCCCTTCGTGTTGGGGAGCGGAGGGAGCCACTGTTACAGGAGGTGCTGGGAGAATCCCAGGACCCCTGGGACAGGGAGAGAGATGGTTTTAATTAGAGCTGAGAGATGGAAAATAAGGCAGGGAGGGATGACATCTTAATGAGGTTTAATGAAGCTGTCTGCTGCTGGGGACAGCTGTCACCCAGAGCTGTATCCAGCCAAGCCACTTTGTGATGGAGGAAACTCAGGAAAAGGCACAGTTTGAGGGCAGCTAAGGAGAGAACGGCAGCCGCACTTGGAGCTGGGGTTTTCTCCCACGCTCACCTCTTGATTGTCACACCTCAGGACAGGGGATTCCAGCTCACACACCACATTTCAGCGGCTTCGATTATTCGCGATTTCCTGTTGTGCCTCCTAAGAGACCTCAAGGAAGGATTTTGAGGGCCAAGGGGGCTTCATTCATCTCCCCCTTTTCTGAGCCTCAATTTCCCTTCTGTCTAATGGAAGCGATGTCACCTCCCACAGAGAGTCAGGAGGGGTGATTGGCCACCGTGGGTTACGCACAAAGGAGTGGCATCTCAGGGAGGGGAGGTAAACCCCAGCTCATCTGTTTGCTACCTGGATGGCTTTGGGCAAATCCAACCTCTTTAAGCTTTTGCCTACCACACAGAGAGAAGTTGGTTGAGTTGGGGAGAAGGACAAAAAGCCCTCAGCCCATGCTCAGGACACAGTAAGTGCTCAATAAAAGGCACTGCTACAGGAAGCCACCGGGCATGGCGTGAGCCTTGCGTGTAGGAGGCACTCAGTAGCGTTTACTATCTTCCTTCACTTCTGTAGGAAAGAGCACACGGAGGTCTTAAGGGATCCCTATGCAGGGAAGATGTTCTCAAATTCCACATGACTGAACAGCTTGCCCATGCCATCTGCCCCAGGGCCTTTGCACAGTCCAGCCTGAGAGCTAGCTGGGAGACCCCTTTTGCCTTTGCAATGGCCATCTCTCTTCTCATCCTGGGTGGGTGGGACAGGTTGCTTGGGGACCTGGGTGGAGAGTGTGATCAAAGCTGAGGTCTAGTCTATGAATAAGCTACATTGGGTCTGAGGATGTCAGAGTGAGGTTGCCATGGGAAAGCAGGTGACCATCAGGCATCAAGTTCCCTTGCTTGGGTGGTAGCTGGTCACAACCTGCTGGCCCTTGTGTAGATGTTCAGGGTCAGTCCCTCTGAGTTCCTGTGTATCAGGCTAGCTGGCCTAACCTGGTCCCGGAGGCACCCAGAGACCTGCAGTCCCTTCTTTCAGGCTACTTTTCTCTGTAGGCTTCTAGAAGCCACATTGCACAGGCTGGGGCAGGAGACCCAGTGCTGGTGCTGGGCCTCCAGCCTCTGGAGGACCTCTGCCTCCAGGCAGTAGCAGTGCACAACCTGGGCTCTCCTGCCCACCATGTTGCCATGTTGGCTCTCCCCAAAACACCAGCCCAAGATGTGTGTCTTTCTTCTCCCAGCAACTGTCCTCACACACAGCCAAGATATATCTGTCCTGGGTCCAGGTGGCTTCAGTTCTGAGTGGGTCCTGAAGTGGCCACCCTTCCCACACTTCCCAGTCCACTCATCAGGTGACAGCTTACACCTGGAGCTGATGGGCGGTCCATGCTGTGTGCTGTGTGTGGAGCAGACAGTAGAAAGAAGTCACAGACTCTGCTGTTTGTAGAAGCAAACCCCAACTGTAGAAGGGGTCCGTGTCCAGAAAGGGACAGCAGATCACTGCAGACAGTTTGTGCTGAATACTGAATCAGTGAGAAAGAGGCAGCAAGGGCCAGTTGGGGCAGATCTGGGTTCAGATCCTGTCTTGGGCACTCGTTAGCTATTTCTTTTTTCAGTACCAGGGTTTGCACTCATGGCCTCATGCTTGCTAGGAAGGCACCCTTCCACTGGAGCCACCTCCCCAGCTCTTTTTGCTTTAGTATCTTTAAATAGAGTCTGGAATTTGTGCCCTGGCCGGCCTGGACCTCGGTCCTTTTATTTATATTTCCTGCATAGCTGAGATGACAGGCATGTGCCACCATGCTCAGCTTTTATTGGTTGAGATGGAGTCTCAAGAACTTTTGCCTAGGCTGACCTCAAACCACGATCCTCCTACTCTCCACCTCTCAGGTAGCTAGGATTACAGGCATGAGCCATTGTGCCTGGCCTACTCATTAGGTTTGAGCAAAGAAAGCCCTACATCTCTCTGGGCCTCTGTGTGTGGATGGCAGGATCACCCCTTTGCAGGGTTGTTGAGGCATTGGCGCAGGGAAGCGGCGACTGCAGGTGCTGTGGTCGGTAGTGTGGCCGCTGGGGGCATGTGGGAGTCAGGGCTTTTCGTTAAGCTCTCGCTGGGCACAGGCAAGCTTGTCCTCTAGGGCACTTACCTGCGAACCAAGGAGCTCTGGGGGACCAAAGGCCTGAGCCGCCCACAGTTTAGTATTTGGGGATGGCAGATGTGGGCAGAACCTCCGTGCGAGGCCCGGAGGTGTTCTCAGCTGCGCCAGGGCAGGCCAGGGACCCCAGCGATCCCTGCCAGCGCCAGCTCGGACACTGATGTGACCTGCCTGGGAGGGCAGAAGGCCGAGGAGTCCAGGGTGCATCTGTGAGCAGCAGATGTGCTTCTCAGTCAGGTTCTTGGGAGGTTCTTCTCGTTCCACAGGCAACAGAGGTCTGGAAGAGTCCGAGGAAAGGCAGAGCCGATGCTGCCTTCTCGGGTTGTGACTCCCCAGATGCTTCGATTAACGAAAAGCTGCTGTCGTCTTGCTGGTTCCTCTTGAGCCAGCCAGGCTACAGTTCTCACGTGAAGCTGATTTCCTGTGTGGATCCAGAGCCCTCAGCTATCGACATGGAAGGAGGGAGGGGCCAGGCGGCTGAGGTCACAGAGGAGGGGACACTGGAGGAGGGCAACAGCAGGACGGCTGAGTGGGAAGAACACCACGTCAGGCCGAGGAACATCATGACCAGTGCCTCGGACGCCCTCATGCAGCCTTCAGCCTCTTCCCTACCCAGGAGGCCCCACGCTCTGTCCTCTGATCTCCAGCTGGGTCGTGCCACTGACGTGTGGGGCCAGACCCCTGAATTCGTCACGACCTTCTTATCCTCCTGCGATGGCCGTCGGGGCTGTCTCCAGTCCTTGGTTATCATGAGCTGAGCCGCTGTGCTCATTCTTAGACACGTTTTTGGGTGAACAGCACCTCCCTTTCTCTTGGGTGTCCAGGAGGGAGCGGCTGGTCATGGGGGTAAGCAGGAGTTCTCACCAGTTTCCCGTGGGGGTTGTACCTCTCTACATGCCCACCAAGGTCACGTCTTCTGGTTGTTCCAAGTCCTGGCTAGTAGCATTGGGCTTCAGCCTTGCATTTCCCAGAGGCTGAGCACCTTGACATATGGGTCCTAGCCACTTGCACAGCCTTTTAATGAAGTTCCTATTCAAGCCTTTTGCTCACTTTTCTATAGAAGTGTCTTCCCTTTTCTTATTGATCTGTAGCTGCTCTTTATATATGATGAAGACAAATCTTTTGTCAGATATAGGCATTGCAGATATCTCCTCTCACTCTGTGACCTCAGAGATATTTAGAACTCCGTACTTTCTTTACCAAGTGCATCCCTGGTGCACTTGATTTTCATTATTTAATTGTCCTTTGCGCAAGACAGTGAATGTCATAAGAGCAGGGCTAATGTGTCTTAGAACTCCAAGCCCAGGGCTTGGTGCAGAATACAGACACACATTTGTGGAATGGCAGCCTGAGCGAACCTCCCACTGGGATGATTTTCACAGCCAACGTCTTCCACACTTACTGATTCCCAGGCAACGGCTCTGGAAAGAGGAGACTGAGGCACCTGCCCACTCCCCGCCCCCTGCCTGAGGGTGGCAGCTCCTGAGTCTGTCCTTCCTCTGCCAGCGGGAAGTCTGCCCACCTGCACCTGCCCCGAGGGCTGCAAGGCCTCTCCTGGAGAAGCCAGGTTTTAATTAACTTCCCAGCAGTCACTGGGGAGGCTGGATCGTTTTCATAAACAAACGAGAGGCCAGAGCTTTGTCTGCAGCCCGGAGTGAGTCGTGTGGAAGGAATTCTAAACAAACCACCCAGCAGAGGTGGAACTCCAAACTCTAGGCTCTGGAGGGAGGTGGGGGTCTGGGATTGAGATGAGAAAGAAATGACCAACTGTTGTGTGGGGAGGAACCAAGGGTGTCTCCAAGGAGGAGGAGGTCATGGGCTGTGTGCTGTGCTCCCCCAAATTCACAAGTGGAAACGCTAACCCTCAGCAGGATGGTGTTAGGAGGTGGGCCTAGGAGAGGTGGTTCTGTCACGAGGGTGGAGCCCTTGTGGTGGGATTAGTGCCTTTCTGGAAAGGGTAAGAGAACAGCTCACTTCTCTGTTCTTTACCTCGGGAGGATGCGTCAGAAGGCAGCTTCTGCAAACCAGGAGGCAGGCCCTCACCAGAACCTATCTGCTGTGCCTACGCATGGCAAGGAGGCTTGTCCTGACTCATGCCAATCCCAGAGGGCTTCCCAGAGGAAGAGGCTTCTTATCTTAGGCATTTATTGCACACCTGCTTTGTGCAACCAGGTAAAAGATGACCAGAGAAGGCATAGCCGGAATTTGTAGGAATTTGTGTTCCAAGCAAGGTGGTCCAGCCTGTGTACTCATGGAAATGACGGTCACTTCTAGCCCCACGTGAACAGAAGAGATTTTAAGCATTACTGGTGTTTAGAGGAGAGGGTGGGGGAAGTTGGTAGAGACAGGGCTGGAACAATAAGGAGCTCTGTCCCCTCCCACTGCATGGCCTCATGCAGCCTCAGCTTCCCTGTCTGTAAAGTGGGGCAGCTGATGGGCCCTGAGCCCCAGGGGGTGTGAGGAGGAACTGAGAGAACCGGATGTGTGTCTGGTCCATGGTCCGACCTCGTGGGCACTCCTGCATGGAGACGATGGCGTCACAGGTGCTCTGGGGACTGACAGGTGGAGCCTCTGCAGCTGTAGATGGGGTGAAGAGCTCTGCCCAGGGCAGACGCACCAGCACCAGCTGTCCCCAGGCCCTCAATAAATTGTGTGGGAGATTATGGGGTTGATAACAGAGCAATTTCCTTCATACATTGCCCTTCTGGGAGCTAAGGAGGAGTTTCCCAGAGGCCCAGAGGGAAGGATTCACAGTCCAGATACCAAGGAGGTGACAGTGAGCGCTGTCACTGCGTCCCCACCCTGAAGTGAGGATTCGAAGAGGAGGTGACTCCGCCTGGTGCTGTGTGCCGATGGCTGATGGCTGGAGAGGTCCATGGTGAGAAGGGAGCACTGGGTGAAAGCTGTCTCTTCTGCCTGTGCCCTCCAGGCGAGCCTTCCTGAACCTGGTCCTTCATTGCCAGCTGGAGCCAGGCAGGTCCAGGCACCACCCCCAGACAAAGCGACTCAGCTCAGCAATGGCACAGGACCCCTCTTCACAGCTGGCAGATAGGCTTCGGATCAACAGCAGAGCACAGCTGACATCCACCCAGGCTCAGCTCCTCCCAGGGAGGCTCTGCCATCCACACCCACGTGGCCTGTTTCCCAGGCCACGATGACCCCTCACCTTTGCTGTCCCCCCCACCCCTCCACAGGCGGAGCTCGGCAAGCCTCGGGAGAGGAGCTATAGCCTGCCTGGCGTCAATTTCAATTACGGCCTCTACATCCGGGGGCTGGACGGAGGGGTCCCCGAAGGTGAGTGCCTGGGCGCACAGGGGGCGGAGAGGGGACGGCGGGCCAGTGCTCTTCTGAAGTGCTCAGCCCTGGTAACTGCTGGGCAGGGACCAGGTGTTGTACAGCACAGCTCTGGTAGAGGCCACAAGTCTGAACAGCAGAGTGGTGACACCCAGGGCATGGCTGGGATGGAGGGTCCAAGGTGTGAGGGGTCGGGGAACAGGCATGGGCAGCCCCAGGAAGGGACTATCTGTGTTCTATGACCTTCGGGCTGTGAAGACAGGACCAAGCCTCTGATGGCCCAAGGAAGGCCAAAGGCCAGGCGAGCCAGCTCCATGGAGGACACTCTGGGATCCTGGTCCCTCCCTTTCAGGCTGTCATGCTTTCCAGGGCCAGGCAGGGCTGTTGCCCAGCAGACTTGGGGTTAGGAGAGCCCCAGTTCTTCTCAGATGCCTCAGGGTGCATCACTCCACAACGGCCACCCCTGGTCCTGTCTCCCTGCCCCCAGCCATCGGACACTGGAACGTGTTTAGGCAGCAGCCCACCTGCCCCCAGGAGCTGACCCGTAACTACATCGCCATGAACTGTGGAGCTGTGAAAGCGGGCCTGGTGACAGCCCACGAGAACGTCCTGTACCGGAAACTCAACGACATTCGCATCAGTAACAAGGATGACAGGCGTCTCAGGAAGGAACCGCCCTCCATCCCCCGGAATATGACGTTTGGGATCCAGGCACGGTAAGGTGCCTGGCACTCAGCCCTTTGTGTCCCCATGGACAGGCAGAGGAGGGCGACAAAGGGGTGCTGGTGACTCAGGAGCAATGTCAGAGGGGAGGGACCAGGGGGAAGTAGAGCATCTTTCAGACATCAGTGGCCTCACCATGATTCCTGCTGGGCTGGCCCAGCCTTGCCGTATGCCGTACACAGCAGGACTGTGCACGTTTTCTGTCATTCAGTGAATATTGGTTCAGACCCTCATCTGCAGTCGGGGGTTAAGAACCCGAGGGAGGCGAAAGCTTGCCAGGTGTATTCCTGCCCAGCACTAACCTGGTGAGGCCACCAGATAGGCCCTGGAGCCGGGGCTCAAACCTGGACTCTGGCCAGAAGTGGCCGAGTTACCCTGGTCTCAGTTTGTCATCTGTAGCCTGGGATGAAAATAGGACCTGCTATATACCTTTGCTGAGAGGTTACCGTGACTCAGTGCCCTCAGAAATCTTTGCATGAGCCTGGGTCACCGTGAGCCCTCAGCTACTATGACAATTAAAATGGTGTAATGCAAACTGTAGACCCTAGAGCTCAGGCCACTTTTTAACAATTTCATCAAAGTTGAACTTGTACATGGTAAGATGCACAGATCACCAGGTATTCAGCTCAATGACATTTTCCAAATGGGAATACTCACCTAACAACCACTCAGATAAAACAGAGGACAGTTGTCACACCAGGAAGCTCTGCCCACACAATCACAGAGGTCAGACGAGACTGTGTGCATGCTCCAAGGGATCCACATTGTCACTGCCATCGATGCCGTGAGCTTGACAGCAAGGCTGTGACCAGCCTGCGGCTTAAATGGGCAAATTTGTGCCAGTGAAGGAATAGACAGGGGAAAGTTCTCGGGAAGCCATGAGTTCTTCCAGCCAGTGGGGGAGACAGCTCCCACCTGGACCTCCGCAGAACCCCGCCAACTGCATTCCAGGCTTCTAGAATTGGCCCTCCTAAGTTATTGCCTGAATTACCAGCTGAACACTCTCTCCCAGATTAAGTCCATTAAGTAGTAATGGCTCCACAGCGAGGACTTTCTTTCTGCTGCTTTGCACTGACTGGCATCGGTTCCCCTGTCTGTACACAGAACCCCAATTTCAACATTTTTCCTACCGTGGGCCCAAACTGATTTCACCCTGACTCTAAGGAGCGTGTGATCAGGCCTGGCCAGTCAGAGCATCAGATTTCCCTGCCCTCAGCAATTGGGTCAGGGGCAGGTGTGTGACCCAGGCCTTGCCAGTCAGGGCACTAGTCGATGTGGTTGGTCAGAAGCAGACATGTGACCCATGTCCCAATCCCAGCACGCATGGTATTCTATAAAAGTAGAATGTGGTTGCATATAATCAAAACTCAACTCAGAGTACCTTGACGTTTTTAGAGGGGAATTCAGTGACTCAGGTGATTGAAAAAGTCAGGGGCAGAGCTTCAGGTATGGCTGGATCCAGGAGGTTGAGTGATGTCATCAACGTTTTGTCGGTCTCTCTGTATCATGGCTGTGCTTCCTAGTTTGGGCTCTATTCTCTGACAAGCTTCTTCCTCACCTGGCAAAATGGCCAGTGTCTGTTCCATCCTATTCTCTTAGTGGCCCCAGCAGGAAAGGTTTGGGGACTCTAAAACATTTCAGATCAACATTTTTTTTTTTGGTCCAACGGGCCACATGCCCACCTCTGAGCCGAGCACTGTGAGGAGGGCTTGTGAAATGCACTGAGTGGCAGGCAGGGTCACTTGTGTGCCTCTGAGCCCATTGCTGAGGGCAGGGACTCATGCCCTGATTGGCCAGTCTCATCTCAGGCCCCTCCTGGAGTTCCCACAATCCACATGGGCTGATGGGGAAAAAGATGCTAAGATTCAGGATCTGCTCTGCAGGGAGCTCTGACGTGAGCTGCCCATCCCAGCGCACAGGGTGGCCCGGCCTCTTCTACAGCACAGCGCACAGCGTCACCACAGAGTGCCCAGATCTGTGCCTGAACAGGAGAGGCTGCTCCCAGGCACCAGTCACTGGTGACGGTGACCCATGAAGCCAGTGTCGCAGCCTGGGTGTGTGGGAGTGTCCACTCTGACGCCTTCATGGCCACTTCCTTCCCATCCCCAGCCTGTCTCCTGGCCTCACTTCCTGCTGTCCCTGGACTTCCTTTGACATGTCACCATACTTTTTTATGTTCTTTTCCTTTCTTTTTTAGTGGTGGTTCCTTCTGTATTTTTTTATTTTATCTTTTCTCATTTGGTTACTGTGGTAAAATATGTGTAAAGATACATCTTTTTTTTTTTTTTTTTTTTGGTGAGACTGAGGTTTGAACTCAGGGCCTCACGATTGCTAAGCAGGTGCTCCAACACTTGAGCCTCCACTCCACCTGATGGGTGTTTTTAGAGATCAGGTCTCGAGAACTGTTTGCTGGGGCTGGCTTTGAACCCCCAATGCTCCTGACCTCTGCCTCCTGAGTAGCTGGGATTACAGGTGCAAGCCATGGTACCCGGCTCCATCATTTTTATTACTATGAATTAATTGTACAAAGCGACTTCATTGTGATATTTTCATAATGCATGTAAGCTCTCGCTTCAGCCGTTTTTATGTGCACAGTGCAGTGGGTGACTTGCTCCTTGTCACGCAGCCACCACACCCTCCATCTCCAGGACTCTTCACCCCGCTGAAGCTCTAGCTCCCTCTTCCCCCTTTCCCCAGTTCTCAGTACTGCTGTTCCTCCCACCTCCTGACCCTGGGGACTGCACTATTCTAGCTTTCTTGCGTAAATGGGAAGCTGCAGTATTTGCCCTTCTGGATGGGCTTCTTCCGTGTGTCATCATGTCTTCGAGGCTCGTCCATGTTGCAGCATGTATCAGAATCTCATTTCTTTTTCAGGCTGAGTAATATTTCCTCGGGTGTGTAGACCACATTCTGTGTACCCATCACCCATCAATGAACACTTGGGTCATTGTCACATTTTGGCTGTGTGAATTCTGCTGCTGTGAACATGGGGTGCAAATATCCGTTAAGTTTCTGCTTTCAATTCTTTGGGGTATACATCGAGAAGTGCAGTTTCTGGTTCATGTGGTTATTTTATATATATATATATATATATATATATATATATATATTTTGTGTCGCACTAGGGTTTGAACTCAGGGCCTCCTGCTTGCAGGCAGGCGCTCCACTAGTTTAGCCATACCTCCAGCTCTTATGCTTTTAGTTTGTTTCTCAGATAGAATCTTGATAACTTTTACCAGGGTTGGCCTAAGACCTCAATCCTCCTACCTCCACTTCCCGGTAGCTGGGACTACAGGCATGCACCAGCACACCCAGCCCTTCTACATGTAATATTTTGAGGACCGCCACACTGTTCTCCACGCCTGTGCCACCGTAGCTGTGTGTGCCTTCCTCTCTGCCTGTTCTCACCATCCTACCTGGAAAAAGCCTGGCATTCTCAAGTTCAAGTCTGCATCTTCTCTTTGGTAGCTCTGCCACCTCCCTGGCCTCCTGACCTCATGCGTTAGGCACGTCGCTCCCCGGAAATGCATTTCTGCTCACCAGCCACCAAAACCCGGACTGGATTAACTAATCGTGTGTACACCGCCCTTCCCCACGTCAGTGCCTCCCAGGTCTGTCCTGCATCGCCGCTGCCCAGCCCGGCTCCTCTCCCACAGCCACATAGCACAGGGGCCCTTCTCGCCTTGCCCCTGCAGACCCAGGCCAGAGCAGAGCCCAGCCTGCTTCACAGTGGATCACAAAGTTCATCCCGGCTGGACACCAAGTGTCCCAAAGACAGTGTGGTGTCAGGGGAAGAGCCTGGGCCAGGAATCTGCCTGAGGTGCCCGTTCTCTCTCTGTCCCCAAGTCTCTAGTGGAAGAGCTGGACAGAGTCTACCAGCTTGGCTGTACACCTGGCTCAGTTAACAACCTGCTGTGTGATCTTGGAAGCTCTGTTCACCTCTCTGAACTGCTTTCTACTTAGTCCTGTTTTAAATCAGGGCTTCCAGCTGGGCGCCAGTGGCTCACGCTATAATTCTAGCTACTCAGGAGGCAAAGTTCAGGAGGATCACAGTTCAAAGCCAGCCCAGGCAAATAGTTTGAGAGACACTATCCCAAAAAATACCCATCCAAAAAAAAAAAAAGGGCTGACGGAGTTGCTCAGGTGGTAGGGTGCCTGCTTAGCAAGTGTGAGGCCCAGAGTTCAAAACCCCAGTGCTGTCAAAAAGAAAGAAAGAAAAGCTTCCT
The DNA here is from genome assembly GCF_047511655.1 of Castor canadensis. Classification (NCBI taxonomy): domain Eukaryota; kingdom Metazoa; phylum Chordata; class Mammalia; order Rodentia; family Castoridae; genus Castor; species Castor canadensis. Next base: position 4,559,693 of record NC_133398.1, on the reverse strand, counting down.
TCCAATCGACCAATTGCTATGTCCTGAGTTCTGATGTCACTTTCCCCCAGGATCTCTGCATGCTCCTGTGTAAATGGGGCGGGAGGTGACACACCAGTTACCCAGCAATCTGTGATTGTCCAAGAACGTCCTCACAGTTTTGCTAAAAACTTGTGAGTCACTGTCTTGAGAGGAGGGCAGTTACCGTCCACCTGACACTGGAAAGAGGTTCACTGACCTCCCAAAGTTCATACTTCTTCTCCGCAGTCCTGGATTCCGAACCTGGTCAGCTTCTGTTTCAAAGTGTCAAATAGGAGAACACACAGGACATCAGTGATCATTTAAAAATCCTTGATTTAAAACAGGAGAAAGTAGAAAGTCCAGAGAAGTGCAGAGAGCTTCCCAAGGCCACACAGCAGGGTGCTGGAGCCAGCCTGCAGCCAGGGGGCCCCTGCCCCTGGTCTTTCCTCTTTGTGCAGCAAGCAGCTGTGGTTTCTGGTCCCGGGGCTGCAGTTTTCCCGGCATCGTTGCAGTCAGCCGGGCTCGGTAAGGCCATGCATTTTTATCAGCTTCCGATATAAAACCTTAAATTGCTATAAAACGGAGTGGCCGCAATTCCGGGTGATGAAGTGTGGGCTGCATCTTCCGTGATGGTAAGTGGGTTTTGCATATGCAAATTGAATGGATTTTAAAATGATATTTAATGACAATTTTCGTAGCAGACATTAACATTAATTGGCCCAAAATGAAAATGCTGCATTAGGGTTGCTGTTAGCCGCAACTATGTCGCCCGTAAAGATCCATCTTTATCAGAGCGCCCTTCCGATGTGACAGGGCCGCTCTGCAGATGGCAGGCAAGGGGCAGAAAAAGCCCCCGAGCAGGTCAGAATTCGCATCAATCGCGCCTTAGCTCCCCTGAAATGGAGGTTAAATGTTCTCCAGGAAAGCTTTTACTAAGACGCCTGCCGCCTGGCAGCCTCGCCCTCCCGGCAGACAAGCGGGGACGGCCACCACCCCGGCCCGCCCGCCCCGTAATGGGCTATTACTTTAAAGTTATGTGACCAAGGCTGCCTTCCTAATGACCGCCTCTACAAGCCGCCATGGTGTTTATTTCTCACTTTAAAAGCCTGTTAAAGACCAAATCTGATTACGCCCAACTACCCCAGGAATTGGTGGGAGAGATTTGGGCCAATAAATAAATAAAAAGTGCTAAAGCAGCACCATCACTGTCAACTACAGATTTGTCCAAAATAAAGCCCGCCTCAGACTAGAGACACCGGCTCTGGGCGAGTGACCTAACCAGCAGAGGGGTGACCACAGCCCCCTGCCCCAGATCAGAGATGTATTTTGCAAAGGGCAAAGCCAGTAGCTCTGTCCCGGACCCCTCCGACTCCACTCACTCAGCCTTCCCTGCCCAAGGGGCTCGACCTTGACTTTGCAACCATTCGGCTGCTTGTGCTCCAGCCAGCCCAGTCCGCGCTCCCCGTCCACTTGATTGCTCAGGATTGGCCCTAAGGCCAGGAGGGGCCCCCAATCCTGAGCCCCGCTGCTTGGGGACACCTATCTGCACAACAGGGCCATGTGACATGTGGCATGCCTGGGGATTATAGTGGAGATATTTGATTGGTCTGTGCAATAATCTAAAAAAATGTTTGGGACTGGGGCTGTTAGATCCTGGTTCATCCCCAGTGCTGCCAAAAAAAAAAATTTTTAACTGAGTTGCCACATTGGAAAATGGACGAGGAGCCAGGTCCTGGGTTCCAGGAGCAGCCACACTTTAGGCAGAATCCACAACCTTTCCCTGCCCTGTCCTCTCACTTCTGTCATCTGCCCCGTCCAGGTAGGCACAGAGTTTGGGTGCACTGGTGGTGTAGACCCATGGGCTTGATCCCACGCTCACCATGGCCTCTCTTTGGCAGTCCAGGTGTCCGTCCAGTGAGGCAGGCGACATCGTGCACACTCAGCTGCCGGGAGAGGGCGGCTGTGCGGTGGGGAGCTGCACGCCTCCCCGTCTGGGTCTGGGGGCTCCTCTGGGATCAGACAGTTGACCGAGCCATGCTCTCCCTTCTTCCCCCACCTCCCGCTCCAGTCTCAGAATTGCAATCAGAGAAGAAAGTCAAATTCACAACACCGTATCACATCACAGGCCTCAAAGCGTGCTGCGAGATATGTCTGGAGGCCAGGAATGTAGCTATTAAAGGCGTCCTTAATTATTGATGAGTTTTAATAAGTGTTTCCTGGGGCCCCCGGCACAGCTTAATTGTCACTGCTCCTAATTGGTGGAGCACTGGGGATTCTGATGAGTCAGGGATTCGTTCAGGAGGTGAACAGCGGGGCTGGGAGCAGCTGGTGCTCCTGGTGGGTTCTGGGCATCCAAGGCTCTCCCACTGCTCTGCTTGGGAACCTCGTGCCACACTCGGGGCACGGCTGCTAATGGGAGGATCCATTACTCAGTCAACAAGCAGACGCTCCTGCATCCCCACCCCCAGCATCAGTGTCTGATCTGAGGCAGATGAACGCATAATTCAGCTGTGTCATTGTCACCACTAAGCGTCAGAATCCACCCAGAGCTCCTGGGGGCATCTTCGGCCAGCTCAGCCAGTGCCAATTTGGAACTCCTATGTGGGCATATTGCAGAAGAGGAGACCGAGGGTCAGAGAAGCGAAACCGCTTGCCTGCCGCTGCTGTGCAGTGGGTGGGGATCAGAACGCCTGGGATGGCGCCTGCAGCACTCAGTGGCCTCCTTCACAAGGCCAGGGTGGAGGTGACAGGTCACCAACAATACCCAGGTTTTTCCTTCACTAGAGGAGGGCTGAGACAGGACCGTGCATCTGGGTGTCTCTCAAATCTTTAGAACTCGATCTGAACACATCAAAAGAGCCAGCCGGGCTTCACTTTGGATGGGCCATGTGTCAGTCAGCTTCCCGTCACTGTAACAAAATCCCTGGGATAACTGACTTAAAAGGAGGAAAGGTTTGTCTTGGTTCGTGGTCTCAGAGGTTCCGGTCCATGAGCAGTTGGCCCTGTCACCTTGGGCCTGCAGCGAGGGAGCAGATCATGGTGGGGAGTGCATGGTGAGCAACCTTCTCCCCTCATCATGGCCGCAGTGGACAGGGAGAACAGGCCAGGGACACAGGATCCCTTTCAAGACCTCACCTCCATAAGACAGAAGACTTCCAGTGAGGCTCCCTGCACACTGGCCTTCGAGGACCCTCGTTCAAACCAGAGTTTAGCCTCACCTTCGGTGGCTCCCACTTCTATCAAGACTCAGACTCCTTGATGACGGGGCGTCCAGTACCTTCTCCCCTCTGGGTGCTCCCAGCTGCCTCTGCTCACCCCAATGTCTGCAGTGCTGCCCACAGTGCCTTTGCTAAAGAGGCCCTCAGTAAGTGTTTGATGAATGAATGCACGATCAGAAGTTCACACTGAGATGGAAATATCAAGGTAGTAGCAACATGCACCTTCCACAGAACCTTTAGCTCATCCACCAGTGCCCAGTCCTTGTGTGGAAAGTGTGCCAGCCATGGGGAAATCAGGATGCAGAAGAGCGGGGACGGCTGTGACCTTCTACTGGTGCTGCCGCTTCCCCTGCTACCAGAGGCGTCACCAGCCTGACGGTCACATGCATGAAGGATGGAGGAAATTTTACAGGCTGTTAAAAAAATGTTTGCTGCCTGACAGGGTTTTTGAAAATCTCTGTGCCAAGCTGATTTATTTTACAAATTTACAACGGGCCCATCCATCACTCTGGGTTATTTTGTTTCTCCCGGAGAAACCCAAAGCCAAAACCCAAGCCAGCCGCCCAAACTGATCATCAGCCCCTTTCCGGGCAGCTGTGCCTGGGTCCTGGGCAGCTCCTGCAGGGCCAGCCCAAGTCCACGCTCAGCGAGTGGAACGTGGCTGACCAGCAGGGGGAGCAGGGAGATCTCCGGATGGTGGCTCTGCTGGCCCCACCGTCCACACATGACCCACGCCAAGCTCCGTGTGCCCTGGGGTTAACATGGCTCTGCTCCAGGCCAGGTCTCTCTGCTGGACGGACACTCAGGCCCCAGAGGACAGGACAAAGGCAGCTGGTGATGGGGCTCAGTGGTGGAGCGAGGCCCTGGCTTCCATCTCATCAGAGCCTGGTACCACACGTGGCACCCAGTGGGTGCTGGATACGTTCATTGGGGAGAAATACGGTCCATGGCCATTTCAGACTTTCAGACAGTGATTGAAAGTACAAAGAAGTCGGGCATCAGTGGCTCACGCCTGTAATCCCAGCTACTTGGGAGGATTGTAGTTTGAGCCAAGCCTAGGCAAATAGTTTGTGAGACCCCCCATCTCCAAAATAACCAGAGCAAAATAGACTGGAGGTGTGGCTCAAGTAGTAGTGCCTGCTTTGCAATCATGAAGCCCTGAGTTCAAATCCCGGTCCCACTAAAAAAAAAAATTATAATGATAAAAATTTTAAAAAACAGTGTTCCTTGGTAGTATCAATAGAAGTGGCATTCCAAAATAAGGGAGGTGAATCCATGCTCTATTCTGTGGCTCAGGTCGTACTTGTAGCATTACTTTTAAGACGTGCAGGGCTGTACGTAGAGGAGAAGGCCCACAAACTCAAGAATGTCCAGGCCTGGAACGCAGGCGGGGACCTCTGTGTGGCGAGCACAGCAGGAAGCGAGTCCTCGTGGCTGGGTGAGGAGAGACACACAGCAGCCAGCCCCGGCTCTGAGGCCGTTCTGGGCTCTGCAAGTGGTGCTGGCACCCATCTTACACGCGGGGAGGAGGAGGCGCTTGCCCCAGGCCCCCTTCCAGGTGGACTGTCCACACCCGCGGCTGCCGGCCTCCAGGAGGCAGAGCGAGGCCTGGGGAGGAAGTCGTGTCTCATCCTGAGCTCCGTCCACAGTGGTGCGGGTGGCCTGGTGGGGACGGCCTGGTGAGAACGGCCCGGTGGAGACGGCAGCTACAGCAACCAGCTGTGAGCAGCCCACTGCCTCATCCACTGATGGGGCCCTGGAGGGACTCCACTGACTGCTGAGGGAACTGAGGCAAGGAGGTGAAAGTGTGGGGCTTGGCCTGGACACCTACTCTGGGGCCTGTGCACTTCGCAGTCAGAATGGGTTCAGAGGGTGACAGTGTTGGCTGCATCCCAGACCTGCCCAGCACTGCCCAGCCAGGGCCTCAGGCCACGCTTCCGTGAGCCGGGGTCTCAAAGGAGGGTTTTGTTTGTTTGTTTGGTGTTTTTGAGACAGGGTCTCACTATGTACCCCAGGCTGGCCTGGGACTCTCTATCCTTCTGCCTCAGCCTCCTGAGTGCTGGGATTACAGGAATGTACCACCACACCTGGATTCAAGGGAGTTTTGCTGTCCAGGCCCATGCAGGGCGTCATGGCTGGGAACTGGTGCTCAGGCATCCTTTCCCTCCGTCCCCCAGAGCCCGGCCTCCCTGAGGCTGTGGCCGCTCGCCCTGTCCTCCCCAGGCTTCTGCGGGCTCCTTCCTCCTCCGGAGTTTTGTCCCCACAGCCAGCACCGAGACATTTGTCATGCTTTGCCTGGGTCCCTTTTGGCTTTCCTGTGGTGCAGACAGAGATTTATTCCCGGCCTGGCGCTGGCGGCATCGTATCAGACAGGGCTCAGGGCGACGCTGACGCCCGTAATGGATGGCGCTGCGGCTCCCCTGGGGCTTCGCCAGGCCCAAACCCCATCCATCAGGAGCGGCTGGGTGCCAAGGTCAGCGCTAACGAGGCCGAGCTGCTCCCCCTCGGGGTCTCCCCACTCGCATCCAGCACTCTCCAGCTCCGTTTTGATTTCCAGAGCTGCATGTCACCAGAACTGGGGGCAGAGAGAGAGAGAGCAAGAGAGAGAGAGAGAGAGAGAGAGAGAGAGAATCCCAGGTACCAGTGCCAGCCTGGCTTTGGCACCTGCTCCTGGGCCTCCTCACCTCTGCAGCCCGTGTGCAGGGGCGAGGCTGGTTCGGTCCTTCTGGTGACACGGGACAGGAGGAGCTGGTGCACCCTGTGGGGTCACAGCAGGAGCAGCCCTCACAGAGGGAGCGCGTCCGCAGAGGGGCGGTGGGCTCGGGGAGGCAGGACGGGGCCTACGGGCCCCTCAGAGGCGGCTGTGCATGCTGGAAGCCCCAGAGCCCGAACTTCGTGTTCATTAATAATAATAATAATTAAGAAAAATGTTTTCCCGGCTTCTGCGAGGCCAGGGAATGTACCTCATTTACAGGATCTCCAGAACTGCCCGTAGGTGTCAACCCTCTTAACCCCACTGTGTGGACAGGGAAACTGAGGCACCCACAGGCGCACGTCCACAATCGTGAGGCTGCAAAGTGGAGGTGTTGGACTTCATCTGAAACCCACCTCCATTACCTCCGCCCTACGCCATGCGTTCATTTAGGGCCCACCTGTGCCGGGTGTTAGGCCGGGTGTTTGGGACACAGGGAAAGAAGACACCAACACAGGGCAACACATGCTGGCTCCAGGTGGCCAGAGGTGGCCAGGTTGACATGCAAAGGCCACTTTGGGTCTCCCATGTCCTGAGTGTCCTCCTTGGGCTTGCTGAGCCCCTCCCTCCCCAGGTTCCTCCTGCCCGGGATGCCCCTCCCTTACTCTGCCTTGCCGTCAAGGCTCCCCATCCTTCAGAGGTGCCAGCAAGCTGCTGCCCGATCACCTGGCCCTCTTCCCCACTCGGCTAGTTTTGCTCACTGCGCAGCCCAGTGCCTACTTGCTACGTGTATGGAACACAGTAGGTTCTCAATAAATGCTTGTTGACTGACTGCATGAGAAAGAACAGACAACTCTGTTGCAAATACCAGGAACAAGCAATGTTCTCGGGCCAAAGAACACATGACATGACCAGCTCTGTCCTGGGCTCCAAGACTCAGCCACACATGTTGCAAAATCGCTGTGGATTTCACAAACTTGGTGACAACAGGAATTTATTCTCCCATAGTGTTGGGTGTGGCAGGGCCGTACCCCATCTGCAGGATCTCAGGGAGTCTCCTTCCTGCCTCTTCTCACTCCTGGGGGATCCAGGCTTCTGCCATCTGCAGCAGCTCCATCGCTCCAACCTCTGCCTCTGTCTTCACATGGCCTCTGCCCTGAGTCTTAGGAAGACATTGGTGCCAGGCATGGTGGCTCACACTTGTCACCCCCGCTACTTGGGAGGCAGAGATAGGGAGGCTGGAGGTTCAAGGCCAGCCTGGAGAAAAAATTATCGAGACCCCATCTCAATAAGCAAGGTGTGGTGGCATGAGCCTGTAAAGCCCAGTGAGGACGCAGAGGTAGGCACACAACTGGTGAGGAGCCCGTCTCCTCACTCCAAGCCCGTTGCTCTTTCCGCGGTTTTCACTCCTCCCTGTTGGGATGCCTGTCTGGTTCTCACCTTTACCCCCAGGTGCCAGGACCCCCTGCCACGTGGGTTTTTGCGTGGTCCAGAAGATACAGCTTCTCATCACCCTCCTCCCGGCTAAAGCCTGTGGCTGCTTGGCCTGCCACTGTCCTGCTGCTGGAGCCGCTAATTGAATTCACCCTTGTGAAAAATGTTAACAAATTGCAAATGACCCCTAGACAAATTTAGAAGTCAGGACTGTGCTGTAACCCCACCTGGCTGTGAGCTTTTCTGTTGGATCCACAAACAATTAAGAGGTCCCAGCAAGCCCAGGGGTCCTCCTGTCTAATTAGCTCTCAGAGCCTTGCCAGGGAGGGTGCTGGCCTCTTCACCACCCTTCACCCCTGCTCACTGGAAAGCCAGGCCCTTGGGCCAAGACGGGACAAGTACAAAAAGGGCAGGTGACAGCGGAGGGGTGGACAAGGACTGTAGCAGCTGCCCAGGGGGCAGAGCTGGGGAGACAGAGGTGCTGGAGGGCAGCAGAGCAAGAGTCCTTTGTATTGAAAAGCTCAGAGCTGGGAAAGGATACCAGGATCACGGGGCTGGGGTGGGGGGATGTGTTCTGTTAAAATGCAGATTTCTCTCTGGGTACAGTGGCTCATGCCTGTAATCCTAGCTACTTGAGAAGCTAAGATCAGGAGGATCATGGTTTGAGGCCAGGCAGGGCAAAAAGTTCACAAGACCCCATCTCACTCAATAGCTGGGCACAGTGGCACGTTCCTGTCATTCCAAGCTACACAGGAGGCTGACATCAGAATGATCGTGGTTCCAGGGCAGTCTAGGCCAAAAGTTTTCAAGATGCCATCTCAATGGAAAAAGGCAGGGCATAGTGGTACACACCTGTTATCCCAGCAATGGCAGGCAGCCTAAATTAGGAGGATCATAGTCCAGGATGGCCTGGGTAAAAAACAAGATATTATCTCCAAACTAGAGCAAAGAGGGCTGGAGGCGTGACTCAGTGGTAGAGCACCTGCCTAGCAAGCACAAAGTCCTGAGTTCAAACCCCAGGACTGCCAAAAAAAATGCAGGTTCCTCAGCTCCACCTAGACGGTGGGAACATCTGTTTGTGGGGTGCAGGCCACTCTGCTTTTAGTTTTGTTTATGTTGGCAGTACTGGGGTTTGAACTCAGGGCCTCACAGGTTCTAGGCAGACGCTCTACCCCTTGAGCCACTCCGCCAGCAACTCTACTTCCAGTAAGCAGTCTGGGTGGTTCTTCACTCTGAAGTCTGAGCGTTGCCGGCCTAGACATTAGGGGAGGAGCAGAGACGCTAAGACATGACTTCTGACCCAGGCAGAGGCCAGCATCCTCCAGCCCTGCAGTGGTAGTGAGTGAGGGCCGGCGCCCTGCTTCCCATGCTGCACAGACTTGGCCCTGAGCACTCTGGTCTTGGTAGGCCCCATCTTCCATTTTAAAACATTAAGGTGATATTTTCTGGCTCTCTCAGTATAAGAACGGATATAATCCAAGCTGGCTTATTTTTTCCCTCTGATTTTAAAAGAAATTAAAACCGTTTTGGGGTTCCTGAAAGTGGCTTGGTGTGCAGGCTCCATGCCTTCTGAGCCTGCCACGTCAACCCTGCTTCATCCCTTCGGGCATTGTCACCCTCTTCCTCCTTTAAGGGTTCCTCTCCTCTCACCCTTCCCTGCCCCTCCTAGCACCCCGTTTCTGGAGGGAGCAGACCTGAACACAGATGGGGTGTGTTCACACATTTTGTGGTGTTCTAACTGAACGCCCGCGCCTGGGTGATTTATACTCGATGGGAGTTATCTGGCTCACGGCTCTGGAGACTGGGTGTCCGAGCTCAAGGCACTGGCGTCCACTGAGGTCTTCCTTTGTCACCATAACATGGTGGAGGGTGTTGCCCAAGGAGACAGAACAACTTGCAGACCTGGTCTCTCTTTCCCCATTAAAAAGTCACTCATCAGTGTGTGAACTCGGGGATCAAGTGTAAGGCACGAATTAGGGGACACTTCAAACCATAGCAGGAGGAGAAAACATGCCTTAAAATCCAAAAACTCCAGACAGGACACAGAGCTCCCCACTTGTGCTGGGGACATTAGCACATCACTTAATCTCCATGGGCCTCTGTCAGAAAAAATGGCGTGCCGTGAATTCACCTGTAAACAGTTCTTCCTGCTCTGGGAAGGCAGAGAGACACCAAGTATTTTGTTGTTTAAGAGGCCTAGAGTCAGGTTACAAATTCACAAGCCTGTAGGTGCTGGGGGAGGCCCGCCCCATGTAAGGCAGTGGTGAGGACTGCTAGACTCAAGGACAGGCCTGCCCTCCCTCCTTCCTTCCTTCCTTCCCTGCCTCCCTCTCTTCTTTCTTTCCTTCCTCCCTCCCTTCCTTCCTCCCTCCCTTCCTTCTTTTTTTTTTTAAACAAGAGGCAGGGTCTCAATGGTTGCCCAAGTTGGCCTTGAACTCATGATCCTTCTGCCTCAGACTCCAGAACAGCAGGGACTGCCCACGTGGGACCGCCCATGTTGGTGCGTAGGAATGCGTGCCAGTGTTCCAGATAATCTAACGTCTCACTAAGGAGAAAGCCAAATATTTGGATTTTTTTGGCAGGACTAGGGTTTGAACTCAGGGCCTTGCACTTGTGTTCTGCCCTTGAGCCAAACCTCTCCCTTTTTTGCTTTCACAGTTATCGTTTAGATAGGCTTTGTGCTTTTGCACACGGCCAGCCTGGCCCATGACCCTCAGAGCTGGGATGACAGGTACACACCCCCATACCCAGCTAGTTGCTTGAGATGAGGTCTCAATAACGTTTTGTCTGGGCTGGCCTCCAACTTTGATCCTCCCCATCTCTGATTCTGGGATAGTTCAGATTACAGGTGTGAGCCACCAAACCCAACCAACGACAATTGGATTTTTATGTGAAATTCTTCTGATTTTCAAAAATTTGATAATTGAGAGTTTTTCAAATGCTTCAGGCCAAACTAAGCACACCAGCAGACCAGAGGGGGCTCACAATGGCATCGGGTGCCGTTCCCCGGTGCTGGTCCTGAGTGGTGCTAAATGAAATGCGGTGATGTGATAGCTGCCACCTGGTAGTTCCTGGTGAGGCTGAAATGCCGTGGCGTGGCAGGGGGGTGGCTGTGGTTACCAAGGGTCCAGAGAGGAATCGTGGTGGCAATGGGGTGTTTCGTGCCTTGACTGTGGCAGTGAATTTGTGAAACTATGCATGTGCTGACACACAGACAAGACAGACACACGGACAGGACGAACAGTTGTTCCTCTGTGTCTTTGTGGGGCTGGTTCCAGCTCCCTCAGGAATATCAAAACTACAGCCGCTCGAGCCTTGTACAAAGTGGTGTAGTGTTTGCACTTGGCCTGCGTGCGTCCTGTGCACTTGCGGCTCACTCACGGTGTCTGACATGCTGTGTGTCCAAGCATGTGTACAGCACATGCTGTGCTGTACGTGTTCAAGACCGACACAGTTTAAAAATATTCTCAAAAACATTTCGGACCTGCTGCTACAACTGTAGAAGTGAAGTTGGGACCAAGTAAACGGGCAGGTCCTGTCAGTGCTGACCTCCTGCTATGGCTCCTGTTGCAGCGCGCCCAGGATGTTGGCATTGGGGGAAACCGGGTGAGGTTACTTCTCATACGGCCTGTGAATCTGCAGTGATCTTGACGCAAATTTCATTGACAAAAAATGAGCCAGGGGCTGGTGGCTCACTCCTGTAATCCTAGCTACTCAAGAAGTGGAGATCAGGAGGATCATGGTCACAGGCCAGCCCTGGGACAAAAAGTGTGCAAGAACCAATAAAAGCTGGGTGTGGTGCGGCCCCTGTCATCCCAGGTACTTGAGAAGTATAAAAAGGAGGATCGCAGTACAGGCTTCCTGGGGAAAGAGTGAGACCCTATTCAAAAAGAGCAAAAGGCAAAGTGCTGGGGGGTCCTGAGTTCAAACTCTAGTACTGCAAAAAAAGAAGAAAAAAAAATAAGACTTTAGGAGCAGTAGCCGTGGAACCTTGTGGACAGCGTCACAATGTTCGGTAAACTGTCCTTGACCAATGAGCCTACCTTGGGAAGCCTCAGGCTGATGGAAAAGGGAAGGCTTTGTGGCACCATCCAGGACTTTGTTGCCAGAACCTGCACTGGTGCTGGGGGATGCCCCAGGAGGTGGGAAAGGAGGTGGGTCTCCTTGAGTGGCACCATGTTGGGGTGTCTACTGAGGGCCGGGTTTGGATCAGAGCCCAGCCCACCAGCCTTTCCCTCTAAAAAGCGCACGATCCACTGTGATGGTGCATTCTGATGAGGTATGGCCCATCTTGGAGGGCAAGGTCCATTTCTTCATCCCTTGAGCCTGTGTGGCCGCTGCACCAGTGCCTCCCTGGCCCCTAGGAGTTGCAAACCGCTGGCATATTAGAGATGGGGTTTAATTTTATTTTAACAAAATAGCTGTCTCCGCTGGAAGAAGCATCAAGAACCAAAGAAGGACCCGTCTTGAGTGGAATCAATGGTGAACAGACCTCCGCGCTGTCATTGATTTTCTAGGAAGAAAAAACTCGCCTCTGGCTACTAAACCGAATTAGCGGTCACTGATGGCCAATTATTTCAGCCCGCTGTGAACGGAGAGCCGACTGAAATCCAGTTTGTCAGACCTGAGTCTCCCTTCTGAAACACCTTCCAACAAATGTGTACCTGGAAGTCCCCTGCAGGAGCCTCCGCCTTCCTCTCTCCCGCCAAGTTCTCCAGCTCCGCAAAGTTTTAATGAGCTCCGCAGATGAAGATGAGTTAGCATGAAAGAGGCCCCTGTAATCCTCAGAGCGCTCCCGGCAGAGAGCAGCGTGTGGGCAAATGAGAGCTGTCAGCCCATCCCGCCGCCCGCCCCACACACCCTGCACCAGTGTCAGTTCCCATCTCCCACGCGTGCGTCCCCCGAGCCTGCAGCGGAGATCAGCCCCTGGTCTGGGGCGGCAATCGCAGGCCACCAGCCCGGGTTTGATGGAAGGAATCTGAGCTTTGGTGATTTCATTTTAGTTCCTGTTTAGGGCTCTGTTAGACTGGGTTTTGACACGGTTGGGCATGAGTGGGCCTGCCGGGGTGGTGAGGAAGTTTTCTGAGGGTTCCTTCCAGGTTATCAGCAAGTAATCTGTCTGAGGTCTTAAAAGCAGCAATTCCGTCATGATGGTGGGGGGAAGGGTGGGGGGAAGAGCGCAGGGCACTGGTTCACTAGGGAGCCCCGGGTTTAGACTCTTGGAAACAGCAGCTGTAGCCCCCAGCCTGAGGGTGGGGGCCGAGTCCCCTCAGGGGACCCCAGGATCTCTTTCCAGCAGAGGAAGCACTGGCTGAGAAGGCCACGGCAGTGAATTTGTAGATGGATCTGTGACATGCACCCTGGGCACAGAGCAGGACTAAGACAGGACCATGATCCCACTTGGCCAGGCAATAGGTCTTTCACACCTGATTTGAAGCCACTTCACTTACAGCCAAACCCATGAGGAGAGAAACCTTCATGGCCAGCGGAAGCTGGATTTGGATCCTGGCTCTATGACCTGGCTGCTGCCCCCTACAGCTGAGCAATCCATGGGGAAGTTGCTTGACATCTCTGAGCCTCCACCTCCCCATCTGAAAGTAGAGACAGGACTGTGCAGGGCATTCACCTCACTTTCAGAGTTGTAAGGAGTCAGCTCAACTGTGGGATTGGTACAGTAGATGCTCGTCAAAATAGGGGACCAGGGAGCCAGGCCAGGGCTGAGAGTTGCTTACTCATGCCTGTCCCTGTTTGCAGTTTGCTTGCCTCACTTCCCTGCCAACCACCTCCTGCTCATCCCCAAAGACCCACGACAGGCCTGGTGGAGATTGCCCTTGTCCCACACCCTTGTTGAAATGACTTTCTGTCCTCTGACCCCCAGCTAGGCTACATGCAGCCATCTGTACACCAGCAATAAGATGGTCCATACACAATCTGACACATTTATACCCCTTGGAATCCACCAAAGATACAGTAAGCTGAGTGTGGTGACTCATACCTGTAATCCCAACTACTTAAGAGGCAAAGGCAGGAAGATGAAGAGATTGAGGCTAGCCTGGGCAAAGTTATTGAGACCCTACTTCAAAAACACAATACAAACAAAAGTGACAGAGTGCTGTCTTAGCAAGTGTGAGGCCTTGGGTTTGATCCCCACTACTGCCAAAAAAAAAAAAAAAAAAGCACATTTTCATTTCCTAAAATTCCCCAATGTCTCTGCAGTCAGTTTCTCCCTGCCCCCCCGCCAGGACCCCAGCAGTCACCAAGCTCTCCAACTCTGGTATGGACCTGGCCTCCCCAGGCATTTGTGCTCAGTCAACCCTCCGCCACACCTCTTTCACTGGGCTCCAAAGACTCTCGGCCACCCGGATGGCTGGACAGGCCCTGGAGTGGCTAGAGCCCATCCTCCTCAGTGCAGCCTCCTTGCCGCACCCCCAGCTGTACCTCCCCCACCCCGCTCCCAGGCTCTCCCAGCATCACACAGAAGCACAGACATACACAGGCCCGAATGACCTTCAACAGTTGTAAAGATTCACTATGAATGGATCTGCAAGTCACAGGTTTCCCTGACTCCTGTGCAGCCCCCTCTTTGGCTCCCGGGGCCTCTCTTGTTCACCGTCAGGAAGAGACCACTTCCACAGTGGCTCCTGCCCTGACCAGGCCCTCTGTTCTCCAGGGGCATGAGGACCCAGAGCCTGCACTAGCATGCTGACATCCACGCTGAGCCTCCACTTACAGAGAGAGCAAAGACTGAAGGCCACCCCACTCCTGTCACCAGGTTCCCTCTGAGGTGCCCTTGTGGGCTCTGGAGGCTGGGAGGGCATCTGTCCTCCAGAAAGGGTTCCACAGGCTTCCAGAACCACTCAGCGTAAGAGAGAGCCGATCTGTGCTGGCCTGGAGAGTTACAGAGAACAATCTCTGTAACAATCTCTGTTACAGAGAACAATCGTGAGATTCTTGTTCAGAGCCCAGAGCCCGACAGGAAGGACGGACTCTCAGCCAACTGCCGTGGATCAGGCCCAACACACATTCCCTTGTGCATGGGCTGCAATGTGGGCCGAGTCAGGGAGGCCTCAGGGGAGGGCCACCAGGAGAAGGAGAGGAGCGGCTGGTAGGCGGGCGGGGAGCACTTGGGCTCAGGAGGGCCTCAGGTGCACAGGAGGCAGTTGGGCCTGAGGCCTTGGAACATCACACAGCCCAGGTATCCCCAAGTGGGAATTGACAAGCATTTTCCCACAAACCTCAGCTTCCATGTGAGGTGGGAGCAAAAGACCAAGGGACAGGGACCGTGCCCGGGAAAGCCTGGGCCCTCTGTCAAAATAGCCAGGCCGCCTGCACTTGGCCTCCATCTGCAGCTGGCTGGCCAGGCGGCCTTGCTTAGCCGTCGCTGCTGGCTCTTTATGAACACTGATTCTAATTCACTGTAGCCAGAGGGTTGAGAGTCCAGGCTTTGCTGCTTACCTGTGCTGGGTGACCCTGGGCAAGCCATTTGACCTTTCTGGGCTTCAGCTTCCCACTCCCACCTTTCCCATCCTCATTTAGTGAGGATAAATAATTGAGCTCTTCCATGTGAACCCCTCCAGCCCCTCAAAAGAGAGGTGCAGAGAGGAGCTGTAATCGTTACAACAGGGGCCTCAGCCTGTGGCAAAAATCATTCATGGGGGGCGGGGGGAAGGAAGAAGTGTCTTCTTCAAATAAAGTGCTGCATTTACTTAAAAAGAAGAAAAACTAAGCACTTAATGTAGCAGCAAAAGACAGCTGTGGGAGGAAACGGGTAGAGCAGACCCTGAAGGTGGTCCTGGAAGGGACACAGGAAAAGGTTAAAAGTCCCCAACACATAAGGAAGGGATCAGGGTGGACCTGGGCGTGGCAGGTCCCAGCAAGGAGTTGGGACGCCTGGATCCTTCACCCCCCCTATTAGCAGTGTGACCTCAGCAAGTCACATAGACTCCTTGGGCTTGGATTTGTTTTTCTTTAATCATTGCAAAGAGTCACTGAAACCCCTAAGTACGCCACCCGCCCACCATTCCTGTGCTCTTGCCTGCCTCAGGCCTCGCCACTGATGGTGGTGGCTGTCTTTTCCCACCCGTCCACACCTGTGTCAAGGTACTTGTCTCCATATGTCTCTTTCCACCCTACCTTGGAAGTCTTCTGGGTTATTACATGTAGGTCGTTCTGGGTTTCTTGGCATGTATATAATATTTCATCATGAAGACGTGCCATCCCTCTTCCAAAGTGACCAGCTCTGTGTCAAGAGCTGGTGCAAAGGGAGCCCTGGCTGCTGAAGCCTGGCCACACCGACTCCGAGGGTCCACTTCTTTCACCTGTCCCCTGGGTGAGATCTCAGGCACCCTAGGCTTTTCTGGTTGCTCCTAATTACAAAAGACAATCTCTGTTGTGATGGCTTGGGTCTGGAATGTTCCCCAAAGGCCCAAGGCCTGGTCCCAGCTGGTGGTGCTGCTGAGAGGTGATTGGATGAGGGGGCTGTGACCTAACGGAGGGTTGATCATCGATGGAGTCACGATTGGACCAGAGTACTGGGAGGTGGTAGAAAGCAGGGCCTGCTTGGAGGAAGTGAGTGACTGGGGGTGTGCCTTGATCTTAGCCCCTTCCTGTCTGTCTGTCTGCTTCCTGGCTGTCATGAGATGAGTGACTTTGCTCCACCACACACTCCTGCTGCCACGATGTGCTGTTCCCCCACCCCCCAGAACCACAGCAACAGAGTCACGGACAAGGACAGAAATCCCTGAACCTGTGAGCCCAAATCAATCCTTCCTCCTTCCGCGCAGTCCTCTCCGCTATTGGTCACAGCAATGAGTGTCTGACCTTCACATCAGTGCACTGGTCAATGTGTCCAAGCTAGTGTAATAGTCAAAATTCCAGCTCCCTCAGGGGACGTGTTTCTCCGCTTCTCTCACTGGCAGCTCAGAATGCATGTGTGTGGGGGAAGGGAATGGGATGTGACCTTTCCAACCCCTGTTTCCTGTCCTCCTCCCAGTCCTTGGCTCCAGGGTGGATGGAGGGATTACACTGACCCCATTCAATTTGGTAATTTTTTTTTTTTTTTTGTAGTTTCTTCTATTTGTTTGTTGAGTGAAACCAACTGAAAGTGTGAACACTGCTTGTTTCAGTTTGTGGTCATAAAATGATTTGGGAGGGCTGAAGTAGTAGAGGCCCTAAATTCAATCCTCGGTATTTGGGAAGTTGTTTAACAAGTTCTGGAAAGTTCTGGAATATTTTTGTTAACACATTGGGAGAACCCAAGTGTGAAAGTGCCTGGGCCTGGTCCCCATGACTGTAGGAAAGTTTTGTATATATACTTCAACCAACTTTGATCCTTCATCTTTTCCTAGAAAAAGCACCCACCTTGTTCAGGTTTTCAACTTTTTTGGTACAAATATGACATTATCTTGTAATTTTATCTTATAATTTTAAAGTAGCTTGCCTGCACTCAGGGGGAGCTCCAGGTTTTATAGTCCTGATGCTTATTCAGGTTAAGAAAAAAATTCAATCTGGGTGCTGGTGACTACGCCTATAATCGCAGCTACTCGGGAAGCAGAGATCAGGAAAATCGCACTTCGAGGCCAGCCTGGGAAAATAGTTCATGAGAGCCATCTCCAAAGTAACCAGAGCAAAATGGCCTGAGGCGTGGCTCACGCGGCAGAGCACCTGCTTTGCAAGCACCAAGCCCTGAGTTCAAACCCCAGACCCACCAAAAAAATAATAAAATCAAAATTATGAATGCAAATTAAAAGTCCAAACTGAGTATTTAATTAGAATGGGAAAAGAAATCTGAACAAATTATGAATCTAAACAAACTGGCAAAAATCACAAACTCCAAAATTCCAGAAAAATAACAAACCATTAAAAAATGAGTCATCTCACCCACCAAAAATTGGTTATTAGATATTTTGGCTCCATACTCTGATTACCTGTTTGTGAAACAGTAGTTCTGTAATATCTGTCTAGAAAGGAGAAAGCCTGTGATCCATCTGAGTTGATTCTCGTGGAAGGTGTGATTTAGGTGGAGGGTTTCTTTGTTTTGTCAAACTATCCAATGATCCAGCACTGTTTGTTAAAGAGGATATCCTGTGGAACAGCCAATTCTCTCAGCTACTTCTTTCAGTGTGTTCTAACTCATCACAGCCTAATCTGTAAGACCCTGAATTATGAAAAATGTAGGATGCCCTGGGCGCCTGTGGCTCACACCTGTAATCCTAGCTACTCAGGAGGCAGAGATCAGGGGGATCTCGGTTTGAAGCTAACTCAGGCAAATAGTTCTTGAGACCCTATCTTGAAAAAAACCCATCACAAAAAAAGGGCGGGTAGAGTGGCTCAAGTGATAGAGTGCCTACCTATCAAGTAAGAGATCAGGAGTTCAAACCCCCATACCACCAAGAAAAAAGTTGTAAGTTGCAAAATTTTCCTTTCTTCCTTCTCTCTCCCTTCCACCTCTCTCTCTCTCTCTCTCTCTCTCTCTCTCTCTCTCTCTCTCTCTCTCTCTCTTTCTCTCTTTTTCAACAAGTAACTACTGAGAGCAGCACTGTGTCAGTTCCTAGCAGGCATGAGAATTTCTGCCCTCGTACCTTGGCATTTCACAGCCAATGCAATCATGAACCAGTAAAAGAATGATCGGGAACATGTCTGCTTGGGAGGGCACCTCACCTGGCGAGGCATATTTAGGGTGGGCTTAGACCCCTCAATAAGACAAAGGAGAAACCGAGTGGGAGTGAAGAAAAGGATTCCAGGCAGAGGGAAGGGTCCTGGAAGGCCAGGAAGGGCCATGAGAGATGGAGTGAATGTCAGGAGGGATTGGAGAAGGGAGCAGAACTATGGCTGGACGGGCATCGTGGACCATGGTGATGCACTTGTGTTAAGATCAGGAGGGGTGACAGGATCCGATTTATGTCCCAGGGTTTTCTCCACGTCAGGCTTACCCCTAAGCCTGTTTCTTCAAGTTAATGAGCCAGGGGAGAAGCAGGTAAGACCTGCTGATGGCCTTAGATGACCTGGGCTGGGCCGTTCATGGGAACTGCAAGATTATCAGTTATTCTCGGCTCCAGCCCCACCTGCATCTCTCCCTGTAATAAGAACCCCTGGCTGGAGCACGACACAAAGACGGTCAGCCAGCGAGGCTACAGGAGGGTAGGTTCCCAGTGATGGATGCAGCAGAGGCTGCTGGGAAGATCGCTCTTCACTTGGGAACAGCCTCTGGGGGTAGATATTTCGAGATTACGCACATAGTGTTATTAAGAAGCACAGCTATAAATTAGGCTGCTCGGAAGCATGAGGTGTGTAATAATTAAGTAATAAAAGTCACCACAGGGGTAAAGGAGCCAGAAAACAAAGAGTCACTGTTGGTAGATGCTCTGTGGGCTGTTCTGTGAGACCTCGGTGTTTCAAAGCCACTGAACCTCTGCTCACACAGAAGCCCAGCTCAGCCCTGTGACCTGCACACAGGGGTGGCACAGCGGGGTAGAAAAGTGGAGGGATAGTCAGGGACCAACCCAGCTCTACTTCTGTCTCTGGAACCATGCACTCAAGCACAGGGAGGGGCCCAGCAGGGAGTGGGGCCAGGTGGTGCCAAGACAGGGAAGAAAGCTATTGCTAACTAGAAACATAGGCCCACATGCTCAGAACTTACATATTTTCAAGGCAATCTAGAAAGCTGTTTGCTGTTTTTTAAATATAAAATATCCCAACTTTTAAGTGTTGATAATGATTTCCGTCTGCTAAGACCTCTGTACAGGCCAAATAATGCAATACAACTGGGCATAGTAGCTCACACATGTAATCCCAGCTACTCAAGAGGCAGAGATGGGAAGATCACTGTCCAAAGCCCTCCCCCATCCAGGGCAAAATCCCAGGATCCTACCTGAAAAATAACTAAAACAAAAAGGGCTGTCAATCCAGTTTGCATATTCTGTTTTCCAGTCTGATTCCAGATGCTCTGCTTGGGAGCAGTTGGTTTCCCCTGTAAGGATGTACAATTGAAATTAGCTCTGAGCCTTTTGGCTGAGCAGGTCAGGCTCACAGCACTGCTCCCCACTGTGAGATCCCCCCACATCTCTAAGATGGAGTGATAATAGTACCAGGCTCGCAGTGCTGTGCGGGGGAGAGCATAGAAAATGCTTAGAACTGCTAAGTGCTCTGTGGCTGGAAGTCACCATAAAAGAAAATCAGAGCCAGATACCAGCTGAAAGTGGTGCACAAATTTACTCAGAGCTATTGGGAAAGGGGAGAGAGTACAGTGTAGACTGAACTCAATTCCCAACACAAGGCAAGTGGAATGGACAGCCAGTGAGCAAGGGAGGGAGTCACGATGGAAAGTGACTAAGAGATGCCCAGGGCAGGAGGCTCCCTCACTTGACTTACCAGGGTTCTGGCTGTGTCCCTGTTTTCCCCAGGGAAATCTGACACTGAGGGACCAGAGGAGTCAACTTAGCAGGATTCTTTGCCAAGCCTGTCCTCAGCAGGCCGAGGAGAGGGTCCAGGGGTGAGGTCTATGGAAGAGGCTCCAAAGATGTCTAAAGTCAGCTAACAGAGGGTGTTTTTGCACCACCTCAAGCGCCCCACTTATAGGCACACCATGTTTGCTGAGACTTTAATGTAAGGGACCTGCCTCTGTCAGGGGTTCTGGGTGCTGGACAGAGCCTCACACAGCTTAAGGAGAGGGGTCTGTAGTCCCTGGCAGTGAGGCCGGTGTCCTAGGGACGGAAGTGTCCCCTGGCCTTCCCCAGGCCCCAAGCCCTATCTGGTCTTCTCTTCCTCAGGCCATCGACACCCTTCTTTGACCTGCTACAGCACCGGTACCAGCAGCTGTGGGTGCAGGAGCAAAAGGCCACCCAGAAAGCCCTCAAACTGGAGAAGAAGCAGAAGGTAACGGCACTTGCCGAGTGGCCAGCGGCTGGGGAGGGAAGGGCAGGTCAGGCCTGGAGATGGCACCTGTGCTTTGGTGGTCAAGCAAGGGCAGGGAGTCAAGTCGAATCTTGCCTCACAAATTCAGATCTGGGCCGGTCTCGGTGATTTCCCTGTTCGATTTGAACTTGATCCCAGGATGTGTAAGAGACAGCTCAGGTCATCAGCCGATGGCTGATGGATTAGAACCCTCTGTCCCGACTCTTTCCACCGAGCCTCCACGGGACTTTGCCCTCAAGAACATCATGCTTTAAACCCAACCGTGGAGACAGGTGTGTGCCCTGTCCTATCTATGAAGGAAAGGCTGATCCAGCCAGGCATGTCAGCGCATGCCTATAATCCCAGCTACTGGGGAGATAGAGATGAGGGAGGATTGAGCTTCAAGTTCAACGCAGGCAAAAAGTGAGACCCCATCTTAACCAACAAGCTAGTTACGGTAGTATGCCATGATCCCAGCTACACCACAGGAGGTGTAAATAGGAGGAGCAAGGTCCAGGTCAACCCTGGCTGAAACTCAAGACCCTATTTGGGAAATAATTAAAACAAAAAGGGCTGGGGGAGCATGGCTCAAGTGTTAGAGTACCTGCCCAGCAAAGTTCAAATCCTATCCTGCCAAAACAAAGAAAGAAAGAAAAAGCTAGTAAGACAACATAGAAAGAAAACACCACTTCCAGAAGGACGCTTTAAAGAACACACTTTATTAAACGTTAGGAACGCATTTTGAATCAAAGTAACGAATAGGACCATGCCCCATGCACCTGTTACCCCTGTTACCATGAGCCCCAGGCAGTGTCCTTATCTCCTTCCCCAGGTGTGGCCACCAGGGTAGAGAGGCGGTGCCCTCATAGAGAAGTGAGAGCTGAGATCCCGACATCCAAACCCTGCCAGCCACTGATGATGTGAGTCTTTAGCAACTGGCAGGAAGTCAGTTGGTGAATTTTTTTTTTTAACCCAGGGAAAACATCACTAGCTGTTCATTTGAAAGTACGCCAATGGTACTTCCTTTAAAATATTCCAAAATTGGGACTTTGGGGGAGCTCAGATCGGTCTCCCCTCCAGGAGCTCCACACCGAGGCTCACAAAATCAGACTTGCTGTGATGCATAGATGTTAAACACAGAGCTCTGGTTGTTACCACAATCACCACTGTCACCTCGAGCCTTGCTCATCTCTGTGCTAAGAGCTGGCGGAGGACACACCACCCCCTCCCCCCAACAAGTTCCTGCCCTTAGTCCTCCAAGAACCCCGTAAGGTCTGTATCTCACTTATGATCTCAGTTTGCTTCATCTTCATGGGGAAACTGAGGCTCAGAGAGATGAAGTGTGTCTGGCCCCAGCGTGTAGGCTCTCCATGAAGTTGAGGTCCCCAGTGGGGGGTCAGTGACAGCATCTATGTTCTAGGGCCAAACTTGGGGTCAGAGGAGGCTTCCCAGAGACCCCGGCATCCTGGGGACGGGCGCCAAGGCCTCTGGGGCTCTTCTCGGTAGCCTGGCACCACCGACCAGAGCACAGCTTTGAAACGATGCTTTAAAAGCAGCCCATGACTGGCTTATTTGTTAATGGCTCGGGAAAGTGTCAGCTTGCTATGCAATGGCTGGTTGCAGAGGGAACATTATCGTCACCAGCTGCGTGTTTTAATCTGCAGCTATTTCACTGGGGCTCAGGGTGTGTGAACCCGCAGCACCAGGGCCTCTGCAGGGCCATCTCGCCACCCCAGAGACCATCTCGTGGCCAGTGTCCTCCTGCTGCCATGGAGGCAGCTAGTGAGCGGCTCCACTCGATGTGACTCAGTCCTTGTGGGCTCTGTTTCTGCAGTGGGCAGTCACAGGAGTCAGAGTAAATGAGGGCCCCTGTGTGAGGCTGTTCCTCCCACCCATCCTGGGTTTGTGGCTGGGAGCCCATAATAAAACACAGATTAACAAGAGAAAAGCATTCAAATTTAAATTTTACCTGTTAAAGGAGCATTCATAAGAAAAGACCCCCCCAAAAAACAGTTACGCCAGTGTATTTTTTTGAGGTACTGGGGACTGTTTACATGCTAGGCAAGCATCCAACCACTTGAACCATTCCCCAAGTCTTTTGTTTTTGAGATAGGGTCTCTGTGACTTTGCCCAGGCTACCCTTGAACTCAAGATCCTCCTGTCTCTGCCTCCTGAGTAGCTGGTATTATAGGTATGCACCACCACGCTTGGGTGCACTGTGTATCTTTACTCTAGGTTTGAGAAAGTGGTGGGCAGTTATGGAGAAAGAGGGGTAGGTAAAGATCAAATGGCAACCCAACAAGACCTGTGTGTTCAGATTCTTTTTTGTGTCCCTGTCTTTAGAGGTGAGGAACTTCCTTTCCTCCAAGCATAGGGAGGCACCTCTTCACTGAGGGTCTGTGTCCTGCAGCAAGAGAAGGGCAGAGTAGCCTTCCTAGGACACTGGCCCCATTTAGAGAGAACTTCCTGCTTCTGCCATTTTCTAGATGCCGAGGTGGCATGTTTTGGGGGGTACTGTGTCCTGAGCCCCACCCCCTATCACACAGCAGGCACTCAGAAAACACTTGCTAAAGCCACCTCAGTGATCTCTTCCTACTCCAAACTTCTTTTTAGTGCTGAGGTGCCTTGTTGTGCAGCCGTGGACCCACAGGTGATGGGAACTGCTGTGTCAGGGCTGATACACAAGTTACTGGGCTCAGGAAGAAGGTTGCAAGACTGAACCCCCACCTCATGTCCCAGGTGAAGCCTGTCTGTGCCTTAGGTCACTGTAGCAAAGACCCCTCCTCTTTCACCAGGGCAGTTGCAGTCTTGCCCAGCATCTACCCTTGCCCCGGGTCTGTGCCCCAGCAGCTGCTTGGGGACCCTTTCCAAACCTGAGTTGGCTCACGTCAACATTCTGCCTTCCAGGGGCTTCCGGGCGAGTCTAGAACCTAGCCCAGAGTCCCTACTGTGTTGACAAGACCCCAGTCTGACCACCTCCCTCAGCAGGTCACTCTGGCTACCTGCTGGGTCTCCACCATACCTCGTGCATTCAAACCCCAAGGCCTTTGAACTTGCTGCTGCCCTCTAGGAATACTTCTCTCAGATATCCTCTATCACCCCAGGTCTCTCCTCAACTGTCCCCACTTCATCAGGGAGGAATTCAGTGTCCCCTACCATCTCCTCTGACCTCTTACCCAGCTTCCGTTTTGTTTTTGTTCTTATTTTAAAGCACCGATCATCTGGTGATTGAAATTAATGACTTGATTTCTTATTTCTCTCGCTGGAGTGTCTCTCACTGGGGTCTTTGCTTTATTCAGCAATGAATCCCTGGCTCTGCAAACCATGTCTGGTACATGTTTAGAGCTCAATAAATAATTGTGGAATGAGTGAATGAATCCAGGTACAGTGCTGGTGCTCACGGAGCCTGAGGCATGAACGCAGGAACTTTTTCCTGCTGACGTATGCCCTCATGGGGCAGGAAACCAGTCTTTAGGACTGGAAAATCCACAACAAGGTCCCTACCCTCTCCTGCTCCTTCTGCAGGGGCCTGTCCTGCCTGGTCCCTTGGGCACCTGCACCCCTCAAGCATCAGTTCCAGGTGTGGCCCAATCTCTGCACCAGTGTCTGGGTGCACACAAAGGTTGTTACCCCTCGCCCCATCTCCAGGGACTTCTGCCCTTTGAGAAGGCTCGCAAGGTGGCCAGTGAAAACACAGGGGCTGGGCCTCTCCTCAGTGGATTCTGAGGCCAAAGGCCTTGAACTCTGTATTGTTCTTCTAGGGATGCCATAACAAATGTCACAGACTGGAAAGCTTAAGCCACAGAAATTTCTCACAGCTCTGGAGGGCAGAGGACTAACATGGTGTGTGCTGAGGCCTCTGTCTTCGGTGGGCAGGTGGCCGCCTTCCACTGTGTCGTGGGTTCTGGTCTCCTCTCCTCTTCTTACAATGCCTCTTGTTGTGTTGGATCAGAGCCCCACCCCTATGGTGTCATTTAACCTTGTGACCTTTTATAAGCTTGTTTCCATATACAGTCACATTAAGGTTAGGGTTTCACAGTTCAACCCTTGATAGACCCAACAGGTACCTGGTAGTAGGCACAGAGCACGTGGCTGAGCAGGAGCGGGATTCCTCTGTATCCCTGAAGTCCCACTCACAGTGACCTCACCAGCCTGGAACAAGCCCCTGAATCCCTCTCCCAAAAGGAGCCCGCCTTCCTCTTCCCTGAGTGGGCCATGGTGGAGACCTGCTCCCCCAAACCAGAAACAATGGCTAAGTCACACAGTTTTCCCTCAGACAAACATCATGGAGTCCCTGTGGTCCTGGGGCAGCGTTAGTCTCAGTGCGGAGGCTCAAGAATAACGGGGCCCCATCCCTGCCCTCAGAGCTGCCACACATGGAGCCCCCAGTGCTCTGGGCGAAACCAAAGGCCACCGTGTGATCTTACTCCCAGCCTGCTGAACAGTAGCCGGGGCAGTGCTGGGAGGTCGGGAACAAATGGGCAGCACTATGAAACAGCCTTGGAGAAGAGCTAGGGCCAGGAAGAAAGTGACCCTCGAGTCGGCCACACGGAGAATCCCAACGCCCTCAAGCTCCTTGCCATGGCTGGGCTCCTCCAGGTAGCTAAGTAAAAATTTCACCTCTGCATCTCCCTGGCATTCAGGTGGCCCTGGGCAAGCTGTACGAGACCCGGAGCTGTCAGCTGAGGAAGTACAAGCCGCCAGTGAAGCTCGACAGCCTCTGGAGCATGCCTCACTACCAGAAGGTCAGTGTCCCCTTTGTGCAGTTTGCTGCTGCTCACTTTGCCTGGTCTCTGCCTGCTGTCTAAGAGTTCCGTGGGTTTCTGGCCATGGATGAACAGGACAAGTAACACCTTCTAAGTGCTTCGATCTGCCAGGCGCTGAGCCCACTTAGCTCAGGCTTTACGTGCACCGATGGGGGAACCATGAAAAAGAGTGCTAGGAAATGGCATGACAGGGCTGATCCTGGGTTACCTCAGCACTGGCCGGGATGGCTGTCCACCCTGGGTAGAGGCTGCCTTAGCCAAAGCTCCCTCCGGTGATGGGATCACTGATGGTCTATGTTCTGAGCTCAGGACTCAGGGATGCAGACAGCCTTGTGGCACCGCTTGGAGGTGGCCCAGGAGAGGGGACCAAATGTCCACAGGGGACTGGCATAAGTGCGTGACATCCAACTAGACTGACCAGGATAAGGGCTCAGGGAACTGGCCTCTGAGCCACGTAGCCCTGTAGCACCCAGGGGAGATTTAGCAGTTTTTAGCAGGGAAAGGACAATGTGAGAGCCAGGGGGACACTGCACAGACAGTGGCTCCAGGATGGGGAGGGGCTGCATGTGCCCAACTTGGGCAGAAGGAGCCTCTCCAGCAAGCCACGTGGGACTTGCTTGGTCCGGGAAGACAGCTGCACAAGGCAGCATTCCCAGCCAGCCTGGCTGGCTGCTGTGCTGCGTTAAACTGCAATTTAGACAATGAAGGGGCTGCTGCCTTCCTGAGCCTAATGCACTTGAACAAGCCGCTGAGCTTCACTGGGAAACTGCTCTGCCCCCCTTGATGTGGTCTCTCATGTCCTGCTCAAGTGGCCTCCATCAGCATATGTCAGTGGCCATGTGCCCTGCCGCCCATCAGCCCAGGCTGCCACCATGATCAGAGCAAATGTCAAGGAAAGAACATGACCCAGCGCCATTCGGTAGGTGGTGGAGGCACAGCCACGCTGCCACTTCACAGCGCCTCTCACCTCAGCCCTCACAGCGCAATGCCCTGGCTTTTTAAAAACAGCCCTCCGCTCTGCTTCTCTCTCACACTCAGCTGTCCACAGCCTCCCGCCACCCTTGTTGGTTGCCTTTCTTTGCCCTTTTCTCTCTGATGCTTCCTGCTGTCCATGGGAATCCAGGCCTTTGGGTGACATTGCCCAAGGGGCACCAGGAGTCCTGGCCCCATAAGCACAAGATGTATTCCGGGGGTTCTGCTTTATGTCATCAACTCCTGACCTGCTCAGCCCCCACATCTTTAATTTAGACATAGATGGACAAAGGGGTGCAGATGGTCTCCCCCAAGCAGAACAGGAAACTTCTCCCCCAGGTTCTGTGGGGAGTCCTGTGTCAGGAGTTCCTCTCTCACTGCCTGGCCCTGGCCAGAGCTCAAGTGGAGAAATAAACAATGCTTCTACCTGCAAAAGCGGGGACTCATCTCAGCCGGCAAGGGGGCTCTGCTTTCCTTGGTGCCAGGCACTGTGAGCAGCTGACAATGTGGGTGACATTGTCTCATCCTTGGAGAAGGCATCCTGACCACTGTGCAGGTGAGGTGGGACACCAGCGCCTCCCTCCCAGGAGTGGCTGGCCAGGTTTTATGCCTAGAATCCAGGGCGCTACCTACTGTACCACAGACATACCACAGGGGACAGGCGCAAGCCCCCCCTTTCCTGGGTGTCCCCACCTTTTCGAGGACATGGGATTCTGCAAGTTAGAGCCATAGTGGTCCATCCTATCTGCCCCGGGAAACGACATGTGCTCAGGGTTCTCAGAGCAGGACTGGTCCTGGGCACCACCCTGCTCAGCCCAGAGAGACCCATGGTCCCACCAAGCGCTGCTGTGAGGTCACTTGAAGTAACAATTTTTAGGGCATGCACTGTTTGTAGACAGCATGTCCCCATTCTGCTGATGTGGACATCAAGGCTGGGAGAGAACATGCCCTGCAAGAAGTGGGTCTGCGGTCAGAACCATGAGTCGAATCCAGGACTGCCTAGCCCCAAGGCCTCCTGTGGCTCCTTCCCTTCCCCACAGCACCCCAGCAGGCTCCCTCTTCACCCCCAAACATGGTGCTTAGCAACTGTACAATGTGTTCATTAACTGGGCACAGAGGATATGGTTGCAAATGAATGGAATAAATGAATGAGTGGACAAATGAATGAATGACCAGTATACACCAGAACGACCAAAGGATTTTAAAGCCTTTCACAGACCTGACAAAACCTCCCCCTTCCACCCTCCCCACCAATGAGAGCTAGACTCAGGAAGCCCAGGCAGTGACCAGGTCGGGGACGCTGTCCTGTCATGGTGCCCCAGGAGGGTCTTTGTCTGGGTCTTGCATTGCTGCTGATCTGCCGCCCCCACCCTGGCCCCATTATGAAGTGACAAAGCGCTTCCAAAAAAGTTGAACCTGTCACAATGATGGATAACCTAAATGGACTCTCCCCGCTCACGAACAGATGTCGACGCTGAACTCTGTCAGAAATAATTAAACACCTTTCACACGGAAAAGCAGCAGGCAGGGCAGCAGCCGCCCGTGGGCTGGGTCACCATGTCAGGCTGCAATCCGTTCCCTCGCAGCCGGCCACCAGGGGCTGCCCTGCAAGCGGGGCTGTCCTGCAAGCGGGGCTGTCGGGATCCCCTGGCCCTGCAATACACACCACCTAAGGATCTGTGAGAGGAGAGAGACGGAGGAAGGAGGGGGCACATCATGGCCTGGCTTCTTTCTGGTCCCTGTGACCAGCGATGGCCATGGGATAGCCAATCCCAGGAGGGAGGGTCTGCTGATAGCAGGTGAGGGCCCTTCTAGCCATTGGGAGAGCGAGTGAAGGCTTGGAGGGAGCAGACCCCAAGCCCAGACTAAACCATCGGGGAACAGCTCGGACCTCTCCTCAGGTTTCCATGTGATGGGTGGGACATGAACTTATCACCTCTCACCCTTAAGGGAAGAATCACTGGTCTGGACTGACACCTCTGTGCCCATACTGTGATGTGGGGACTTTCATGACATTGGCAATGCATGTGGGGGGCCACAGGACCCAGTGGTGGCCAGTGGGCTGTGGTGTGTCTGCATATCGGATTGTGCCTCCCTGGTTAACCAGACCAGAGTCAAATGGGATCCGGTGCTCCTTGCCTGACTTGTGGCTCTACCTGTCTAACCCACTTCCTCTTTTGTAATGGGCTAATGCTGCTCCCCTGGTAGGCTGCTGGGAGGATTCCACGAGAACATGTGTGTTCTCACAGAAGGCCTGGGCCATAGTAAGCTGACAATAAATGGCAGTCGCTGTGAGATCAGCATGAGGTGGTGATCACTCATTCGTTCACTCACAAGTCTCTCCCTTGAGCACCTTGGGGCAGACCTGTCCTCAGCCCTGATG
This sequence comes from Castor canadensis, assembly GCF_047511655.1. Lineage (NCBI taxonomy): Eukaryota > Metazoa > Chordata > Mammalia > Rodentia > Castoridae > Castor > Castor canadensis. Next base: position 4,531,337 of record NC_133398.1, on the reverse strand, counting down.
ATATGGTGGCAAACAAGCCACACTAAGGCTATTACTGGCCACTGGCAGGGAGCAAGATGGACAGTGGATGGGGGGAGTGAGCACTACAGATGGAAAGGCCACTGCATAGGTGGATGGATAGATGGGGAAGTTTGGAGAAGCCTGAAATGGCTGTGAAATCTTAGCTGACAGCTCAAGTTTGGGGTACAGGGACAACTCCCAGAGCGATTCCCATAGGATTACTATTAAGCATCACCCCAGCGTGGGCTGGCCTGCCCTGTTAACATGCTCTTCCCAGGTGGGACCAGACCTCCCACTTGCCCCATGGCCCTCCTTTGGGCCCATTGAGAGGCGTGATTATTGACAATGTCCCTTTTGCTCTCAACTGTGACCCCTTGTGAACCACAGTCTCTGGTCACCTAATTAAAAGCTATGAAAAGTAGATGGTTTATCCTTCTGCCCAAGACACAGGGGTAAGTGTGCCTGACCACTGACACCATTAACAATGGTGAAAGAAAAGATGGCGTCCACGCTGGGAGAGTCACATAGAGACTATGCAGCCATGAAAGGCCATGACTTCGACCTTCACTGATTGACACTTTACTAAATATTGTTGGGATAAAGATAGACTCTGGGTTGACCAACCCCCTCTCTGGGCAGAGCACCACCCATCCCCGTGGATCTGCATGACACAACTGACATCTGGAAGGAGAGTCCCCGTATCCTAACTGTGCTGCTGCAGGTGGGGGTGAATCAGTCTCACTTTCTTTGATGTTCTTTTCTACAAGGCTTGAATTTTTGCAATGGCTACATGTAACTTTTATAAAACCAGCCAAGCTATTTAAAAAATGTTTTAGCCAGGCATGGTGGTACATGATGGTAATCCCAGTCTTGAAAAGACTAAAGCAGGAACATTTCAAGTTTGAGGCCAGCCTGGGCTACATAGAGAGACCTTGTCTAAAAAAAAAAAAAAAAAAACAATGTTTTTAGAGGATGGAGAGTCTGTGTTCTTCCAGGGTGTCTTCACTTGGAGCCCAGGTCTTCTGATGCCTCACAGAACACTTCACGCTGCTGGCCACGCCTGGTTTCTCAGTCCACTGCCATCCACCAGCCAGCGCTGTGCCTGGGCGGTGAAGGCTGCTGGCTTCAGGGGACACTATCTGTTTAGCCAAGTCCATGTCAGAATTGGAGACCCAGCAGTCTTTTCAGAAGGGACTCTGCCCAAGCACCCAAGCACTTTGGAATCTCCACTTCCACCAACACACTCCGCCCTTCCCCTCGCCCTTGCCTCTCTGCAGCACTGACATGCCCGACATTACATAGTCATCCAGTCACTAAAGTATGAACAAATGGACTATGTTTTCATTTGGCTTTTGGTTTCAGCCCCGCTGGTTTAGAATAATGGCCCAGGCTATTAAGCTAACAGTTTGATTTACAAGCCCTTGTGCTCTGAATGCTGGATCAGACTCCCCTCTCTGTGGAAGACTAACCCTGTCTCAAGTCTCCTGGGCCCCTGGCTCCCTAACAGGAACTGGAGACAGAGGGGAAAAAAAATATATCAGCAGTCAGCCAAGCAGTGACACCGGAATGCAGCTGATTAGTGAAAGCTGCTGAATCTAAGAAAAGGATTTTCTGTGCCATCTTTGAGCTCTCTTACAAATCATAGCTGGCTGAAACTTAACTCTCTGTTAAACCCCCAGAGCAGCTCCCGCCCTGTCCACCCCACTGCCTCTTCCTTTCCAAAGGACAAAGACAGCCTACTCCCCATCATGGCATGTCCAACCCCAAAAGTCACACTTTGCAGACCCAGGAAGGATGGATGCCAGCACTGCAGCCCCTCCCCAGGGTCTCACACTGGTGGTGTATTTTGAGAATCCTGTCGTTCTCTTGCACTGAAATAAAAACCATCCAGTGTTGTCATGAAGGGCTCCGAGCGCCGGAATGAGATGTGTCACACACAGAACCGGGGTGATGTGAAGAATGATTCAGAGGGCCCCATGCAGCTAACGTCCCCCCCCAAATACAGATGCCCCCGTCATAAACTGATCGTATGCAGAAGAGCTGCCTTGCCAAGGGGATGAGCATGGGACCTTCACTGGTTTTATGTAACCTGGCACCTCTGAGCTATCTGCTCAGGAGGTGACATTGCTGCTCAAATACTGGCAAGTCACAAATAGCCACAGCTGAAGGTCTAGGGACGGGGAAAGAGGCAGGAGGTGTGCAGGAGTGGGGTGGGCAGAGGGGGACTGGCAGCCAAGTTCCTGAAGCAGCAGAGACTTGAGGCCTCTACAGTGGGGCAGGAGAGGCTGATGTGAAGAGACAGCTGAGGCTGGCATGCTACAGGCCAGATATGCAGCCTGGGTTACCTAGCCCCTTGATCCTGCCAGCTCCTGGGGATTTTCTGTTTAATCCAGAGGTTCCTGTCTGCCATTGGACATGAAACTATTGGTATTTCTGTGTTGAAAATAAACCAGAAAATGGAGTGAGTCAGCTTGCTTAAGTATCAGGTTTACATTTCTTTCTCTTTTTTTTCACCCCCTGCAGTACTGGGGATTGAACCCAGGACTTCAAGCTTGCTAGACAAGCGCTCTATCCCTGGAACCACACCCCCCCCCCCCGCCCCCGTCCTTTTGCCTCTATTTGTTTTGGAGGCGTTTGTACTGAGAGGTCGTTGTCACATTTACAGAAGTTCTCCGAATATATCATGTCAAATTCACCCCTCCATCATTCTCCTTTATCCCCCCCATTCCTGGAACAGTTTCAACAGGTCTCATTTTTCCATTTTCATATATGAATGTATAATATTACCACTACGTTCACTCTCTTACACCCTTTCTTATTTTGTACTTTTTTTTTTTTTTGAGACAGGGTCTTGCTACCTCTGCCCAGGCTGGCCTAGAACTCGTGATCCTCCTGCCTCTGTCTCCCAAATACCTGGAATTACAGGCATACACTACTATGCCTACTTTCTGGTTACTTTTCTAACCTGTACAGAGAGTAAGAGTCTCATGATGAATTTTGGAGTGGATGAGATTTTAGTGCCCCGCCCCCAATTCTTCTTCCCGCTCATCTTCAAGAGAATAAACCATCAATGAGCTGAAATGATTTCCTTGAGTTTCTTTGAAACCCCTCTCACTTCCAAGTGTCCACACTTGTCACCTTCTGTTATTGGCACTGATGCAGTTGATGTGATGAGGATCCAAAGCCACCTAGCACACAGCCAGCAGCAGTTTCCAGCAGATAAAATAGCATTCCACGATTTACTGGGATAAACTCAGAGTTTGTGAAAGACCAGATGAAATGCATGGAGATGCTACAAGAAACCAATCCAGCCTCATTGATTTCCCTCGGAGACAGATGCAAGGTGCACCAATCTGAGAACACCACTGTGGAGGTCTCCTGGCCTCTTCTCTTCCTCTGCTCAAAGAAGTCCTGAAAAGCAGTGCCTTAGAGAGGCACAAACAAACATAGGTAGTTGGACTGAAGTCAAACTTCCATGGGGCTGGAAGTATAGAGGGAGGAAGTCACGGCAAAGATGGAGCTCCCAGATGGCCTAAATGACAGACGCAGCCCACCCATCTGAGACCTTCTTAGGTGCCAGCCTGGACTCATACTCTCAGTAGCCCGAGTGGCAGGGATGAGTCCCCTGTCTCAGCAACAAGGCAGCTCAAGCTCACAGGCTTAAAAATCACATGCCCAAGGCTAATACCTAGCAAGGAGCCGAGTAGAGCCTCAGACTCTGGCTGGCTGCCTCGAAGCCTCAGGCCCTGGAAGAGCTGATAGTGCTCAGGTCCTGCAGCTGAGGCCAGGGACCACTGGGTGCTGACCGCAGGACCTGGGAAGGGGAGGGAAGGGTGGTCAGAAGGGAGGCCCTGATGGGTGTCCAGAGGGTTGTGGCTAGCCCTGCTCTGGCTGATTTAAGCCCTTGCAATAAACCACACACTTTCCACAGCCCTGAAAGCCATTAGCCCTGAATAAAATCCCAGTGTCTCTCCATTTGCAGTTTGGCCCCAAGGCTAAAGAGGAAAGAGGCCATTGATTCCAGAGGCAGGCTTGCCATGTTAAAAGTGGGAGGCAGGGCTGGCAGAGTGGCTCAAGTAGTACAGCACCTGCCTAGCAAGCGTGAGGCCCTGAGTTCAAGCCCCATTACTGCCGAACAACAAAAAAGTGGGAGGCAGACTGAGTACTAGGGGGCTGAGCCACACAGACACAGACAACTTCAGATCCCAGCCTTGTGACTGCCTTGTGTCTACACTTGCAAAGTGGACCTAATCACAGAGAAATAAGTGCAACTGTGCAGCACTTCACCTTGGCCCGACCCAGCAGAGTCTCTGGCCTGGATGAGGTCCTAACACCTGGTCCCAGAGATGAATTGTTTCCAAACTCAGGGGTCCTCTGAGAACAGATGTCAAATGCAGATTCTAGGACCCCATCCAAGACCCTGACCCAGTGGGTCTGGGGTAGCCACCAAATCAGCACTTTCGACAAGCAGTTCCTCAGCTCTTGGGTCAGTGTCAACTCCACTCTCACACAGCTATGTCTGAAGTTTGTTATTACAGGGGTTTACTGGGGGGGGGGTGTGTGAGCTTTCATGTGTGTGCTACACAGCACGCTGGGCCCCTCAAGGGGAAATGACCCTGCTGGAGACCGGCTTCACGTGTTAAGCAACCCCAGGGATCATGAGCTTCTGTGTCCGTCTGCTTGGACTGCTGTTATGAAGTACCACAGACTGGGGGGCTTCAGCAGCAGACATTTATTCCTCTGGTTCTGGAGGCTGGAAGTCCAAGATCAAGTGGCCAGCACAGTTGGGTTTGGATGATGGCTTTCTTCCTGCCTTGCAACAAGCCACCTTCTTGGTGTGTCCACATGTGGCAGAGAGGAAGCAGGCCTCCTACATCATCTTACTCTAATCACCTTCCGAAGGCCCCAGCTCCAATACCATCCCACTGAGGGGTTTCACATATGATCTTTGGGGCTGGGGGAAGGACACATTCAGTCCATAGCAACTTCTTTCTCAAGTTCAGTCCAATTCTGCCTCCGCAGACTTGCCACCTCGTGGTTGCATCTCCTGCCTCTGGAGTGCTGTAGAATTACAACCCCCATGTGACAACCCTGCAAATTCACAAAGTCAGACACTGTTTCTCTACAGAAGCTAGGTTTTTGGTTGCTCCTGGGGCAGAGCTCTGAGTCAAAGCCCAGCCTTGCAATGACAGTGGCCTCCCAGATGCTGTGACCTCTGCCAGTCAGCACCACCTTCTCTACCTTTAGCCAGGGGTATGAAGATTTGTCAGCTTGAGCTGAACTTCTATAACTGTTTGAGCAAAATTGTGAGTGAAGCTGCCATTAGTGCTACCTGAATCATTTAATACGGGACCGTGTGAAAATCCCCACTGGAGGACAATTTCAGGGAGGGTGGCCGTGGATCTGAATTCTATCTGTAGCAACAACAGTGCGTGCCAGGCACCATGTCATGAGCTTGACAATGGCCCCATGGGACGGGCAGCATGAGCAAGTATGGTGTCACTGACATGATGGAATGTGCTCCTCGGTCCCCACGTGACAGGAATTGAACAAGCATTAGAATCTGTTCAACACTGGAACCCAGGCGTCTTTGCACTTTACTCCTGACATCTCTGCCTTCCACAACCCTCAATATCACAGCGCGTGCAATCCACTGCGCACTTGCAGACCACTTGGAAAGAGACAGGGTACAACTATTGGAGAAAAAAACCCACATCTCTTCTACTTAGAGTTTAAGCTGAGCAAAGCACATGAAGACTTTCAGGATGCCTGGAGCTCAGCAGATGAATTTCTAAGGGCTCTGGGGTCTCATCGCAGGCTCCTAACCTAGCCATTTATCCATCTGTCTACCCACCCACCCATCTGCCCATCCATCCATCCATCCTTCTATCCACATCCGTCCATCAATCAGTCCATGTGTCCATCCACCTCCATCCATTAATCAGTTTGTGCATCCTTCCATCCTTCCATCCTTCCATCCAGCCATCTATCCATCCATCCTTTTGTTCACCCAGCCAAGATTTTTTCATGGTCTAGTGGGTGTCCCTAACCGAAGTTATCCCTGTGGAGGTCTTCTGTCTGCTCGTATTTCCCTAGAACAGTGTCCAGAATACAGCCTTGGCATCCTTGCTATCTAGCTGGGGACACTCCACTATAATATCCTTATTGTGACTTGTCAAACATGGAAAGGCTCCATTCCTCTTAAGAATACCAGAAAAATTTCTTCCTGAGCATTATTCCAGTAAGAGAAAGGGGACCTAACAACATCAACACCCACTGCAGTGCACCCCACCCCCACGGGCTGAGACACCAGACATCTGAGTGCGGCCTGGCTGCCCCGGCAGTAAGGCAAGAGTTGCTCAACAGCCTATATGAATATGAAATAAGGTACTGGTGGGCACCATGTGAACAGCACAGCACAGCAAAGGACTTAATTTGCAACCAAGCACAAAATCAAAGACTTTGTCAACCGAGGAACAGTGTGTCTGGATAACCACCTTGTGCTACCTGCGAAGCACTGTCAGGGAAATTTCCAGAGAAAGTAATTAAGGAATCCCCATTGTCCAAATTCCGCAGCAAAATTTGGAGCTCTGGAGTTTGAAGCTCACCAGGGATCTGGTATCTCCTCCCAGCCTGATCCTCCATCAAAATGAGCAGAGGAGGTTTGAGACGGGATCGGCTGGTGTGCCTCCCTCCCCTGGCTGTCCCTAGCACGCCCACCAGCACCACCTGGGCCTGCATGTGTTGTCTTGTCAAAGAAGCTGTACACAGCAAATGAGCTCACCGCTTGTGGGATGGGGTGAGATTAATATACAAATGTATAGACCTCTCTGTGATCTGGGAGCGCCAATTAATATTTATCAGGTGCCCATGGCATACGCAGTGCTGAGAATAAGCGTGCATCCGGGCATCATCTGCACTCTGGTTCCCACACAGAATCTCCACAGATGCTGAGTGCACCTGGAGGCACCTGCCCCATGGAGGTAGGACCCACCAAGAGTCTAGGGTGGTATTTATACTAGTGGTTTCTTCTTACTGGGACAGTGTAGGATTCTTGACCAGGAGTTCTCAGTGGGGACCAGTTCCTTCGGGCTGTCCCCTTCACAAAAACCCCCTCAGTGGGGTCTTCACCAACACACCTCTTTCTCTAGCTCCTTCTTGGCTCTCACTTGAGCTGAAAGGCGAAGAGAAGTCCTGCTCTCCATGGAAGACCCCAGTCTACTTGACCTTCCATATCCTGTTATTTTAAGTGTGGTGGGTAATTTATAGCAGAGTTGGGGGCACCCCACTGGAATATCCCACTGCCTGTTGGCAGGCTGAGCTCCTCCAGCTGGACATCTCAGGGCCCCTCCCAGAAGAATAGAGCCAAGCAGCCAACCGTCATCTGGGCCCTGAAGAGGGAGACGTACCCCACTTCCTGGCAGTCAGCTTGTCATGGTGTTTGTTGACAATGCTGTTGAAAACAGACCTTGCTGCTGCTGTGAAGTTCACTCCCATTCACTCCTTTCTCAGACAGTTTTTGAAAGGCAAAAAGTCTGGAAAACACACCCGCTCCCACCCCACAGCCCGTTATGCAGAGGGAGAGGGGTGCAGCCTGGGTGAGTGGGTCTGACACGCCTCTCACCTGGCCCCACGATGCACCGCCCCCAATTAAATCAAAATGGTTTGTTTTTAATGGTCTTTTACACTGACAAGTGGGCGATCATTTTGGACCCACTAGCTGTCAGGGAGCCGAGGCAAATCCTCCGTTGATAATGCCCAATGCTTCCAATTAGGAGCCAGGGCCGCTCCTGGCGCGCTAACGATTCCCCAGCCACCCCCCCAGGTCCCTTTGGCGCTGGCTGTTTCTTCTGCCTCCTCCACCGCAAATTACTGACACAAAACGGAAGGCCGGGCGTCTCCTCCACCACGCCAGGCCCAGGCCCTGTTGGGTTTAATGAGCCGATGGAAGTTTTGTGGCTCCGGTGCTAAATTCTTTTCTTGTTTGACAGCTGCTCTGCTAAGGCGAGTGTTGACCTTATAAAAGATTTAGTGTTTCTCATTATTTTCTGTCAAGCTTCACAAGTGATGGCTGGGCGGCTATCATTTGCATCCTGGGGTGTGAGTGCCAGCGTGTGTGTGTGTGTGTGAGATGGGGGCCCAAGGTAGAGACTGGAAACAGGGACCAGAAGGCGTCCATCTCTCCCTCGGTTACATTTGGCCCCTACACAGTAGCTTCCAGCGTGACATTCTTCTCGGGCTGGGGTGTTTCAAAGAGAAGCCAAGATCCAAGGCCACAGTGATGGATAATTCAGGGGCTCCCAGTGGAGCCCAGTTGCAAGTACACAGCCAGGGCACCTTGAGGTAGGTCAACCCACAGAACCTGTGGGACCACAACCCAGTCAAGGACAGGCGCTGGGTGAAAGGACCACCCACGTCAGACTGGAGGCTCAGGACAGTTTGGGGGTCACAGTCAAGATCTCTTGGCGAGGCTCGCTCTTTCTTTACAGGTAGAGGTGCCATTGGCCAGCTTCCTCCCTGTGCTCTGTACACAGATGTAGTAGTTTTAAAGAGCAGAACCATTAAAAAAAATAAATGGCTCTTATTATGCTTCCTGGAGATGGTTAGGGAGCATTTGTTAGTCCTGATTCTGTTCTGGCACCCATGTCAAGCTGGGACCAATCTATAACTAACAAGGCTCCAGGGAAGCCACACGGACGCCTTTACCACCCCTGCTGGCTTCCACCTCTTCTTTAATCCTGTGTTCTCCCCTCGTGGTGGAGAGAGTACCCACTGACCACACCAGATGCAGGTAGCTGAGGTGGCCTAAAGAAGTGGAGACAGAGTCTGTCACCATAGAAGATGCTATTTGGTCTCTCAGAGGGGGCCCTCAGGGGTATCATTTAAATGAATTGTTAGGTATTTCTGAATTCTTTCTTTTTATGCTGCATTAAGACTATATGTAGGGCTGATGGAGTGGCTCAAGTGGTAGGGCGCCTGCCTAGCAATACTGAGCTCGAACCCCAGTACTGCCAAAAAAAAATGATATTTATATAAAAGGAAACAAAATACATCTCACTAAAGAAAAGTAGATTAACTGGACTTCGGCAAAATTAAAAACTTCCCTGCTGTGAATAATACCGTCAAGAAAGTAAAACTCAAACAGAATGGGAGAAAATATTTGCAAATTATCTGATAGGAAACTTGTGCCTATGGATATATAAAACACTTTTACAATTCAGTAATAAAAAAATTAAAAAACCAGCTGAGCCCTGGTGGCTCATGCCTGTAATCCTAGCTCCTTGGGAGGCTGAGATCGGGAGGATCTCAGTTCAAGGCCAGCCCAGGCAGATAGTTCTCGAAACCCGCATTTCCAAAATAAGCACAGCAAAATGGACTGGAGGTGTGGCTCAAGCACTAGGGCATCTGCTTAGCAAGCATGAATCCCTGAGTTCAAAACCCAGTTCCACCAAAAAAGATAACCCAATTTCAAAATGGACAAATGATCTGAATAGACCAGTTCTCCAAAGTCGACATACAAATTGCCAAAAAGCACATGAAAAGATGTGAACCTCTTATCTATTAGGGAAATGCAAATCAAAACCACAGTGAGCTACTTTACCCCCACTAGGATGGCTATAACTCAAAACACAATCACAAGTGTTGGCGAGGAGGTAAGAACAGGAACACTCATGCACTGCTGGTGGAAATAAAGAGGCATAGCCACCTTGAAAAACACTTGGGCAGTTTCTCTAGCTAAACAGTGTCCCGGGACCAGCAATTGGACCCCTAGGCGTATACCCAAGAGAGGTGAAAACAGACATCCACACAATGACTTTGCACGTGTTCTGACAAGCATTCATAATAGCAAAAAAAAAATGGAAGTAACTCATCTAGTGGTCAGTGGATAAAAGAAAGAAATAGGATCTGTCCATACAGCCACACAAAGGAATGGGGTGCGATCCATGCGACCATCTGGATGCACCTTGCAAACACTGCACCGCGTGAGAGAGGCTGACACAGAAGACCATAATTCTATGCTTCCCTGTGTGGGAGCTGTGCAAAATAGGCAAGTCCACAGACAGGAGGAGCCGGTGATTGTGTGGACAGGGAGGGGCGAGGGCAGTGACCAGTAACAGGCAGGAAGTTTCTTGGGGAGGATGAAAACATGCCAAACATAGATTGTGACTGTGGTTGTACAACTCTAGGAATATACTGAAATCATTGATTTCTGCACTTCAGAGGGTGACTTTTATGGTATGTGCCATACACACACACACACACACACACACACACACACACACATATTTTAATAAAAAAATGTCAGATCACTTGAAAAACACAGTTCCCTTGAGATGGAAGAGCAATGTCACCCAGACCTTGTCTTTGGAGGCACAGCAGGGTGGTGGCGGGTCATGTGGTGTGACCTCGGATGACAGGGGTCTGGTGGGCTCTCAGCCCCAGATCCATTCTGCCTGTCATTTACACGATAGGCTTCATGTAGCCAGTGCAGCCATAGCAGCCTGACCTGCAGGTCTGTGGCACATCCAGACACACGCACCCCACACCTTGGGACTGGTGTTACCCTAGTGCTCATTCACCAGCATCGAGCAAGCTGTACTCGATTCACTGTGGGATCTGGATTCTAGCTGCTGTGGACTGGCGTGGGCCAATCCTTGGGAATGATCTAGAAGCATTGGTACAGCTTCTGGAAATAGCAAATGAGTTCTCATGTTCAAAGGGGCAAATGCTCCTTTTCTTCTGCCCCGGTAAGTCAGCGAGCACAGACTGGCTTCTTTACTTAGTAGCTGGGCCTCTTCAGGCTGCTGTCTTAACCTACCTGAACTTCAGTCCTCTCTCCTGTCACATGAAAGTGGTTCCCCTCCCACTCCACTCACCTGACATGCCTGCCAGCCCAGGTGGGTACAGGTGCCATTTCAGAGCCAGCCTGAGACCTTGTGGAGAGGCAGGAAGTTTGTTTTTGCAGCCTGGGCTTGGATGTTCTTTGGAGTCACAGCATGTCGACAGGAAGGGTCAGGCTCTGTGTCCTTGCTCCATCTATTTTTGGACCACAGAGAAATTAGAGCCAGTAGCAGAATAACAATTTAGGGGACCAGATGTCTTGGGAAGGATTGTTATCCTCATTAATTACTGAAACTACAACCTGCCACATCAGAGCTTAGGATCCAGCCTGCCCTCCGACCATGTCTTGTGTGGATTTGTGTTCTACTGGGGCCTCTGACCTCCAGCTGCCCCGAACTTGACAGAAATTACTGACCTGGGACTGATCCATAATTTTCAAGTGCGTCTCATTAGAGGAGACAGCCCCTCAATCTTTTATAGCAAAATCTCTCTCCCAGTCACCCAAGCAGTTGTCACTTAGAAAAAACTAAACTAGATTCTCTGTGGCTGTCATTTTTTTTCCCCTAAGTTCTTTGGCAGACTTATTTTTCTTTCTTTTAATCTGACTGTTTTTCCTCACAACCCCTCTTTTGCCTTCTCCATCCCTGCGCCTGTCTCTGGAAGGCTCTGCCCAGGTGAGGAACCATTGTGTGGCTAATTAGGGGACTTAGAGTCGGCTGACCCAGCAGAGGGACAGGGCCAGAGGCGTGGACTCTAACACAAAAAAGCTGCTCAGTCTGTGAATTTGCACAGCAGAAGGCTTGGGTTTTCCAGGCCATTGTGTGCGTGTGAACTCTCTCTCTCTCTCTCTCTCTCTCTCTCACACACACACACACACACACACACATCCCTCCACCATGTCTCTGGCATGACTGTCCAAGCAGCTGCATGGCTCCACCCTGGGGAGAAGGTTCAAGGGCAAATCCACTGCCCTCCTCCCTCAAGGAGCCCATGACTGTGGCTGTGGAACCCCCACCTGTGGCAGAGGCCTGCAGTGGAAGAAATAGGAAGCAGACAAACCACTGCCCACCCGGGATGCCATCCAGCCATCCAGCTGAAGGCCATGCCACCGGCAAAGGAGGATGACTGCTGCCTTGCCTCTGGTTTGAGCCTATGGGTCTCAGGTATTTTCCTAGGCAATGGAGGTGAATCTAGGCCTCATGCTTATGCCTGCCAGGGAAGGGTCATCTGGAAAGTTAGTGAATGCCAATGTCACCCACCATGGGTTGTTCAGCTTCCTTTGACAGCTGCATGCTATTCAAACAGGATCACACATCACTCCCAGGCACTAAAGCCTACAAAACAGGAACTAAATTGTGGACATGGAGGGAGAGATCATTGCCTCCTGATCTTCCACGCCCAGGTCACCGTTCTAAAACATAGTTTGCAAATCCTCCCACCATGGGTTTGCATTTTGGAAAGAGGAATAGGCAATAATCCCTCAGAAACAAGTCTAACCTCTCCCCCGCCACCCCAGGCAAAGTCAGGTGTCACTTCTGCCCACATCTTTCAGTGTAACTAGATTCATCCATGTGCTTGGAAGACACTGGGAATCCTTTTGTTTTAAAGTTTTGTATAAATGGCACCATGCTTAGTTCTATTCTCTGCTTTCCTGTAGCCCTGCTTTCACTCAGCCCTGTGTTTTCGAGATTCAGATAAATCCAGAGCGGCTTGGTTCCTTGGAACATGGCGGCCACTTGGCCAAGTGGGCTCCAAGCATGTGCAGTGTGACTAGTGGGACTGAGAGCTGAATGATTTGTTTCGTTCAATTTTAGTTCATTGAGATTTAAACAGTTACGGGGGTGTCATGTCGGACGTGCTTCTCTGGAGTGTTCATTTCAACTGATGCGGAGTGTCCACTGTCTGAAATCACCCCGTCTGCTTTTGTACCCAGTGTTAGCATCTTCCCATGCAGCAGCCTTGGACGCTCCTCTTAGTGGACACTTTCCAAAGTTTCTCCAGGTATAACCATGGACTCACCACATGGTGGGGCTAGCTGGACTTGAACCCAGGGCCTCAGGCATGCTCAGCAAGCGTTCTACCACTGAGCCACACCCCTCAAACCCCCAGCCCTTTTGTTTGTATTTTGTTTTTGAGACAGGGACTCCCTAACTTTGCCTGGGCTGTTCTTGAATTCACAATCCTCCTGCCTCCTCTGCCTCCCACGTGGCTGGGATCACAGGCATGCACCACCATGCTCAGAGGATGCACATTCTCACGTGCGATGTCATACTTCCTGCTCTTCTTACCAATCTGATGAGTGGCGCCGTATCTGCTTGCTTTAATGTGCATCTCTGGATTATGCATTCATTTTCTGTGCTTCTGGGCTACTGAGATTTCCCCTCTGCGAGCTGCCTGCTCACTTCTTGTTCTTCAGTTGCCTTGGGCCCCGACACCCCTCCCCGCTGCCATCTCTGCCTTACCTTTGACCCTCTGCCCATGTTATCCTCTGTGGAGAGCCTCTCTGGCCCCAAAGCCTGAGTCTGAGTCTCGGTATTACAAAGTGTCACAGAATAAGCAATGTTATGTACCTTAGTACCAAGCACACTCTAATTGAATAATTAATTGTGTCATTATGCTTTTATGACTAGTTTCTGGCACGAGACAGTGGAAGCTTTCACTGTACCCAGGTGCCCAGCACTGTGTCTGATACATAATAAACGCACACTTAAGAAAGGAACGAACACAGAAATGAAAGGACAATGGCCAGTTATCCCCTGCCAAGTCACAGGGCTACCTTTCTCTGTAGTGACCCCAGCTCATTTCACAAGGGGTTCTCCTGTGGGAAGTAGATCAGACTTTTCAAGCATGAGTAAATGCTTAAAATCCAAATGGTCTGAGCTCTGCAGCTTCCTTCACTACCACAGAAATTAAGTTCGAAGTCAGTAACAAACACAACTGTAAAATCCCCTGGAAATGTAAGAGGAAAGTATGCATAAATTAGAGGTCAGAGAAGAAATCCCAACAGAAATTAGATTGAAAGAGAACTGGGCAAAAATTCTCAAAGTTGGACTGGAGGTGTGGCTCAAGTGGTAGAGTACCTGCTTTGCAAGCATGAATCCCTGAGTTCAAACCCCAGTCCTGCTGAAGAAAACCCCAAAAAACAGCCTTGAAACTGTTGAGATGAGATAAAAGAGAATTTAAAGAGAAAATAGTTGCTTGTGCTGTTAGAGAAATGCTAATGTTAGAAAAATAACCCAGTCATGGTGGCTCATACCTGTAATCCCAGCTACAAGGGAGGTGAGATCAGGAAGATCGTGGTTTGAGGCCAACTTGGGAAACAGCTCATGAGTCTCAGGAACTTTTGGGGCATGGCAGTGTGGACCTATCATCCCAGCTATGTAGGATTGCACTCCAGGCCAGCTGGGCATAAATATTTTTGTTGTTGTTTTGGGGGGTGCCTGGGGTTTGAACTCAGGGCCTCACACTTGCTAGGCAGGTGTTCTACCACTTGAACCAGTTTGTCAGCCTCCAGCTGGGCATAAATGTGAGACCTTATGCAAAAAATAACTAGAGCAAAAAGGGGCTGAGGGAGTGGCTCAAGTGATAGAGCACCTGCCTTGCAAGAAGACCCTGAGTTCAAATCTCAGTGCTGCCAAAAAAAAAAAAGAGAGAGAGAGAGACAGGTAACAGGCTAAGCAGACAACTCTAGGTGCTAGAAAAAGAACAACAATGTAAAGTAAAAGAAAGTGGAAGAATGAAAATAATATTAAGTCAAGAGCAAAATTAATGAAACGTCAATGGTACAATTAAGGGCAGTAACAAATGAAGAGTTGACTCGTTGAAAGTGGATGAGAAGCCAGAGGCGGGCACCTGTAATCCTGGCTATTTGGGACGCTGAGACTGGGAGGATCATGGTTCAAGGCCAGCACAGTTCACAAGACCCCATCTCCAAAATAAGTAGAACAAAATGTGACTCAAGCAGTAGAGCGCCTGCTTTGCAAGTGTGAAGCCCTGAGTTCAAACCCCAGTCCAACTGAAAAGAAAAAAAAAGATGGGGAAAGTGCAGATGCTCCCAAATGAGTCAGGAATGGAGCCCAGGGCTGCAGGCTCCAGGGGACAAGGTGGAGACCAGAGCACAGTGCTGGCTGCAGCCTCAGCTCTGTCCAGGCTCACAGGAGACCTGGGAGAGCCGCTTTCCCCTCTGGACCTCATCCTTGCGCATTTCTTCATCTCTAGCATGGGAAAGGTGGGTTTGGAAATTCCCAAGGTCTCTGCCAACCCAGACTTGGGAGAATCTTTTATTGCAGAGGCAAAAGATGGCATGGGGGAGGGGACTGCAGTTCCCCAGTCAGGTTGGCTATACTGAGATCTCACAGCGCTCACCCCCTGGCCTCATCTTGCTAACCCCGGGCCACACTGGCTTGCCTTCGTTCCCTACTTTGCCCGGATTCCTCCCACCTCAGGGCTCCCATTGATCCCTTCCTCCTAGGATGTTTTTGTCTTCCTTTCTCTCTGGAGAAGCTCCCCCACCCCGACAGAGATAGATTTCCTCAGTCCAGGATCTTGTCCCAAGGCTCTTGCATGCTTGTCATTCGACGATTGTGTGCTTGGGGAGTTCCATCACTGCCCCCTGTGACATCTTCCTGGGCGTGTGGGCAAGGACCGGCCTGTCTTCCCTGCTGGTGTCTCCTGGGCACTGCACACAGCGTTGTGGTCCTGTGTATTTACACGTGTGCAGCGCTCCCCACTTCAAACGGGAACCGAGTCTTGGACAATCAGGGTAAGGCTGTCCCAGCTGCCCAGCAACCAGGGCTGCTGGCGGGCGGTGGCACTTGGCTCTTATTTACCTGTGTTGACCTTAGAGCGACCCAGCTCCGTTCAGCAAAGCTGTCTCCTGCCTAAGCCATTACAGTTTCTTAGCTCCAGGCAGAGACAGTGCAGATGGCTTAATTTAGAAGCACCTCACAAGGAATTCCTCACTCCACAGCTCTTCATCCTCGGACTCCAGGGGGCTGGCTTGTGATGAGGCTCCTCGCGTGTGGCTGAGCTGCTCCTTTCCAAGGGGGAGTGGGCGTGTGGAATAGGAGCCATGACCTTGGTGCCTGAAGCATCCCCTCAACTCGCTCAAGGAGTGTTTATTGAGGGACAGGCTCAATGATGAAGAGCTGGGAAGCTCAAGTCCCAAAGCCCTGGGTTCAATTTGTGACACTGGAGGCTATGGTTGAAGCTTGGGGTCTCTTTTCCCATCTGCAGAATGGAGGCACTGACAGTGCCAGCCTTGCCTAGATGTTCTGAGGCTGGGGTGATAGGGAGGTACAGCACCTGGCACCCGATGGGCCCGATGCTGCCCTGCTGTGAGTAAGAGGGACCTGGCGGTCCCTGTCCTGGGACTCCAGGGCCAATCTTACAGAAAGGTACCCAGCTGCTGCCTTCTGAGGACCGACACCCCTGCCCACATGCTACCATGCTGGGGATCCCAAGGGTACAGAACATAGTTATTAAGCACTGACTGTGTGCCCGCCGGGATGGCTAGGCTCACACCTCTTGTGCTGCAGGATTCCAAGTTGCCTCCCCCTGGGTTTGCACAGGGCTGTTTTGGAGGTGGGAGATGCATCCTGGCATCTGCTCTGTCCTCAGCAGCATTGGGCTGACTCGGGGAAGGCAGAGAGCACCCCCTCCCCATCCCCCGCCTGCGGTCACTCCATCCCACAGGAATGGAGATGGGTTTCTCTTGTCAAGTTGAGCAGCTCCTTGGTGCCTCGATCCTCCTGCCGCCTCCCTGGGGAATGAGTCAGTGCTGCTGAGCCATGGCCATCCACACCACATGCTGTCAATTCCTCCTGCCACCAGCCACTGGCACCAGCCACCATCCCAGCATGCCAGACTGCTGGGACTGGCTTGAGGGCTGTATTCACTTCCTAAGGCTTCCATCACAAATTAGCACCAACTTGCTGGTGTAAAACAACAGAAATTTATTGTCTTGCATTTCTGAAAACAGAAATCCAAAGCCAAGGTGTGTGCGGGGCCACACTCCCTCCAAAGGCTCCTGGGGACGACCCTTCCAGTATCTGATGGCTGCTGGGTCGTGACCCAATACTGCCAATCTCTGCCTCCATTGTCACATGGCCTCCTCTGTGCCTTCTCCCACTTTTTTTCTTTTTGGCAGTACTGGGGTTTGAACTCGGGACCTCACACTTGTAGGCAGGTGCTCTACTTGAGCCACACTCCTGGCCCTTTTTTGCTTTAGTTATTTTTCAGGTAGGGTCTTGCTTTTTCTCCAGGGCTGGCCTCTGACCTTGATCCTATAACCAATGGCCTATGACCTTCCATGTAGCTAAATGACAGGTGCGTACCACCACACCTGGCTTATTGATTGAGATGGGGGTCTCACTACCTTTATTTCCCCTGGCTGGCCACTAACCATGACCTCCTGATTTCTTTCTCCTGAGTACTTAGGATTCCAGGAGTGAGCCACCACTTCCAGCTTTTCTGTCTCTTAAAAAATACTTATTATTTGTTTGTCTCTTAAAAGTCTCTTGTCACCTGAGTGATTCAGGCTAGTCTCATTTTGACATCCTTAATTATATCTGCAAAGAACTTTTTTGCCAAAAGATCACATTCACCAGTGCTGTGGGTCATATCCTTTTGAGGTCACCAATCAACCCAGTACAAGGGCCAAGGAAGGATGTGGGAAGCTGGCTGAGACACAGATCACAAAGCCATGTGTCCCTGTGAAGAACTCCTGGAAGTCACAGGAGCGGGACGGTGGTGGCCAGCGACTCAGCGGAGGTGAAACGGGGAGCTGCTGAGTAGAAAAATGTCAAAATGAGTCCATTCTGGGGTTCCACCAGACAGCACTGTGCCTGCAGTTCACAATAGTGTGTGACTACATTGTGTGCTTAAAAATTTGCTAAGAAGGTGGGGCTGCTGTTAACTATTCTTACCAAAAGAATAAAAACTATTCTTATCAAACCCCAAAAAGCTAACCGGGCATAGAAACTGGAAAGTGATGAATATTTGCCTCGCGCTGGTGGTGGAGATGGGCTCCCGCTGTTTGCATGTGTCCACAACTCATCAAATTGTGCACATTACATAGGTGTAGGTTTTGTCACTTGTACCTCAGTAAGACTGTTAATTTTTTCGTGTGGTACTGAGAGTTGAACACAGGACTTTGAGCACGCCAGGCAAGCATTCTATCTCCCATGGAGCTACATCTCCAATCCTTTTTTATTTTGAGATAGGGTCTCACTCAGTTGCTCAGCTTGGCCTCAAACTTGTGATCCTCCTGTCTCAGCCTCCTGAGCAGCTAGAATTACAGGCATGAACGCCCAAGCTCCACAGAAACACTTTTTAAGAAGGAAAATTATTATTATAGTGACATCATAACAGCATGGAACGTTTTAGCATAATGTTAAACATTTTGTAAAATTGTTCACAAATTACTAGTATTATGAAAACACACATACAAATAAAATGGCTGTGTTTTTAAAACAAAAACAAACAAAACCGACTGATAACTAGCCACCAGGGGTGGAACCATTGCCAATCTGACTGCCTCCCAAAACTGTAGAGTCTGGAGAATCAACAGGGTGTCCTCCTGGTCCCCAGATGTGTGACATGCCAGCCCTACTGAGTGTCTCCAGCTGTCTTTTGGGAGCCATAGGTATCACATCAGAGTGTAACAATCGAGACTTCACCTGCCATAGGGACACACAGGTAGTCCCTGACTGTCCATACAGCAGTGCAGAATCTTTCTCTAACTCTACCTGATGGAACTGGGGATTGAACTCGGGGCCTCTCTCTTGCTAGGCAGGTGCTCTCTCACCTGAGTCATACCTTCAGCCCTTTTTACTTTATCTTGTTTTTGACTAGGTCTCTTATTTCTTCCTCCACCACCACCATCCCCCTCACCTGCCAGCCTGGACTGAGTTCCTCCTACCTCCACCTCCTGAGTAGCTGAGATTATAGGAGTGCACCACCACACCAAGCTCTCCACTTGGGGATATTTTTTTCTTTTTGAAACTGGAGATTTTGCTAAGAGCAAAACCATGATTTGACTGAACAAAATGAGCTGAGAATCAGATATTTAGTTCAGGGTCAGATGGGCATCAGGTGACTGTGAGGGCCCTGCCCTGGCAGACTTTCAAGCTTTTGGGTTGGGTTCAGGCCCCTGCCTGCATTACAAGAGTCCCAAGGTGAGGCTGACGCATACCTAAAAATCTAAAACCATGGCCAGGGTAAGGCTAGCATGGCTCTGGAAAGGCTACCACAGTGGATCCTTAGGGGACTTGTGAAGGGTTCTCAAACCTGAAATGGCCTGCCTCTTTTTGGATGCAAGGACTTGTGGGTATTTTTTTTCCCAGAGGAAGGGGGTCCTTGGTTTTCCGTAAAGTTTCTAAAGGGTCAACCCCTAGAGAGTAAAGAGCCCCTTACTCCAAGAAAAACTGAATCTACTTAGCACCATTGATTTCTGTGGGTTTCTAACAAGCCTCGCTAGCCCCTGTCTCCTTCTCACCTTGGGAGAGAGGTGCAAGGAGCAGCAGCTGTGGCAGAATGGTCTAGAAAAAAAATCCCAAACTTAGAACTCAGAGGATAGAGAGAGGTCTAAAACAGTTTCGCTGCCCCTCATTCCCTGTGAGGCCAACCCTGAGTGGACCCCTGCTCAGGGTTGAGAGAGTTTTCTCTCTCTCTCTCCTTTCTTTTTTTCAGTACTGGGGTTTGAACTCAGGGCCTACACCTTGAGCCACTCCACCAGCCCATTGTTTTTGTAAAGGGTTTTTTCGAGATAAGGTCTCTCAAAGTATTTGCCCAGTCTGGCTTCTAACCCTGATCCTCCTGATCTCTGCCTCCTGAGTAGCTGGGATTACGGGCGTGAGCCACCACCACTGGACTTGAGCCTTAGTTTCCTCATCTGCAAAGTGACAGAAACAGTCCCAGTGGGTGTCTGTTGGGCTCTGAGCAGACATGTTTCCTTACAAATCCTGTCTTCTCCCTTCTTCCTTTTAGTATCTTATCCTCTTTTCAGGTTTGTTTCTGTCACCTTTTGTCACATAAAGGCTGCCAGCCACACTGTGAGCTAAGCTAACGCCCCCTCCCCCACTCCAGCACTGATCTGGATTCTTGACAAGAAACTCATGAATTCTTCTTTGTCCCGAAACCACTGAGGGGCTTTGGCTGCTCCTGCAAATCCAAAGGGACCTGCCCTGCCAAGCCTCCACCTCAGCCACCATGTCCCCTCACGCACCCTCACGAACTTGAGCTCTGGTGGCTGCAGGCTGGTGTGCATCCCACCCCCTTTGCCT
Source organism: Castor canadensis (assembly GCF_047511655.1). Lineage (NCBI taxonomy): Eukaryota > Metazoa > Chordata > Mammalia > Rodentia > Castoridae > Castor > Castor canadensis. The sequence continues at coordinate 4,511,211 of NC_133398.1, read as the reverse complement.
GGGAAACCCCTGCCCATCCTTCCAGCCCCCCCTCCCATAAATGTCTCTTCCCCCATCCTGACCCCACAGGCTGGGCTCCTGCTCTTTGTCCACACTGCACACACCTCGCCCCAAAACTGTAACGCAATAGCTGTCCAGTTGTTGCTGGACGTCTGCTGTCCTTCCAGATTGTAAACCCCCGGAGGGTGGGGCTCCGTCTCCCTGGTTTACTGTTTTGTGGACCTACCTGCCTCTCCTGTTTTGTTTTGTGTACAGCAGGGCAAGGCGATGTGCCCTTGAGCTCTGGTTCTGGGGCTGTGGAGGGTCGGGGGAGTGAGACTGTCCTTCCAGGGCAGCAGTGCTCGAGAGCCACAAGGTCCTCCTTGGGGAGGATGGCTTATGTGAAGTTTTAAAGGTAGAAAAACCAGCATGTGAAGGATGACACATGATCCTAACAAGTGGAGACTCCAGTTCTGTCACGTTTACTGTGCATACCTCTTCCCCAGCAGCTAGCTGGACAAGACCTAAAACAATGGCTGCCTCAGGTCTCCGGCTCCTCCCTGCTCAGTGCCAGGGCTCTCAGCGCTTCCCTGTCTGCCCTTTGTAGCTACTTTTTGAGGCTGGGGTGGGGAAGGGGGAGAAGAGGAACAACTGGAGTGAGTTGTTACCCACCTGTCTTCCTTTCTGTCTGCAGGTGGGCCCCCATCTCCACACGTTCCCAACCGAGGCTGATCGCCAGAGAGCACTCAAAGCCCACCGGGAAGAGCGAGCCGTGCGCCAGGGGACCCTGAGGATGGGCAACTACACTCATCCCTAGACGTCGCCTGCCGGAGAAGACGTCTCCATGGCAGAAAATCCCCAGAAGGACCCCCTTCTCTTGCCCAACTCCAGTAAGGTGCCCCCATTTTGGTGCAGGGCCTGCTGCTGTAAGGACCTCAGATTCAGGTCTTAGATTAATTATTTTTGGTAAGAGCCCCCTCCCTTTAGATTAGCCAACACTGGTCTTACCCTACCCCAGGGACCCACTACCAGGGGCCTCTCTTCAGGCAAGCTCACCCTACCTTCTTCAAAAACCCTCATCTGATGAGATAAACCCAAATTACAAGGAAGTTTTTAAAAATCGAGGATAAGGGTTGGGTCCCTAGTTCTGCCCATAAGCCACTGAGAACAACCAGTGATTTCCTGCAGAAAGCGTGACAGTGACACACTTGGAAAGCTCTCATTTTTTATTTTAAACATGAGTTTTAACTGCTCTGTTTGGGATGCCTGGTGCCTCGCCAGAGCAGAATTCTCTCTCTGGGACACCTGAGAGAAGCATCATTGCTCTGGGGCCTCCTTCCCTCAGTGCCAGTGACCTGTCAATCAGGCTGGCCAAGGTGGGCTTCTCCAGCAGGACTAACTGGGATGCTGACCCCTCCCCAAGGAGAGGCGAGTAAGGGCCAAGGGTGCTCAGGCAGGGGAACTTCCCAGCCAACTCCAGGGTATGTCCTCCTGCAAACTTTCTGCAGGGTCGTGGGCTTCTCCCCCAGAATTATATGCTGACCAATTTTTGATATAAAAAGACTATTTGTCCTCTTCCTCTGTGTCTTTATTTGCAAGCCAGTAAATCCGGAACTGGTGAGTTAACTGAACTGAGACTCACCAGATGTCACTGAAGCTCCCTTCTCAAGGTGTGCTCACCTCCATGGCATACCCACAGTGCCTTTCCCGAGACAGGCGTGTAAGTAAGTATTCCCGCGCTGACCTTCAACCTAGAGTTCTTCCTGGAATTCCTCTCACCTGTCTGACTGTCCGCCTAACATCTCCATGCAGGGATCTGGGATTCACCTCTAACCAACACAACCAAGGCAGAATACTTATTTTTTCCTACCACTCCCCAGCCCTGTTTGCTCCCCACCTCTGTTTTTCCCACGTCATAAATGAGATCCCCGTCCACTCAGCCCTTCATTACTCTGTTCCCTTCACGCCCTACATCTAATCCATCAGAAAACTATCAGTGTTACCTTTAATCACAGAGTCTGAGGTGCATGTGGTGGCCACACCTGTAATCCCAGCGTTTGGAAGGCTGAGGCAAGGGGATGGAGAGTTCAAGGCCAGCTGGGCTACACAGTGAGAGCCTGTCTCAAGAAAAAAAAAAAATCAAAAAACAAAACCAAGCTGGGCACTAGCTATAATCTTAGCCACTTAGGAGACGGAACTCAGGAGGACGTGATTCGAGGCCAGCTTGGGCAAAGAGTTTGCAAGACCCCATCTCCAAAAATAACCAGAGCAAAATAGACTGGAGGTGTGGCTCAAGTGCCTGCTTTGCAAGTGCAAAACCCTGAGTTCAAACCTCTGTCCCACCAAAAAAAAAAACCCTAAGCCTGAGCCAGCCACATCTGTCCATCCCCACACCCACCACCCTGCGACGCACCTGCCTCATCTCTGGAAAATTGCAGCAGTGCTCTTAACCACCTCCTGCTTCCTGACCCCTCCAAACCCTTTCTCTCCAGAGCAGCCCCTTCGCCTTCAGTGGCTTCTGTCACTCCTGAGGGAAAGCCCACGGCCTCTCCCTCCATCTCCACCTGCCGTGCTCTGGCCTCCTGCTTATTCCTGCTGCGGGCTTTGTGTGTGTTTTTCTCTCTACCTGCTACACTGGACCCCACACTGTCACCTGCCTCCTTGTGTGCAGATCTTAGCTGAGTCTCTCCTCGAAAGCCTTCTTGAAGTGACCCCAGGTAAACTCACACCCTCCCGTTTCGTTCTCTGCAATGCAGTGAGCTGGCTCTAGTTTCTCTATTTCTTTACTGCCTGTCCTCCCTCCAGAAGGAAAGCCCCCTCCCTCCCACCCACCCCCCGCCAATCAGGAATTTCACATCTCACAGTCCAGGTCCCCTGGATTGGATCAGCTCCTGGTAAGTGCTCAGTGCACTGGGAGCATCCCTTGGCCTGGGCAGGGAGATTTTGGGTTCCGGTGGCTGCCCGGGGCCTCAACTGTTGCTATGTCGCAGCTCTGAGGGAGCTTCCCCATCCACACGCCCACACCCCTGCTGCAGCCCTTCAGAGCCAGTTCATAACACTGACCCCTCCGGAACCTGACCCCAGCCCACTCCCACTGCCAGAACCAGGAGACAAGCATTTGGCTGAAGCCATTCTGAGCCACTCAGAGCAGCCAAGCCTGGTAGAGGGGAGGGAGGTGGTAGGAGGCTGGCCACTGAGTCAGATGGTAGCACAGATAACACTGCCAGTGACTTCTGCATGACTTTGAGTAAGTATCATTCTTCTCTGCCCTTCGTCTTTGAGACAGGATCCGGCACATCACAGGGTGTTTCCTTGAGCTAAAATAGATAATGGTGATCTTCAGGAATGTGTAGAATGTGTTAAGGCGGGGCCTGGCACTTTTAACCTATAGATAAATATGAATTTTTATTTTCATATTACTGATGCACACTGGAAAGGAGCGAGGACCAGAGCCTATGAGGGATGAGGGATGAGGAGGGATGAGGGATGAGAGTGGGTGTTCTCGATGCTTTGAAGCCAGGCCACCTTTTTGCTCTGAAATCCCGTATTCTAAGAGAAGGTTGCACATCAGGAGACAGCAGAGTTTCCCAAAGGATGTAGAATTGGGCTCCATGCTCTAAAGGATGGAGTCAGCCCACTTTTGGCAATGAGAGATACCCACCTGCAGGTGGCCGTACCAGACCTGCTTTTCAAAGGACCTGAAAGGAGTGAGATGGAGAGGAAGGGCTCAGCCAGCAAATGCCCAGGAAAGGTTGTTTGTTTATCCCATCACTTGCCTCATGCATTGTGTGACTTCCAAGGACTGTGATAGATGCCCTGGGAGCACCAGCCTGGGTGTCCTCTAAGGAGCTGGTGGAATAGTTCCACTGGTAAGAATGCCTGCCTAGCAAGAGTGAGGCCCTGAGTTCAAACCCCAGTGCCACCAAAAAAAAAAAAAAAAAGTAAAAAGCAAAAACCCAAGCCTTGTCCTGGGTGTCCTCTAGGGCCCCCAGCCTATAGGCCCTCCCACCCAGGCCCACAGCCGCTCTCTGACAGAGACCTTAGCTCCTTGTCCTACAGCACCACCCACTGGTGATTCTCAGTCCAGGCGGTAGAGGTTCCTGACACTTCCTCAGCTGTGTCCTTCCCTCCCCTGGCTTGCTTCTTCCGCCTCATCAATTATTTGAATCACACAAAGCCCCCACCCTGATTCTAGTCTGATTCCACATTCTTGGTTATCCTGTCACATTGACCGAACCCATGTTCTCACTTTAGCCTGGCTTAGGGGGTGCATATGACTGCCTGTCCTCCTGACCCAGGACAGAGATCTGGGAACTCATTTTGTCAGTCTCCCTCTACAGCCATCCCCACAACTTCACAGATGACAAGTACTGGTCATAAGAGACCACAGCCCACTCAGCAAGAGAAGCCAAGTTGCTTCAGGCCAGTGACACAGAACCATCCCCCCAAACAACTTCAATTAAAGATGCATGAAAATGGAGAGAAAGAGCTTAGCTTTTCATCCCAGTTCTCCCAGTCATACCAAAAAAGAAAAATGCCACATGAAGATGGGCACCATGCAGGAACAGCCTTGCCACCCCTGTTGGTTGGGTTTCTTGGCAACAGCTCATGAACCAAAAAGGCTCATGTGTGCTGTCTCCATGAGCCACAGGGAGGCAGCTTGTCTGGATGCTTCTTTGGACTGCTTGGAATTCTTTGAAGTCCCTTCTGAGTGGAGGGCAGGCAGTGCCATGCCAATGTGTACCTGGCAGGAGGAGGGAGCAGGTGTGGGCCTGGGATGCAATTGTTGAGATGGAGCCTTTGAAAAAGGTCTCACAGAGATGGAAGAGGCCTGAGAAACCACTGAGAACCACCAAGAGAAGACAAAGTGTATAGATGTACTTACCAGCAAGACCAGCACCAGAGCAAACCTCCTGCCTGGTGAGTCTAGCTTCCCTTTTAGGCTGACCCCACTGAATTCAGTCTATTTCCAGGTTTATAGTCTAGAACTGAAACCTCATTCATTCATGTTCTCCCTCTCCCTCCCCCTCTCCCTCTCCCTCTCCCTCTCCCTCTCCCTCTCCTTCTCCTTCTCTCTATACCAGAGAACTAATAATTTTCTTGGCCAGAAGAAAAGAAAGAAGAGGAGGTTCTGCAGTCTGTAGTGGTTCTGTTACCTACTTGGCAGGGGCTTCTAGAAGCCAGAGAGGAAGAATTTCATAGTCACAGATCTAATTCCAGTTCCCAGGGAGGTCCCCTGGGTCCAGAGATGGCTTGGCTGTGTAGCCCAGGCTGGCCTCAAACTCAAGATCCTCCTGCTTCAGTCTCCCAAGTGCTGGAGATACAGGCATGCACTACCTTGCCCAGTCCTAGTTTGTTTTTTAAATTGATTCACCCAAGTAGTGCTGGCTTGGAAATAGCAGATGGAGGGATCCAGAGACAGCACCTCTCCACAGCAGCAAGCAGACCCCTGCCTGGGGCCTTGGTGGACTGCTGTGTCTTCAAACCGGTACCTTTGCTTGCATTTGTCCTTAGGAAAGAAAACATTCGTTTTGCTGCATTTCTTTTTCCTGGGAAAACCCCATGATGATTGTGGGGGAAAGAAAAGCAGGTTGGCATTATAATGCAGGCACATTATCAACTTGAATCTACAAATGAGAAATTAACTGTGAAAGGGATTTTTTTTTTTTGCAATGCTAAGGATGGAACTGAGGACCTCAGGCAAGCACTGTACCACTGGGCAGAGCCCCAGTCCTATGAAGGGGATTTGGATGGAGGGACAATGGGTACCACGAGGGTGGGTCTACTCTATCACACTCCATGACTCGCCAACACCCAGCACGATGCATAGGACAGTGTGCCAAGAAGGAAGGGAAAGAGGAAGGGAAAAAAAGAATGTGCTCTTTTCCTGGTTTCAGGAGCTCTGTTTTTGTTTTGGCAGAACTGGGGACTGAACTCAGCCTCAAACTCACTCTACCACTGCAGCCTTTTAGTTTGCTTCTAGATAGGAGCTCCTGAATTTGCGTGAGCCTGCTTTGGGTCACGATCCTCTTAACTCTGCCTCTCAAGTAGCTGGGATTACAGATGTGCGCCACCACACGTCTTTTTGAGATGGCGTCTCAATAATTTTTGTCCCAGCTGACCTCAAACCTTGCTTTTCCTATCTCTGCTCCCCTGAGTAGCTGAGATCCACAGGGTTTTCATCTGACCAAACATGGTTGAGGCCTGAGGCCTGCTATTGGTTCAGATCCTTGTCCATCTGCTTGCAAAGCAAAGAGATGTTGGCACCCAGGCCTGGCCTCGATTACCTAAATCCTCTACTCTGCTCCATCCTAAAAACTGGTATTGGTAGGAAGGCCCTGGGCAAAGGAGGAAGCTGACTTCTCCAAGGAGCTGGAGAGACAAGCCTGGGGATCTCACCTGCCCAAGGGAAAAACTCCAGCTATTATTAGTAGTAATTGTACTATGAATTGCACAATTGCTCTTCTTCGGGATCAGAGCCAAGTACAAAGATTTTTCACAATGACCATGAGAAGTGGGCAATGCCATCCCCATCTGCTAGCTGGAAAAAGAAAAAAATGACTCAGAAAGAAATATGCTTATTTTTAAGTTATTTTCTTCCAGAACGGTTGAAAAAAATAAAGTGATTTTCTCAGAGTCATAGAACAGGGATAGGTTGCTGCAATTGCAAAATTTAAGGAGTAACCAAAAAACTCAGCCAGCAAGACAATATTTTACTGTAGTATTTTTAAATCAAAAAAATTAAATCCATACTGGATAAAATATCCTCATTTTAAACAAAGGTTTGTGTGACCCATTGGGTCCCAGTCATGGATTTTAGAGTCAGGATTCTCACTTGCCTGACTGATTCTGGAGTCTGTGTTCTTAACCACCCAGCCCCGTGATGCTGTCCCTAGACCTGGCATGCTGTCCCTAGACCTGGCTACTGAGGTCATAATTCATAGATTAGCACAGACCTCACACTCATTCTCAAAAGCATTCAAACATATCTTTGTACGACTCTGCCTGAGAAGACAGGTGAGCAAAACAGGCAGAAAGGAGCCCTCCTCCAGCTCCAGAGCTGAGCAGTGCTAGGGAGAAAGGGAGGTGGTCTGGGAAACAGAAGCTGGCCCATCCAGAGGCTCAGGCTTCCCCAGGTCCATCCCTGACCCAGAGCCAAGTTCAATCCCCAGTGGAGAAGGGTGTGGGTGGTGCAGCCAGCCTGCTCCACAGCTGTCCATGGGCCTCTCCCACCTCTACCCCTCCCTGAAAGGCTCTGACATTGATGCCTTTGAACCAAAGGAAAAGCTGAAGTCCTGGTGATGAGCTGTCCAGAGTGGGGGCAGTGAAGGAGCTTTTGGAGGGCTTGTCCTTGTCTCTGGCTCACTGAGCGTGGTCTTGGAACCTATAGAGCCCTGGGTCCAGGAGAGGTTAAACTCTCTAAAAGGACTGGGCAAGCAGAGCCTGGAATTTGAAGCAAGAGCCTCTACAAGGAAATGGGAAGCTGGGGGAAAGGGTCTGGGGAAACCCAGAGCAGGGGACTTGGATGCTGGAGTGGCAATTCTGGACCTTGGGTTAGGACTGAGTGGTCCTGGGAGCTTGGCCCTGAAAGTGCTCTGGTCACACTCATTTCCTTCCTTCCCAACTCCCCCCCCCCAACCAAACCTCTCTGAAGGCTCCTAGGAAGGGGGGCCAATAACTACTGTGTGCAGGCACATGGGGAGGCAGGTGGCTCTCTGGCTGTGTAAACAGGGTGCAGAGAGGTTAAGCGACTTGCCAGGGTCCACACCCATCTCTTTGGGTGTAGGAAGTCCTGATACCCTCCATACCAATCAGGCTTCCTCACCAAGGGGGTGGATTCAAGATAACCTGCATGCTTAGTAAAATGCTGTTCGTGGGCTGCTTCCAGCTATGCAAGGGTACAGGTGAGCACACACAAACCGCTCAGGCTGTGGACAGGCTGAGAGGCAAGAACCACCCAGATGGTGGAGGAAGGAGGAGATACCTCCTTGGGGCTGAAAATCCCAGAATAGGAATAAAACCATGTTAGTGAGAGAGAACTAAATCCTAGAGTAAATTCCAAACGAAATAAGTCACATAGCATGTTTTATACTATAACAGACAACGATAACTCAATGCTAACGACCTGTTAAATATGGAGAGATGGGCTAGGGCGACCAGAGGTTGATTGGGCCCTCTCTGTTCTTTTCCACCAGGAAGAGACCGTTCCTACTTGATCCTCCCCTCCTGACTCTCGCTCTGATCTGGGAGCTGCTTGGGCTTCACTTTCGCTGGGGTGGGGATCTACACTCCAACCTAAGACCTAAGCCAAAGAAAAGTCCCAGCGCTGATAGCTGCAGCTGGTCTGGCTGCGGACAGGGGCTGCCAGGGACTCTCCATCCCACAGAGGTCTGGGACTCTCTCCCTGGGCCTGGAGTCCTCAGATCTTGGCCCAGGAGCATCACCAACGTTAACAGGCCCCGGATATCCAACGACCCAAGTGGGGACCTCGGGTACTCCAGCAGATGAGGGTCCTTTGGGAATGCAGGCGCGGGCTGAGTGAAGCCGGGAGAGGAGTGGGCACTGGGGAGGGAAGAGGGGTCTCCAGAGACGCCTGGAGCAGGGGGAGAGGCCGAGCAGGGGCTGGCTGGAAAGAGCCTGAGCAGCCCTCGTTCTTGCTGATTTATGGCCCCCTCTCATCCACCAAACTGAAATGAACCGCGGTGGCGGCGGGAGGCACCCAGCGCAGCGGCCACCGCGCTAAGGCCAGGGCCCCCGCCCTCCGCCTCCCCGACAGCTTGCAGCCGAGCCGGGCCTCCGTCCCCCCACCGTCCCCCCACCGTCCCCGGGGAGCCGCCCGTCCTCGCGCCCCAGCCCGGCCGGCGGCGGGGCCGCTTCCAATCTGCCGGCGGGCGCAGAGGGAGACGCGGGGAGCCGGGCGTGAGGCCACCGCAGACCCAGCCCGAGGGAGGAAAAAGTGTCCGTTCGGCCGGCTTCGCGGGGCTGCCCCGGGCCAGGACTCGGGTTTGGGGACTGCAGGAGCCTAACGGTTCCGCCGCGGTCTCGGACGCTGAGACGGACGCCGGGCCGGCGTGGGCGGCCTGGGCTCGGGCGGGCGGCGGGGGACGGCGCTTCGGTTCGTCGGGGCCCCGCGTCCAGGCGCGCGAGCTCCGCTCCCTCCATGACTCGCGTCTCCATCCCGGGGCCCTGGCCCGGGCACCACCAGAGGCCGACGCCGGAAAGGCGCGGAACTGGAACTCGGTGGCGCGTCTTTAGCAAGGACAAGGCCAACTTTTCAACCCTGCCTTGAAAATTCGTCCCCCAGCGCGCTCCCGCTCCGCGCTGAGCAAGAAGCGGTTCGCAGACGTCTGCGTTCGCTAGAAACTTGAGCTGTCCAGTTCAAAGGGACAAAAACACCAGCTCCCCAGGACATGCTCCACAGGGGAGGCCACTGGCTGAGGGAGGAGGTCCCTGCCTCTTTGTCCCTTGCGTTGCCTCCCTCGGACCACAGCGTTTCTCCTAACGTTGGGGTCACTTCCAGGGGAGACAGCAGGCCTTCCCCTCCCGCACCAGGACCCTCAGGACCCAGAGGCCAGAAAGAGAGGATTGCAAATTGTCCTACACGGACACATCTAGGACTGAACGGAAACAACACGAATTCACATTTCTTCCCCACGCTAAGAAAGGGATTTTCTACACCCACAGGAACACACGCACTTCCCTCTCCGCTGGTTTGATACCTTTCTGTCGCGGGAGGAAGAAAAATGCGAAGGAGGAAAAAAATCTACGACAGAACCGAAGATGGGTAACTTGCATGATCGTGGGAAACGGTCAGGGGAACGCTTAAAAAACCTCACATCCCAACCCGGGGGCCGCGCAGCAGGGCTCGGCCCTCCTCCCCGCCAGCGCGGACCCCCCTCGCCTAATCGCCCTCATTAGGGACTTCATCACCGGCCTAATGAAAGCAAACCGCGCGGAAACCGCCGGTAAACAGTTGGGTCTGTGCTGTAATTAATTCAGCGTCTCTTTTAATCAAACTGGAAAGGAATCGGGCAGCGGCTTGCGGAGCCGTGACATCATCGCCAAAATCGGCCGGAGCCAATCAGCGTCATGGCTACGGGGACACGTGGGCGAGTCCCCTTTAAAAACACACACACGCACACACACACACGCACACACGCACACACACGCCCCACAACGAAAAAAAAAGAGAGAGCGAGAAACAAAAAAAAAATACCGAGCCCCAAAGTAAAAGTGGCACAAGTTCATTTTTTAAAGGAGGGGGGCGGCGACGGCGCGGGAGGACCTGCGCGAGCTGCCGCGGAGCCGCGCGGCGCTGTCCACGGTGCTGACGGCCCTGGCGCGGCGGAGCGCGGACGGAGCATCGCCCGGGCCCGGCAGGTGCAGCGCGCCATGGGCCGCCGGCCGCCGCCGCTCTCCGCGGTGCTGACGCCTGCAGGTGCGCTCCGCTCCGCCGGCTGGTAGCGCGGCCCGGCCCGGCCCGCTGCTATCTGCGGTGCTGACCCCGCTGCCCTCGGCCACCGCTTGCCTGGAGGAAACCTGCGGTTTGGATTTTTTTTTTTTAAAGCTGTGCTTTATTTAGATTCCAACATCTGCGCGTTTCTTCTGTGCGGAAGGGGCCCTCAGGCCGTCCGTCTCCCCTTTTGCTCTCCCCAACTTGGCGCGCCCTCCTCCCATTCCTCCCTGACACTCCCACCACCCCCCCTCGGCTCAGCGGCTAGGCGCGATGCTGCAGAAGACGTTCTGAGCCCTTTTGGATCTAATGCGCAGAGGAGGTTGGCCCAGAGCTCCCGGGCTCCCCCAAGGCTGAACTCCATCCAAGGTGCCCGCAGGCTCCCTGCCCGCCTTCCCCATGCCAGCCCGCAGCTAGGGGCAGGGGCAGCGGTGGCTGGGGTTGGGGGTGGGTGGGGAGCTTTTGGGGAGGACAGGTCGCAGCTTGGCTATGGAAGGCTCCAATGGCTTTGGGATCGACTCCATTCTCTCCCACCGTGCGGGCAGCCCCGCCCTTCCCAAGGGGGACCCCTTGCTTGGGGACTGCCGTTCACCCCTGGAGCTGAGTCCGCGCTCGGAGAGCAGCAGCGACTGCTCCTCGCCAGCCTCGCCCGGAAGGGACTGTCTGGAGACGGGCACCCCGAGGCCTGGTGGGGCATCTGGCCCAGGTTTGGACTCCCACCTGCAACAGGGGCAGCTCTCAGCCCCAGCCCAGTCGCGCACCGTCACCTCTTCCTTTCTGATCAGAGACATCCTTGCCGACTGCAAACCACTCGCGGCCTGCGCACCCTATTCTAGCAGCGGGCAGCCTGCAGCCCCAGAGCCTGGGGGCCGCCTTTCAGCCAAGACCGGGGAGGACTTTAGAGACAAGCTGGACAAAAGTGGCAGCAACGCCTCCTCGGACTCTGAGTATAAAGGTAAGAAAACAGAGGTGAAACTTGGGGGGTGGTATATTTAGGAAAACTTGAGTGCACACACTCAGAAACATGCACGTGCTCATCTCGGAGCTCCTTCGGGGTCCAGGCTGAGCAGCTGGCCTCGTTTGAACCTTTCAGCCGGCTCCAAGCATTGTACGTTTGAGCAACAAAGAGTTCAGTGAGACAGTGGGGGTAGGGAGGGGGATGTTGTGTGCCTGAGGAGAGATTCCCCCCCAAACACACAAAGCAACTTTCTCCCTTCCAAGTACTAACCAGGCCAGACCCTGCTTAGCTTCCGAGATCAGACGAGACCGGGCGTGTTCAGGGTGGTATGTCCTTAGACATACAAAGCAACTTTCTAAAAACTTTCACTGGGGACCAGTGCTGGTGGGCAGGAGCCTGTTCCTTTGAGGCTGGTGGCTCTCTGAAAAGAGAACTCAGAACCATTAGGAGAACCAAAGGGTGTAGTTTTCTAGGAGCTGAAGTCTGACAGGAAAATTTTAGCTGGAGCTCTGAGTATGGTGAGAATTGTCTGCCCTTTACCCCGAATTTCCCAAATGAGAGGAGAAAACAGCTTTCTCTCTCATTGGGCCCAGAGTGGTCTGGGCTCTGTGAATCATGCAAAAGAAATGCTTGCTTCAAAGGAGAAACAGCAGCCAGGCTGCTGGCACGTTCAGTTCAGAGGTCTGGTAAGAGGGAAAGACCCACACCACACAGCGTTCTCACTGAATTCAGTTTTCAGTGTGTGAGCAATAAACTCTGGGTTGTGTGTGAGGATTCATGAGTAATCAGTCCTGTTTCCCCCAGGTTGAGGCTCTGCTTCCTCCTGCCTTTTCACCCCATGAATCTTTTCATTGTTGTTCTTTTTCATTTCATCTTAACCAAGGAGCTGAGATCAGGATTAAGAGGAAAGAGGGAAAAAAGGAGGGAGGAAAGAAGAAACAAGGAAAGAGGGGAGGGAAGAGAGAAAGAAAATGTTCCTTAATTTTTCATTTTGGAGCCTTAGCCACTACCTCTCCTCTAGCTGTCAGGGCAGAGGCACTTTCTAGCAAGTAGCCAAGAGGTAGAAGGTGAGGAGGAGTAGCAGAGTTCAGGAGGAAATCTCTGTGTCCCCAACACAGCAGAGAATCAGGAGCTGGAGGGGTTGCTCAAAGCTTTTTCACTATTATAATTAATCCCTGGAAGCCTTTTCGTGAGATAACATTTCCCAATAAAGACAATTTTGTTGTTTTCGTGGGAGCCTGCATCTCTTAGCTTCTGTTTGTATGAAGCATTCACAAAAAATTTAGGAAGACTCATTTAACACCTCCTCCCAACCAAGCATTCATCTGGGGACAGACCCTGACTCCAAACAGAAACCTATCTGGAGTCCTATTCCACACCCCATGTTACCACTTCCTCTGTGGAAATGGTCAAACCTCCTCAGTCAGTCTGGACTTACTATCTTGTAGAAAACAGGCAGGTTGAGCTAGTGCACCCAGGAAGAGAGCCAGAACACGCAAGCCCCTTAGCGCAAAGACATTTCTCTTGGGGCCCACTTAAGGGAGGAAAAAGAAAAAAAAAAATCCACCCCAAAACCAAAACAACAACAAAAAACTTGCCTTGGACAAAGACAGGTGTGTGTGTTGGGGAGGGGGGGCACAATGTAAATATCATCCATCGCACCATGGCTTATTAATTACAGTTTGCAAACACCACCATCACCACCTAGCTTTGTGATTAGAGCGAGGGGCAAGAATCTCCAGCCCTGTGTGAATTAAACAGCTTGGTTTTTGCCTCCTTTTATGTCTTTGCCCCTAAATAGGATTTTGAGGAGAGGTTCCATTTCGTTTAAGATAATTGGGATATCAATTTTCCTCTCCAATGATATCTGATCAGGGAGGGCCGGCTGTCCACATATCACTTAAATAGGACTGGAGCCGAGGGGTTAGGTCTCTTCCACCCCAAGGCGCTGCCGCCTTTGCATCTCAAAAGCCCTGGAGTGAAAAAGGGAGCGGAAGATCTGCCAAGGCCGTGCCTGAAAGGGTTCTCAAACACGGGAACAAGGAGGTAACTTTTCAGAGTCTGAGTTAAGAAGCCTGCTGGAAAGGCAGACAGGGAACCAGCCAGCTGTGGGGGGCATTTAAGCCAGTCACTGCTTAAATGACTCAGGCCGGCTGAGTCATTTTCTCCAAGGAGGGAATGGGGGAAAGGCCAAGTCTCACCCTCCAGTTTCTAGCATGAAAGCCTTCTCAAACATAATATTTAACGAAGCTGAAACCAGGTTTTGAAGTAAGGCAGTCTGCAAAATGAGGGGCTGGAGCCAAAGTCCTCGAGAAACCAAACTAGTGTTTTGCTCCAACTAGGGAGGGAGGGTCCTTAGGTTCGGACATTCAGATGCAGCTTTGAGACCAAAGTCTGGACACTGGAGACCCACAAGAGGAGCCTGTAGGGGAGGCTGAGACAGACAGGTAAGCGTGTGCCCCCAAAGGCTCCAGCCTGCACTGAGGAGGCACTGGAGTTTTTAAAACCCAGTATCTGACCTATTCTTAGCGAATGGGGATTTTCATACATGGTTCAGGTAACTAGGTCAAAAGATAAGATTTGCAATATCAAGTTTGAGGTTTGGATAATCATTTCCTTGAACGTGTCTAAACTTTCTCCACCTGCCAAACAACTCATTTTCCTCCTCATCCTAACGCATCCCCATCTCCAGTGGGTCACCAGGCCTCACGGAGGCCAGCCCAGGACAGGGACTGTCCGAGGAAGTGAGAAAAGCTGCCTTGGTGCACCGGGAGCCCGGTGCCATCCTTGCCGCGAAGGGCTGCCTTTCCGGCTGGAAAGCCTCACTCCCTCGTGGCTCAATTAACCGGATTATTGTTTCCTGCAGATAGAAATCACCCCGCATTCAGCTGAACCCTGTCACTGCAAACTCCAGGCATAATGAAACTCACCATAAAAGAAAATAAAGAAAAAAGTGTGTGTGTGGTGGGGGGGAGGTCCTAGTCCACACCATCAATTTTGGAGAAGTGGCCTGTTTGGTTAGAAAATCTCATTATGGGGAGAAGAAGGGAGAGCAGTGGGCTTGTTCCACTAAGTGCGCTGTTTTCTGTAAATCAACTCTGAACGAAAGTGGGAAAAGAGAAACCACCAGAGTCAGATCCAATCTTGGACCTCAGGAGCTGGGACCTCGGTGCTGTTCTCCAGACCGAGGGCCCTAAATACTATCCCCATGCGGTGTAATGGGAGCCACACTGGGCAATGTAATGACAACGAAACACAGACCTCGGTGATGCGGAAACTGGGGACCAACACGTCCAGCGACTCGTATTTCCCCAGATGATAGGCGCCCGCGGATCCCGGCGCCCGCGGATCCCGGCGCCCCGCTACTCCTCGGTCGCGCATAGCTTATCTGTGTCGGGGAAACCGTCTCTACAGATTCGAGTCCCCACAGGGGCCCCGAGAGGTGTGGGCACAATTATTCGTTCTTCAGAACAATTAATTGCTGCGGGGTGATCAGGGGTTTGTCCTTCCACTCGGGTTATCTCACCAGATTGTAGCCTGCAGCTCCCTCCCTTCCCCAATCCGGCGGGGCGAATCTCGGTGGGACCCGGATCCCACCTGCAAGAAACCCCGAGTCTCGCCCCGCGGTTCCCCCGCTGTGGCTCCTTTTATCTCTCCTGGGAGGACAGGCGCAGCAGGGGCGCGCGCCACAGAGAAGGCGGGTTCCGTTCTCTCCGGCTTGGTTCTTTCTCCCTGGAGCTGCCAGCATCTCTCGGTCCCCTGGCTTTCACAACGCTGTCCCCTTCGATCGGGGTTCACGCCCTGTTCCTGGGGACACAGAAGTCCTGGCACCGTTGGTCTAGCAGCGGCCCCATAAGCGCTTGGGTAAAGTTGCGAGGCCACCGCGGTGGGAGCCGCGTTTACACGAATCCACCCCGCCAGGCCGTCGAGTGGCTGGGACCAGAGGGCGCGGGGCGGCGGGCGGCTAGGCGGGACCTGACGCGCCGCTGTGTCTCCGCAGTGAAGGAGGAGGGCGACCGTGAGATCTCCAGCTCTCGGGACAGTCCCCCGGTGCGCCTGAAAAAACCACGCAAGGCACGCACGGCCTTCACCGACCATCAGCTGGCGCAGCTGGAGCGCAGCTTCGAGCGGCAGAAGTACCTGAGCGTGCAGGACCGCATGGAGCTGGCCGCCTCGCTCAACCTCACGGACACGCAGGTCAAGACCTGGTACCAGAACCGCAGGTGAGGCCCTGGCTGCGCGCTGGGGGCCTGGGAGGGACCCTTCTTTTTTCCCTTGCAGCTCCTGTAGGGAGCCCGCAGCCTGGAACTAAGGAAGGGCCCTTGAGACTCCCCTCATTCCCTTTCTGTAAAGGTGGGGAAACTGAGGCCCTGAGGGGAGAGACCTTGCAGAAAAATCTCACAATCAGGGACAGAATTGTCATTAGATTGGGATCCAAGATGGGTGGACAGGTACCGCAGCCCCGCCTTCCAGGAGTCCCCATCAAAACAGGCTGGGTCTTAGGGCCTCTGAACTCTCTTGGTGGAAGCCCCAGGCCATGAAGGAGGTGGCAGCCTCCATCTTCAGAAAGTCTTTCTAGAAAGGACAAACTGCCAGTGGTGATGTAGCGAGTCCCAGTCCCCATAGTGTCCTGTCCAGACCAGGTGGGCTGCTGCCAGGGCCTCTGAGCTTTTGCTGGCTCTTCCAGCCTCCCATCTTTTCTAGCCATGCAGAGGTTTATCCCCAGGGACAAACCGGCCTCATCCGCGCTCCTTTGGGACAGAGTAACTGGGATTGGTGTTGGGGCTTAAACCTGTTTCCCAATCTCCCTCTGAACATGGGATTTAGATACATCACTCTGTGTGTGGTGTGCGTGGGGGGAGAGTATGAGACACACCTTTGGCCCAAATAGTGACACACACATCCACATTTACTTAGCGGAGGCTGCGATGGTGCTTCCATAAACAAGCCTCCGAACGCGTAGTCCCATTAATAATAAATACCGATTACTGCTCTGGGCATCAATAATTAAGGCCCTTTGCAGTAATTACACAATTATGATGATGATGATGAATAATTCAGGGACGGGAAACCGGCTGGTGTGGCTGAGCCCACCTCCGTAGGGCCCCCCTGCCCACCTTCATCCGCAGGTGAGCCAAGGACGGCTTTCCCCTAAACCCAGTCAACCTGCCCTGCCATAGGCCTCCTAACTTCCGCGCCAGGCGGCTGCCCCGGCCTCAAACCTGTGTGGCCAAAAGGGCGGGTTTGGCTGTCTGGCAGAACGGGGCAAGGTGTGTGCATTCTGCAGCAACCACTCCAGATTACGTCTCCACTGCCGGCTTCGCCGGAGCCTAAACCGCTGGGGTTACCTTCGAGTGTTTGCCTAGGTTGCCGCCAGGCCCCCACCATCTCTGTCACCCTCTCCTGGGTAACTCATCCTTCATTAGGTCTTCCCAGGGGTCTCGTGAGCAGGGGGAGTCCCAGCACCCAGATCTAACGGTATCGGGTTTGTGAGGTTGCAGTCCAGCTTTGGGGTCTCAGTGTTTTAATCTGTAAAACGGGGACAGTAGCCACGGAAGGTCAGTGGAAGATCAAGCGAAAGGAAGCGGTCACTCCGTTGTTTATTAACAAATTAGTGTGACCCCTCTTGGCCTCCCTGCAGGCTCTCCAGGCCACGTACTCGGGAGGGTCGGGGTCCCTGGGCGCCCCAGCCCTGACCCCCGATCGTGTTTATTTCGGTCCCTAGGACTAAATGGAAGCGACAGACGGCCGTCGGGCTGGAGCTGCTGGCGGAGGCAGGCAATTACTCAGCGCTTCAGCGGATGTTCCCGTCGCCTTATTTCTACCCGCAGAGTCTCGTTTCCAACCTGGACCCCGGCGCCGCGCTCTACCTGTACCGCGGGCCCAGCGCACCGCCGCCCGCGCTGCAGAGACCTCTGGTGCCCCGCATCCTCATCCACGGACTCCAGGGCGCCAGCGAGCCGCCCCCGCCGCTGCCCCCGCTGGCCGGCGTCCTCCCGCGCGCCGCGCAGCCGCGGTGAAGCGCGCGCCCCCGCCCCGCCCGCCGCCGGAGGGCGCGGGGCTCCACGCGCGCCCAGCCCCGTGTCTCCCGAACCACCAGATGCCAAGTCCACTGAGGCCCGGACCCGGACTGCGTCTCCCCAGCCACCTTCCTTCACGACCGTTTCATCCGAGAGCCACCTCACCCGCCGGGTGTACACACGCGACCCGGCCACCTCCCACCCTCCCTCTGAGGCTCCGCCGGCTCCCCTAGGCGCCCCTTCCTCCCCACGAGCCGCTGGGGCGACGCCCTCCATCCGCTCCCTCCACCCCACTCCGTGCTCCAGCTGTGGACAGCGCTTCTGCCCGCACGTCGCGTAGGGTGGGAGACGAGTGCGGCGCTGCCATTCCGGCTCCTTCATCCTCCCAGCGCCTGGGCCTGCGGCCGAGCTGTACATACCGTGTGCAAAGTGTATATGAAGTTATTTATTCGTGACCCATGAGCCCGTGACCGTGTCCGTGAATCAGTGAGTCTGTGGCCTGTGCCCTCCCCCGCCCCCGGGTGGGGCAAGAAGGGGGCTTGGGGGCTTGCCCACCCACCGTGCCCCCAACCCTCACCTCCATCCTGGTCGTGGGCGGGCAGCCAGGCCCCTTGGGTTCTCCCTCTTTTTTAAATGTGGAAATAAACTTCTTACAAATGACGAGGCGCCTGTCCGCGCTCCTGTCCATCGGTCCCGGCTCAGGCCCTCTCCCACCCCTCCGGAAAAACCAAAACCAAAACTAAAACCTCCTGGGGCTCGGTGTCCTTCCATCCTCAGCAAGGAAACAGTTTTGTCCCCCTTCCCTTCCTTGCGGAGGTCGTGTGCACCGGATCCCGAGTGGACTCGCAGGGCTTGGGCAGGACTCTCCCCTGCCCGGCCTCAGTCTTCCCATCTCTACAATGAGGCGAGCCGCCTCCCCCTCCTCTCCACCGGCTTCCTCGCGGCTCCCACAACCCTGGGGGCGGGGACGGTGACTGGAGCGGGCGGGGGTCAGTGCCTGGCCTCCCTCGGCTGCGGGCCGGGCTGCGGTGCCCTCGCTGAGCCGACTCATCTGGCCGCGACAAGGGCGCCGGCAGCTGGTGACCGGCCCGCCGGGTGCGGGGCCGACAGATGGACTCCGAGGCTGCTCCCCCATCACCCCACCCTCCTCCGCCCCGCGACCCCTGGCGCACTCGGCTCTGCGGCTCGCGGGCGCCAAGGCCTCCGGTGCCGGCTAGGAGCCCGCGCGCCCTCTCCGCGAACCCCAGCGGGTCACCGGTGCTCTCGCTTCCCCACTTCCCCGCGCCCTGGGAGTCAGGGGCAAATAAGACCCAGAGGGCAGCCAGATCCGACGCCGGCCCCCGGCCGGTCCCTTCCCACCGCCTCAGCTGGTGGGCCCTCCATCTCAGGGGACAGAGGGGGGTTGAGTCCCCAGCCACACTCCAGGCCTCCAGATCACGTTCAAAGGGCCAAGGTCACCTCCTGAGACCATTCCCTGTCCCGCGAAGTGGGCGCAGGTGTTCCCCTCCCCCACACCACCTGCAGCCCACTGACCCCCAGACGGAGGCACTGCCCAAGGCTGGAAGTCCGGGTGCTTTCGAGCCAAGGACGCCCTCCCCCTCCCCCTTTTCTGGCAGGACTGCAGCTCTGGGAGAGAATTGGGTGGTGGAGGTTTGGGGGCGAGGAGGGGGGCGTGTTCAGACCCTAACCCCCCAAAACGACTCACAGGTCTGCTGTGTTCTCCCCCGCTCCCCGACACCCTCGCCCCTGAGCTTTTCTTTCCTGGGATGGTGAGGGTATTATTCTAATTTTGCAAAATGCACAGCAGCTAATTAAGTCAAGGAGCCCCTCGGCTTTCAAGTTCTTTTGCATGTGAATGGGGGTTGGTAAATCCCTAGCTCTGGCTTTGGTGGGGGGTGAGGGGGACTGTCCCCAACTCAGGGTTAATGAAGTGGGAAAGGAGTCTCTCATAGCCTCCTGCAAACAAAACCCCCCAAGCAACACACCCTGCCCAAATCCTACATGGATTGACTTAAACCCAGGGGATAAGTGCTTTAAATTAATCTCATTGAATAAGAATGAGACCAAACAAAACTCTTTAAAATCATATTAAAAATCTATCAAAGGACAACTTGCACTGGTGTGCTTTTCATTTGTGGAAGTGGAGGAGGTAGGCTGGAGCAACCATCCTCACATTTACACAGCCTAGTGTAAACCACACACACATTCTCCGCTATGTAATTGTCCTTGTACCGCAGAGGCGATTTCATCTCTTACGTTAATGAAGAACAAGACTTCCCTACAAGTTTATAATTACAGTATTTTAAATCGTCCTGCACATCGAGTCTGTAATAGTAACTTCGCAACCTTTGCAGTGAGGTGGGCTTCTGCTTTCATCCACTTAGATGGCTAAATTGGTTTCTGTGTTCCCAACCTCGGGGCTGGGTGAACTCTTTCAAAAAAAAAAAAAAAACCAAAAGTGAGACCCCAGCAGACCACATAGAAGGAGCCAAGAAGCCATCTCCGCTCCTCCAGCAGTCCACTCACTCTCTGGGGTATAGCGTGTGGGGCTAAGGAAGTTTAAGTGTTCGATCTCCACCCCAAAGCTTAGCTCTCAGTTGCAAAGCTTCTGGGAACTGGGAATCTGAGCCGCTTTTTAAGGTGCTCCACGGTCCCCACACTGATGGCTTTGCTCTAAATCTTCCTTATGGAGGAGTAGATTGAGACATAATGTTTAATGGTCATGGAGGTGACTTAACAAGGCCAGCTGAGTACCCTCGTCAAGCAGGGCAACTTCTCAGTGGAAAAGCCTTCAGTTTCCGTGTCAGGCTCCATTTATTCCCTTTCTCTTTCCTCCATCTCTCCTCCTTTCACCTCAGGGGAGAGGGGAAAAAAAAAAAAATCACTGGGCTTTGCTTGGCTCAGGGCTTCTGTGAGTGGAGGGTGCCTTGCATCCCGCTAGCAGCCCCAGCCGCTTACAAGGGCTCTCTGTCCTTCAGTGTGAGAGGGCCCGTCCAAAGACCACAGGCAAACAAGGAATGTTTTGGATTCTAAAAAAGCACTCTACAAGCCTGCTGGAGGAAGAGCTTTAGGGTGACAACATCCCAGTAAATGTCCACATTCTCCGGAACTTTAATGTGGCAATAAGGCTTAAGTCACAGAGAAATGGTTGAGTTTGGTAAATTAGAAAAAAGGGGCTCGATTAAAAACACACACAAAATTAGAATCCATACAGTGGATTTAGGATAAAGCTTTGCTTAACTGATACCTGAATCTGTCAAGAGCCATAATGTTTTGATTATTTAAATTTAGCCAGTATTAACCCTTAATCTGCTAAATCCATGTTTATTAATTTTACTTAGAAGCAGGCACACGACAGCATCTCTGGAAAGCCATTCTCACTGTAAGTTGGCATGTTACATGTGTAAGTTTCTTTTTGTGTCTTGGTGGTACTGGGGTGTGAAGTACCCCCAACCCCCGTGTGTAAGTTTCAGTCTTGGAATTACAGTCACACACTTCAGTCTGGTTCCCCCTAGGGAATGCAGAACCCTGCCAACTCAGCCTTTGTGCAATCCCTGTATTAACCCCATTTTTCACACAGCTGGACTTTAAAGTTGATCCCTACTTTTCCCATCTAAAACTTGGGAGCCATCTGCATGGAAATAAAAGGGTGGCAGGTTTGCTGAAAGTCAGTGTGGCATGAACTACAGATTTGTTTTTTTTCTTTAATTACTGCTTCACATTTCACCAATGGGGTCTCTATTAACTGGTATGAGAGCCAACTCAGAGAAGCTCCTGTTCTTCCTCTCACAGATTATCAGTTCTTCGAGGATCACACCTGAGTTCACACTGGAGTTTTTTCTGGTGTGAGTGTTAGTTGACCTCAGTCTAGAACCTCAACCTGCCAACTCTCACCCCTCTCTCCTGGCCATTTGTGGGATCTAGGGCTACACCTGGGGATATCTACTGAAGTGGTGCCTTGGCACTTTTGCCTAGAACTTGGAAAATCATGGAGGGCCAAACAGGAACTGCACAGGGGAAAGAAAGAGAAAACAGAGGCAGGGCCCAGGCAGAGCAGTGCTACGCTTTTAACCCTTTCTCTTGTGGGCCCCTCTATAGTGTCCAAATCTTACATTTATTGAGAAATCAATTCGCTCCAGGGGTCCTCTTTCAAATCTCTCAGAAAACACAATGGGAGGAGGCGCAGCTGGGGCCTAGGTCACAACACAAAGACCACCGAGCTTTCTTGAAGATAAGATGGGATTCGATGGGAAAAAGCTCAGGCGCTGGTGCCTTTGACTTCAAAGGCAAACAATAAAAAGGCACCAGTAAATCAATTAGCCCTCAGAGAGTAAGTTTTCTGTGGACACGAGAAGGGAAGCAACACGTGAAGATGTCACATCATCTACGGAGGAAAAGCAGCAGTCTGCCCCTGGAAACGCATCTGGATTTGTGACCCAGGCTGGAAACTCTCTTGGTCCTGGTAACAAAGCAGTTGTACATCAAGAAAACAATTATCTGACAAATATTTTCTCTCCTTTGTACAAGTTCAATTTGAGTTTTTAACAAACTCATGCCAAAACACACAGACACCTGTGCCATTCTTCAGAACCTGCTGCAGGGCAGGACCTGAACCCATCCAGGCTGACCCACCAGACAGAGTCTGGTCCAAGGCAAAAGGCACTCGTGAAGGTGGGTGACTGTCACTGGTGGAGTAGTACAAAACACCTTGTCTGTGCCAGCTGGTGTCAGGGCTCCTCCTATGACAGGTAAGGGCTGTCTGCGGCTCTTGTGAGCCTTGGCGACTGAGTATTCAGGGAGAGGTGCCACAGTGATTTTTAGAAGGCTCCTCTGACAAGAACAGGACATCACTTCCAGACCCAGTCCTCTTGCAGAGAGATTAAAAAACTTTCTGAGAGGCTTTGCTATTTCTCAGTTGGCCTTTCTGCGTGGTTCTGGTTGTGGGGAGCAGTTTTCTTTTTCTCACGGCCCCGGCTCACTGGGCACTGACTGCTGGCCCTCCTGTTTGCCTTGCTTTCTGACCCTGGCGCCAGCCTCCAGCCCACTTGAGTATTCGGAGAGTAGAACTTCAGTGAGGTAGTGTTTGTTCTGGGTCTTCTTCTGGAGGTCAGGCCTGAGGAACAGAAACAGCAGACGGGAAGAAACTTTAGTATTTTTCCCTTTCCCATTTGGAAAGAGGCTGCCGGGAGCTGGCTGAGACTGGGAAGCTGACATTTTTGTATTAACAGAGAGCAATCCTTTCAATAGCTCTTGTTTTGATATTCTGTGCACCAGAAGATTAGATACAGCACTGACAGATTTTCATAACGGTGGCAAAATATCATGGCATTTTTAAAAGTGAAGCTTTGTTCTGTGTTGTATTTATGGAAAAAAAAAAAAAGCACCCTACACCATTATACTCTGATGGCAAATGAGGTATATGATGCAGCAGCTTGCCAAAGGATGGGATGGGAAAAGCCCACCCTAAGACCCGACAATGAGAAGCAATGAGACTCCGTGGCGTTCCCAGAGACCTCCTTCCCACACACAGGGCCTCGGGACTGCAGGCCAGGCCATACACCTTGCTAGGCCAACAGCGAAGGCAGGGTGTCTGAAAAGTGCTGCAGCACTCACTAAAGAGATTTTTTTTTTTTTTTTTTTGGTAGTACTGGCGTTTGAACTCAATGCCTCACGTTTGCTAGGCAGGCACTCTACCCCTTGAGCCACTCCATCAGCCCTTTTTTGTGTTGGCTATTTTCAAAATAGGGTCTCATGAACTATTTGCCCAGGCTGGCTTCAAACCTTGATCCTCTTGATTTCTGCCTCCCATGTAGCTAGGATTACAGGAATGAGCCACTGGTACTCAGCAAAGAGATTCTTAAAAATGCTTCTGACTCTGCATAAGCCAAGCCCCAGGTGCAGCAGAGGCTCAGGCCAGCCGCTCCATGGTCACACAGACTGGGGTGCTGGAGGGAGGTGGTTCGCTGCTCTGGTTAACATGAAAGACACCTAAGGGGGAAGTCCACTTCAGTGATGCTGATGTTTGGATGCTGTTCTGGAAAGAAAGCAGGCTAACCACTTGATCAGAAGGCAAGAGGGGGAAATGTGTAGAAGTTCAGTTATACACAGAAGAATGTTGATGAAACTCAAGAATAAAATGTTTCTTATGGAAAAAGGAACATGCTGTTTTGGTGGCAAGTCCTCAACCAGCCAAATGGCCAATGGTGTTGTGGAGGCATTACAAAGGCAGTTACCACACTCTATACTCTACTTGCAGCATTTTCTTTGCTACAATAATCAGAGAAGAAACCCGACTGAAGCTGTGGTGACAATAAACATAACTCCTAAGACCAAAGAATTAGGAATAAGACTAGCCCGTGCTATTAACCTGGTAATGGAAGCTTATAGAATCCCAGGATGACAAATTTGAAGCAATCGTATCTGTTTATAATCCTATCCAGAGGACAAGGTCACAGTCATAGTGTTTTCTGTTGTAACACAAAGAATACAGACAGTCACCTTTGCCAGGGATGAATCAGATTTCAGGCATGGGTATAATTAGGATACAACACTTAGGGCAAGGTTTTATGGTACAGATATGCTGCGGAAGGAATTCAACAAGACTAGGAATACACAGGAAGTGCTTTCTGGGTTCTGTGCAAAATGATTTACATGCATTTTTCCTATAACCCTCAATCAATGAAGTAGGTACCATTATTATCCTCAATTTACAGCAAGGACAGTAAGATTGAGGAGGGTAACTTGGAGACCGTGTAGCTAGTTAAGTGCCTAAGCCAAGTTGCAAACATAGGTCCAGTGGACTCGGCCTGTGATCGTCCCACTTGCGGGGTCAGGAATGATGGGAAGGCCCAGCTGGACCAGGAGTGGGCATGAGCACAATGACACAGGAGTCCTTTGTGGTCTCATGGGACTGCTTCAGTGGAATGAAGAGTCACCTGGCTAGGAGGGGAGGAGGGCTAGGGTCGGAACCAGGCCTGTTACTCACTATCTAAATGACAAAAAATAAGTGAGTTGGGCTCTGTGCCTTATTTTCCTCATCTGAAAAATGGGGACACACTGAGAATGGAGCTCCTAAGGCTCCAGGATTGGATGAATGACACACAAAGTGTTAGCAGACGCCTAGCACGTGGATTGTGATTAGTTACAACATGAGGAAACTGGGGACCACATGGGAGCCAGCACGGACTGTTGGGACCCTCAAGCTGGGCCATGGCTTTTCTGATTGTGTCCCCTACTTCCTAACAAGCAGTGAATCCTGACCCTGATGCCCACCCATGTGGACTGTGCACACGGTGTCCCTGCTACTGGGAGCCCCTGCTTGCCACTTCTTGTGCTTGCAGTTTATTTTAGGCAGGTCACATGACAGACGGACTGAAAAGGTTCTGACAGGAAGGAATGCTTTTTCTTCCCTCTTGTTTGAAGTCAGGTACTCACAATGTGTATCATTTTAAATGTAACAACCTGAGTTTCAAAATATGCAGAATTTCAGTCACAATATTCTCCCCAGCATAACTCAAGCGCTTCAGTGATCACCCTGCACTGCTAAAGCAGAGTCCCATCTGGGTGACTGATATACTAACTGCCTAAAGACCCATGCAGGCTGTGGAAGCATTCAGCTGAAGGCGTGCAGGCACTACCCACTACCCAAATGCCTCAGTCCACCAGGAAGAGCCCAGGACAGGGCTCAGAAGGCAACACCAATGTACACAGCTCCTGAGTGCACAGGGAAACAGCTCTGCACACCCCACCAGAGCCCCTTCCAGTTCCTCAAGGCCCGTCCCTTCACAGGCAAACACAGCTGGGTCTAGGGCAGAGGAAGGCAAGCTCTGGTGGGTATGTCAAGCCATAGAATAGGAATATTCACTAAGGACCTTCGGGTCCTAGAAAGCATGTCTTGGGGACAAGGGAAGCTTAGTGTTACAGTGCATGTTCACACCTGTAATCCTAGAGACTCAGGAGACAGAGATCAGGAAGACTGCAGTTCAAAGCCAGCCCAGGCAAAAAGTTTGCAAGACCCTATCTCAAAAAGCCCTTCACAATAGGGCTGGTGGAGTGGCTCAAGGTGAATCTCCTGAGTTTAAGCCCCAGTACCTCAAAAAAAAAAAAAAAAAAAAAAAAAGGGTGCATAGCACAGGTGAGGTTCTGGGTTTGGTCCTGGATGTGGGGTGGGGTAGGGAGAAAGGATGTCTTGGAGATGGTCCTGCTGGCCCTCACTTATGACTGCCACACCTCCTAGCTATCTCATCCTTTTATTCTAGCCAGTGTGCTTTTGACTTGGGATGCAAACCCAGCAGTCTACTAACTCAGCATGCCTGTGGTTCCACGATTTCCAGAACCAGATCCCTCTGAGGCAGGAGAACCTCAGGGTCTCACCTGCTGTCACAACAGTCACTTCTCCCATGGCCAGCTCCCATTCCCATTCTCTTCTCCTATGTTCTAAGGTGCAAAGCTGAAAAGGTAAAGCACAGGTGGGAAGTCGAACCATTTTAAACCTGAGCACGCGATGGGCACTCTTGCCTTCTTTTGCCAAGCTGCAGTTATCTCAATTCCCTTGCCCTCTTTGCCCTCCAGATACTCAGGCCTCTCAGTTGGGCTTCCTGAGCATCCGCCATGGTAATCCTGTGGTTACCAAGCAACAGATCAGTTGATCTAACCATGGGGAACTCCCGTGCAGTGAAGGCTGAAGACCACCCCTTGTCACCAGGCAGGATTACTCAGCAGGACAGGCAGATGCCACTTACACTGCTAATAAGGTAAAATCATAGCCTAATTAGTAAGTCAATATGCCTGCAATGCTGACCACTGGAGAAGAGATTGCAGGGCCTTCTCTCAACTTTATCACAAATTCATAGAAGGACCTTCCCAGATAAAAGACTGTTCTAACAGAGGTTGCTAATGGCATACTTTTATAGGACAGGATTTCAGAGTTTTCATTTACGCGTCTTAAGTCTATCACTATTTTACGTTTTATGGCTTTAGAGTCATGCTTAGAAAAGTCTTTGCCCTATAATCTAAAAAATATTCAAGTATTTTTTCTGTCAGTTGGCTACTGTTTTAATTCCAT
Organism: Castor canadensis; assembly: GCF_047511655.1. NCBI lineage: Eukaryota > Metazoa > Chordata > Mammalia > Rodentia > Castoridae > Castor > Castor canadensis. The sequence goes on along the minus strand of NC_133398.1, from coordinate 4,484,737 downwards.
CTCCATTTTATGTTAGCTTATGGTATCGTGGAGAACTTAACTATTTCTTCCTGAGAATCACTCAGTTATCCATGAGTCACTGAACAATAAATCTTCCCCAGAGATGTGAAGCACTCCTCCTGGATGCTTCTTTACTTCTTACGCTATGCTTAAAGGGCAAATGGTATTAATGATAATGGGGTCTACCTAATAAATAATGAAACTTGAAGAAAATACCAGTTACATGGGTTCTTAATGGACTTAACTATGTATAAAACAGATCAGATCAACGCGACTGCAACTGGCTGTGTGATTTTAATGACCGTCACTAACCCTTACAGGGCACTTAGTGCGCTGCAGGGACTGTGTAAGGCACTCAACCCTCTGAAACAGGAACTCACTCCCACTTTGCTGGGGAAGCATCTGAGGCAGAGAGGTTATGCAGCATGTCCAGGAGCGAGGCGTCTGAACCCAGGAAGCCTGGCCTCCTAACCTGTGCACATGGCCACTCTGCTGTGATGTTTTAAATTAGGAGCAGGCTCCTTGCACAAAACATTTTTAGTGTAAGAACAATGTCCGTATGATCTCAAACCTCAAAGACTTTGAAGGATTAAAGACTTGAGGACTTAAAAGTGTGTCTTCAAAGATTCAACTTAAATGAAAAAAGCAGATGGCTCCCCAATCTCAATTTAGACCGTATGATGGCCTATCATAGAGAAAATTTTTAAATTCCTGTATGTACAATACTGCAGAGAAAGTCTGAAGTGATATAAATATAACCAAAGCTAATTTGGACTGAGGGATTATGGGTAACTTTTAGGTTTCTATGTCCCAATTTTTACAATGAGCATGTATTCCTCTTATAATTAGAAAGAGAGATAAGCAAATGGAAGAATTCTGCCCTATGCCAAAAATCTCAGTCTTTTCATTTCTACTTACTGAAGACCTCCTTTGCCTTCTGGCTTTCAGTTAGCTTGATTTTGTGAGGCTTTTTCTCTTGCAGCATAATTAAGACGGACTGACAAGACAGAGGAAACATCTTTCTAATCTGGAGAACTCTGCTTGTTAGCAAACAATGCAAGGCCTGAAGGACTTGGCCCAGGAGGTGGTCCCCACACTGAAAGGAAAGCCTGGGTTCTGAGGAATCCCAGGGTAGTGATGACCTCAGACGGCTCTGGGCTGACTATATGTTTCTTGGCGCATGCCTTACTGGTGGCTCTCAGATGACAGTAAGGATAGCAAGCTCACCACCCCCGAGACAATCTGACAGCAGCCCCTAGTGCAGCGAGTGTGGCTCCAGCATCTTGCCTACTGAAGTGGAGCGCGCTGCCCAACCTTTCACCATCACTGAAGGGAAAGAAACCTTGTCCAGACTCTTAACTTGGGCTTCTGCTTCAGCAGTGATGTTTGCTGGCAGGCCAGCCACCTTAGGGACATCTGTGATTTCTTAGGATCCAACTGAGTCTTGCTCTGTCAAACTACCAGGGCTCAGAAGACACTCTATCCTAGGTTACTCCTGCTGCAATGGTGGACATGACAGCAGAAGTCTTTGGTGTGGTTCTATGGTTACAGACAGACTGATGAGCTTGGTTTTAACTAAACAGCAAGATGCAGTGAAGAGCAGAAAAGAACGCTGAGTCCTGGGCCAGAGAAGGGCTCAATGCCAGGAGTGCAGGCCATGAGCATTTAGGGGCCATTTGCTATCTGGTGTCCATGGACATTCAGTATAGGGAGGACGAAATAAGTCATCTGTGGTAGAGGTGGAGGCTGGCCTCAGGTGAGCACACCAGTGTGGCCTCTTCTGAATGGGTCCCAGTTTATTCACTTACAAAAGGACTAAGCACCAGCCATGAGCATGAGCAGTGGTGTGGGAGAGCAGGTGGAAGGAAGAAGTAAGGGCCCATCACGGATGTCTGGCACATTATCAAGTGGACCGGGGTTGGTTCAACCATTAGCAACACCTTATACTTCTATGTTTGAATCTCACAGAAACCAAACAGTGGAAGTGAGAACAAAGGGTAGAAAATGAAAGTGGCTAATTCTGGCTTATTTTGGGGAGCTCTAACAAGTAACACACCTCCAGGGAGACGGGGGCCAGGCCAGGGCGGTAGTATGGAGAAGGCTATGCTAAGTTCTCGTTTTCTGTGTATGGGCCACAGAGAGGCAGTGGGATGAGGCAGAGGAAAGAGCCTTTACTCAATGGACACCCACTCTAATGGCACAGAAGCCATATATCTTTCCCCATACTCTCCGTGACATTTGGTACTCCCCACTTTACAGGTAGGCTGTTGCAAAGTGCTAGGGATGAGATCAGACTCAGGGAGGCCCAACTCTAAAGTTGTGCAGGCTTCATGCACTGCACCCTTCTGCTTCTTCACTGGGAGGAAACTGACAGCACAAGATCCAGACCTTACCCACAGGTGTCTCTTCCCACAGATCTGCTGACAGCTGCCCTACCAGGCAGAGAACGGCACAACCCCCCAGGCTTCACTAATTGGTGTGAAACCCAATTCTTCCATATATGCAACCAAAATGTCTCCTGTTCTAAGTCCATTTCTCTGATTACACAAAGAATAATTTGCTCACACAAAATAATACCCGTAAGAGGGTTTGTATACTTGTTATTTAGCTCAATACCGATCCCCAAAGCCAGCAGCTCCCCACAAGGTGAGTGGGTAAGCGTGTAAGCCCCAGTGACCTGGTAAGTCCCTGTGGATAATATGCATGAGGGGCTCAGCTCAGCAGAGGACACACATAAGCCCTCAAGAAATGTCACCCCTGCCATCAAAGAACTGAAATCTCATATACCAAGAGTGTGGCATGCTGTCACTTTGAGATGCTGGTTCTGAATCTCTCTTCTTGACTGTTATCAAGTTAAAACATCAACACCAGAACGAATGAAGATGATGTTTCTAAAAGACCTACAGTCATTTTATCCAGGCCATCACCAGATGAAAAGGCTCCGACCTCAAGAGAAGACGGTGGAGGGCTGGGTATGCACCTGACTGCAGGAAGGCGCTCAATGGGAATTGGGCGATTAGACAGACCAGTGAGCCCTCGTCAGGAAGGGCTTAAAGCAATGAACGCTGAACTGTGTGTGTGGGGGGGGAGGACCTCGTGCTCCTCGACTTCTTCAACTCTAGAAACCAGCTGAGCCAGAGCAGGATCGCTCTAGTGAGGAGCAGCCACTATCCTGCTGCATGCAGCCTCATCTGGTGTCTGCTGGGGTGCTGGGCCAGCGGCCTCTTCTAATTCCAGAGCTTGGATGATCCAGCAGCAACGCCACTGTCTCCAGCGTCTTCCCAGGAGAGGCTGGCTGGGCCCCGACTGTGACGGAAGGCCAGTCCTCTGGCTCCCGCTGTCTGTGGGTGACCAGGTGTGGCGGATGCTAACAGTCACTGTGAAATCCCTCTCATCACCTCATTAGCCGGGCAGGGTGGGGTGTGTCTGCTCCTCAGGAGGCAGAAAGCTGGTGATTGCATGATGCTGGATGGAAAAAACATAGTGGTAGAAGCAAAAGGCTAAATGTAAAAGGCTGCATGTGCAGAGGTGTAATCAGACCAGAGCCCAGAAAAGCACGGCATACAGTACCTGACCACTGAGAGAAGGGAAGTTAAGCTGGATTGCACAGGGTTTGCTGAGAGGATGGGGAAAACCCTCACTGAAGCATACCCCCACACAAGAGCCCATTTGGAGGGGCCCGTGAACACATGGTGAGCTTGGTGACCAACAAATATACTCCCGCAACAAATAGCCTGAGCACCCCAGGGCCTCTGGAATTCAGAGGAGATCCAGCTGCACCTTGTTCTCAGGACAGACAGACTGCCAAATGGCAAACAGGGTGCTAAAAGATGATGTCGCCACCAGGCAGGGTTTGTTGTCTTCAGGATTCACAAAGTACTAAAGAAAGATTTATGTCTCTTTCACATCAGAACAATTCTTTTTCCCTTTTCTTTTAGGCAAGTCCTCTCAGAATTAAAAAATACTCCCAGTTTCCACTCATCTATTAAAAAAATAATTCCTGAGCACCTATTGTGTGCCTGATACAATGAACAAAAGGCAGACAGGGTTTCTGGTCTGAGGTACCCTTGAGAAGAGGTAGACACTAATCACACATGCAGACAACACTGCCACCATGGCATTACAAGTGAGGACAAGGTGTCGGGTGTCTGCTGGGGCAGGTCAGAGAAGACTTCCTTAGGACCGGGGGCGGGGGAGGGAGGTGTCCAGGCAAATGCCCAGAGGAGACCATGGGTTGGGGCATCAGGTGATGCTGAAAGGTCTGCAGAGGCCAGGCCATACAGACCTTGTAGGAAAGTGGGTAGTATGGTCTGTTTCAGTTGCTACAGAGATAGATGTCACCGAAAAGCTCTAAGCCAGGGCCAGACAGGGTGAAAGGTGGCCTGTGCAGCAATGGCCTGAGGGGACTGCGCAGGAGTTCAGCTGAAGTGAAGGGGCCATAGAGCTGCTCCTTATGAAGACAGGGTTTGGGAAACTAAGGGAAGAGGAGTCAAGGAGGCCCAAAGCACCAGCAGCACCAATTGCTGTGGGTACCAAGACAGAAACTGACTCAGGTGCAGCAGACTTGCTCAGGGAAAACCTCTTGTTTTCAAATAGTGTGTCCAGCCTCCGATCTCACATTTGGCCAATCTGTTTTTTGCAAAATCGAGAATACTTTCACAGTGGGCAAGATTCCAGCCTTGCCTTCAGCTAATTAAGTGATATTAGGGAGACTGTAAATGCCACGTAAAAATTGGCAGGCAAGCTGCTCCTAATGATGAGGTATTGCTTTACAAGGAGATGCAGCTGCAGCTAGTCTTCCAGGGACCTGTTCTGCTTTCAAGGTTGTTGCTGGTAAGACAAGTTCAAGGCTGCTTAAGGGTTGCGGTTAACACTGTACCACTCCCAGTCCAGGGACAGGGACACCCGGGATGCTGGAAGCCATAGTCACAGGGTCGCTGTCCCGATTGTCAAACCACACACCAGACACTGTGTGGATGCTTCATACTCAGCACCTGGTTTAATCCACAGGCTGACACTGTGAGGCCCAAGTACCCACCTTCGAGAGGCAAGGAAACTGAAGCACAGAAAGGCTGAGCTACCTGTCCAAAGGCATACAGAACCTAAGTGGCTCAGTGTTGAATCCAGATGTCTGCAGGCATCAACCCTCACTTCATCACAGTGATGCTCTGACAGCTGGATTTAAGAAGGGGAGGGCAAGAAGAGAGCTAATGGAACAAACTTCTCAAGCTGGAGCACTAACTCCATTCAGTGAACGCTTCGTAGTTATTTACAATGACTGAGTGAGGGAGGGTGGGAATCAGAGCGACACAGCAAAGGCCTTCAATGATGAAAAACACCAAAAACAGGAGCTTTGCAAGATCTTCAATTTGAGCTTCAGTGGTCAAGCAAAGCCTGCCAACACACATCCGGTTTACAAAGAAGGGGTGGCTGACGTGTGCTTTCCATAAGGACGTTTTCTTATTTTAGGAAAAAAAAGATTCTCAGACTTTGAAAGCAGAGTTAAGAAAATGCCCTGCAGTGCTGGGCAAGCAAGCCCCAGGGTGTGCAGTGGTTCTGCTGTGGGACCAGCCCTGAGCAAGCTTGTCTCCCTGGCTACAGCTGACTGAGCACAGCCACACTTAGGAAGTACTAAGGGAAAGGAGGTACCAATTCTAGACTGTCTACCTTTATCTCATAAAACCAGGAACTGCCAGGCAACATTTTGGCAAGGATGGTTTGAGAAAATTTACACAAATAAAACTATTTCTTTTAAGAACAACTGAGACTGCTGTTCCTCTATTAATTTTAAAAGGAAGGGAGCTCAGAATGGAGGACAAAATGAGTAGATTCTGATAATGTCCTATCCTGATAGACAACAAAACGTACAGACACGGAAGGTAGGGAGAAACCATCTCTAGCAGCTATAAACTAAATTGTCTGTCAGGGGAGAGCAGTGCTGTGGTACAGCAAATAATCTACACGAGACAGGGTGGTTTAAAAGCTACAGACTCGCCTTTCCATGTCATGACAGGAACACTGAAATCAAAGACACATTAATTTCTACATTCTGGAAGTTCTTCCTACAATATGGGTCATAGATAAGAGAAATGTGGTCCTCCAGAGCTTCCCTGCTCACTTTCCACTTGTGTGTGCACCTGCTTGGAAAGACACCCTGGCCAACAGCCCAACTCTGCCCTCGAATGGCAGACAGTGGTGGATTTTCGTGGCTCCTGGAAAGACGGTGGTTTTGGAGAAATATGTTGCTACTTTTGCTTCTCAGGAACTGCTGAATCTCCACAGCTTTAAAATAACTGCAATTCGTGGAAGGAAAATCCGTTTTTGTGATGGATGTTGCTAAGGGGCCATTCAATATTTTACCAACAGCAGCAAACTACCTGTGTACATGTACATGTAGGTGTTTGGGGTGGGTGTTGTCTTGGCAGGTTTGTGTGTAGGTGTCAGAAAAGGGTTTGTGACTATGACTGTATTTCTACATGCAGAGGGAAGACATTTATTGTTCCCTTTCAGAACTGAAGACTGGAAAGCCGACAGAGGCCTGGTTGTTAAGATCCCATTTGGAGACTTTAACTATGTACTTCCTTGTTCTGAAAAGTGGTCAAGTAAGCAGATCAAGGCAATACAAAAGATGAAATTCCCTTTAGCACTGCCTGGAAATGCCTAATTACCCTGCTCCTGACTCACACTCCACACCTCTGAACTTAGTTTCTGCGGGGTATTGAGGGGGGGAGCGGGAGGGGGCGGAGTGGGTGGTAAGGGAGGGGGTGGGGGCAGTGGGGAGAAATGAACCAAGCCTTGTATGCACATATGAATAATAAAAGAAAAATGAAAAAAAAAATACAATTTATATATGCTACCATAAAAAAAAAAAAACAAAAAACACCTCTGAACTTGTGGGGTGAGGACGATGGGGGACCAGGGCCTGATGATGTGGATTGCAGCTACGGCAGGCCTGCGCAACATATATAATTACTATGGCATAAACACCACAGCCAGAAAGCAGAGGAGTCCAGAGGATTTCGTGCTACTGTTTTATTCACCCACATAAAACATAAGGAACCTGTTCTCTTTCTTGACAGACGGATTTCAGGGGAGACATTTTAGCTCCAAACAATAATTGTGTTCATGACACAGCTCTCCACAGCTTGTGGGGTTTAATGGACTTTTCTTTCCAGTCCTCAAAAAGTAGCAACTGGCATTTGCTTGAGTCCTGACTGAGGTGTGGACAATCTGTCAGGTTTTCTCTGTGTTCACCCTGGTCACAATTATACGGTCCATGTGCAGATTAGCTGCAAAGTCATTCCTCCTCTAGAAGTGACAAGATCTCCCCAAATACAAAAAGGTACCTACCGTCTCCTCGGGTGCCAGTCTGCGTTAGCAAGATGGGGGAGGGAGGACTGTGGGGAGAAATGCCTTCAGAAGAAGGGCACAGCAACAGAAAAGTAGCTGTAACAGAGTGGTGACATGGCAAGAACAGAGAGCGGCACTGTCACGGTGGAGTAATCCTGTGACACACTGCTGTCACTCACTGCCGGGCTCCCTGCTGCGCCAGCCAGACATCAAAGGCTGCCCCATACTATCTAACATGCTCTTTATCGGCTAATCAGCCCATTCTTCCCTGGATAAAGCCCCGTTAAATCCCCCGCTCACAGGGGTGCAGTGGTCTTGGTGCCCATCTGCTGGCCAGGGTCAGCTGAGGCAGGAGACGGCAGTCGCGCTCTCCCTAGTGGCTTCTCAAGGTAAGGACAATGCTGCCTCCACGCCCCTCCGGCCTGGCTGCCTCTTGCTTTGCTTCCCAGGCCCTGGGCAGGCCTGAAGAGCCGGCATCAGGATGAACACATGCTAGTGAAATTTCAAGCCAAAAAGGTAGGTCACGTGCTAACAGTAAAATATTGGGGTTGTATATTTTTGGGGAGAGGAATAAACAAAGATTTGTGTTTCTTAACGGTCATCATTTGGCAGGCCTAGTCCCACCTGTTCACAGTGTCAGTGTCAGCATTTGAGAGGCAGTGACAGGATGGTCAGACTTCCAATTACGAGGTCATTCTTGGATGTGGCCTGGGAAACCTTGTGGTTTCTTATACACTCAACAGTATGTGCAGATGACACCAAATCCAAAGGCACAGGATCTAGGTCTGGTGCACTAGAATCCTGGCAGTCCCATGTGCTTGGGAGTGGGACAGAGGCATCTTCTGAGCCCAGGAGGAGGTCTTGACTTAGAGGATGTGGGTAGCAAAGTGTCTGTGCTGCAGCCCTGCTCAGAACAACATGAGCTGGGTGCACAGACTCTGAGCTGGACACCACAGCATGACAGCACATAGAGAAACAGTCCACGTCAACAGTCCATGGAGCACTGTCCTATACAACATACTACCCTAAGGAAAAAAAATCAAGCAACTTAAAGATTGGAACTAGATCTAGGCAACACTGTGTCATTACCAAGTTTGCAGATGCAGAGTCCCTGGCAGATCAGGCTGCATGGTCCTGAATCCCAACTCATCTGCTTTCTATCTTTCCGACTACCCTGTATGGTTCAAAGAGTGTCTTCACAATCTTGTAAAGTAGCTAACAACACAGATTTTTTCACTTTCATAGTGGAGGAAACTGAGGCTCTGAGCTACTGAGAAAAAGACCACACGAGAATGGAGCCAGGGTTGAAGTCCAAGTTCCTGACTAAGACCACTGCCCCTCAACAGGCAGTCCTCTTCCTTTGCCATGAGAGGCCAGAGAAACCAGACCCTGACCAGCCTGGTGGAGTAATCAGCACTTCTTGGTGAACAAGTGCAACAGGCATTGCGTGGAAACATGTAGCAAAGTGTGGGGTCACCCAGTCTCCAAGTCAGGGGAGGAATATCATAGCATTTGCAGTTAATTTGCTGAAAAGACAGCAATGCAATTTAGTGCCCAGAGCGTTCAAGGATTCCAAGTGGAAGATGCAGTGAATGGAAGAAAAGTCTTAATGACCCAAACACTTATTCCTACTCACAGATCACATAACAATGGTGGTTACCCATCCCAAAGCTCTCTCCTGAAGTATAGGGTCTCCAGAGCTCTGACTATGGGAAGAGGCTGAGCCTTGTGCTAAAGGAACACCATGTCCTGAGGAGGGAAAAAGAGACCTTTTACAGGCTGGGGATGTAGCTCAGTAGTGGAGTGCTTGCCTAACATACTCAAGGCCTAGGATGGATCCCTAATACTGATGGAAAAAAAAAAAAAAAGAAAGAAGTCTGCCTAGAAGTCACATCAACATTGTGAAGATCCCAGCCTCAATCCTACAGGGCAACACTCCTCACTCTTAACTTTCTTCTCACTAGGAACTCTGGACAGCTCCAGATATATTCAGGACCCGGGGGAGAGGTGGAGTCCACTGCCCTTGCCTCTGTAAGTCCTCAGTACTAGCAGTATATCTTGGCACTGTGGGCAAAAGCATGCACGCTGACCCCTGGAACCTGAGGCTCAGTCACCCACCCTGCCTATCTCATGCAGACAAGACCTGCTACCTGGGTAATCACATGGAGTACACCAGAAGTAGTCTCCATGCCAATCTCAGATGCTTTCCAGGGTGGCAAATCTGAAGTGCCCACTGTGATAAGTCCCTTGAGTGACTCTACTGGGACACGAAGACAACCCCAGAGGTCTATCTTGCTGACCAATAATTCTCACTACATTTAGGCCCAACAGGGGCTACCCCCTGAATTTTTGCAGGATTTGGCATTTTCCCTCTTGTTCCAAGTGCTTATTATATTGGGAGACAGGCAGATTCTAGTGATAACTTACCACAAACGCAAAGACAGAAGAGTTGGCACTGGATTTGGCAGCCTTCCATATCACTTGACTGTCGTGCATCTGATGGGAGCATGACACCGGTCTGACTTTTAGCCAATACCACAGGACAATTTCGGCTCATCTTACCTTCTCAGGTTTGTTTTCCTCTTCTTCATAGAAGTGACACAAAGATTTCTGGGGGCATCTCTTAGCCCGAAGCTCTTCGCCACATGCCCAAGGTGGAGGGATCGAACATGGAAGATGTGCTTCAGCTCCCTGGGGTAAGTTGCATAGGCTCGGATGAAGGACTGCAGAGCTAAAAGAAAGCAAGGGGAAGGGAGGCCATCAACTCTGAGCTCTCGTGGTCTCACAGCTGCCCTAGCCTTATGGTGTCCCTTGTTCTTTTTCTTATCAGGCACCAGAACATAACCAGGACAGTAACAACACATGTAACCTAAATCTACACTTTGTGTACTCTCAAAAATTCCTAAACAAACAAAAATTATAGCCATGAATCACGTGAGTAAACACAATAAAATTTCTCATTTTTACTGCAGAGTTTGTAAAGGTCCAATAGGGCAGGGCCCTGTTTTCTTCTCTGATATAGTTTCAGGGCCTAGCACAGTACCTAGCACACACCAGGTGCTTGGTAAATAAAGTAAGAATGAGTAAAGAGAATTAAGAAGTAATCGATACAGGGTATCACTTTCTAATGAAATTAAGGAAATTGTTAGATGTTATTTTTGAATAGTTAGTGCATGCAGTATTTCAAGGAGAGAGGAAATTCCTAAATATATAAACTAGTCCAAGAAATGGTTCACTCTTGAGGACTGCCAACACTCTAGAGATGTCCATCCAGCATCCCGCCAGGAAAGTTGTAGTTCTGCTTTCAAGTTAGAAGAAGGGTTCCTTGTTCTGGATCCTGGCTCCAGTCAGGGAAGAACCAGACTTGATTCATAGGGGTGGAACCCTGGCTGCACCTCAATGAGGCATTCCTTTGAGGAAAGCCTTTCCTAACACCTGGATCCCCCCTGAATATCTCACTCCAATAGGGCAATTCTGGGGTGTGCAATGGTGTGCCATGAGCTCTCATCTCCCCTCATTGCTCCTTTACTTCCAAGCCCTGCTCCTTTGCCAGGCGAGCTAGAGCCCAACCCTGCACTGCTGATGGAGGAGGCACCAACCACAGCCTCTCTCACCTCACTGGTTGAGCCACTGGACTGGCAAGTTTGCCCACAGCTTAGGTGTAATATCCCAGCAGCACCTAGAGATTGGCGTTTATGAACAGTAATAAAAAGTGTCATTTTAGCAGATCAGCTCCTAGAAGGATCCTGGGAATCCACCAAAGCTCTATTTACTGAGCAAAGTGAACTCCTTTTCCCAATCGATGAGAAATAATAACCACAGCAACTCCTCAGCACCCCTCTTAAATCTGTGCTCACTCCGCTTTTAATAAATAGGGACTAGCTTTTTCAAAGAGAATCTTTAACACTTCAAATGGTCTGCAATGTCTAGAGGGTTCTGACACCCTAATCACAGACCTATATGTTCACATTCTGGGGACGAAAGCTCTCCCACAGCAGCGATGGTGGAAAGCAAAACCTCTCTTGTACCTTTATTTTTTCCCGAGCCCTAACACTCCAGTCTAAACCACTAGACTGAACCAAGCCAATTCAAAAGCCTATGCTTTTAAAAACAGTCAGCATCACCCCAATCCTGGCCCAGGTCTCCTTGATTCCTGCCACTTTTCTTCTTAAGCAGATGAGCCCCGGACCTCCGCCTTGCTCACCTCCCTCCTCCCGTCACCAACCCTAGGAGCTGAGCATGGAGTGTCCCAGGAGACACAGGTGCCCAGCTCACAGCTTTACAGGTATAATGAGTTTGCCGAGCAATGGCAGAAGTGTTTTCTCCTAGACAACTGGTCAGGCAGCATTTCACACTGCATATTTTTACTAAACCTCCTTGTCCTCCAGGCTCTTGTCTCACTGGGGACAGCGACAGTTGGCTGCCTTGCAGACTTGCATGGACTCCCATACTTGGCTAATTGTGAGTAGCAGGAAATTTCTGCTGCAGCAGGGAAAGGGAGTGGCTAATGTTGGCAGTGTCTAGACTGTGCAGAAGGAGCAGGGCTGTGGGACCAACACTGCAGGAAGTGGACAAGAACTAAAAGGAGACGTTTATTTGGGGTGACGGATGAAGCTACATGCAATTACAGTTTAGTACTCTAGTAGCCAATTCTCATTTCTAGCAACTATTTAAGGTGCAGGAATTAGGAGAATCTGCTTAAAGGGTCCCATATGGACATTCTGTCCTTTTTCATTCTGGACATGTGGATCAGGAATGGGCCTATCTTATTGATGGCTCCTAAGATTAAGAAGATAGAAAGGAGAACTACTCCAGCCAGAAGGTGAACATATATGCCTTCTTCCTCCTGTCACATCCCCTCCTCCCGGTTCTGCACGGGGTAAAGGCACACTCACCTTCCGACATGACACACCAGCAAGGATGACATCCAGGGATGCGGGAAGGGAGGGAGCGTTAGGATTCTCTCAAAGACAAAGCATTTGGCAAAGCGCCCAGTTTACCCCACTCCACTGAGGGGAGGAGGTGGACTTATCATCACTGAGAAGTGTCCCTTTCAAGCATGGGAACAGTGCTAAACATGGAGCCCTGCTCTGCAGAGAGGTTGCAGGGCAGAGGCCATTAGACCACAGAAGCAGCGGTCATGTGAGGCTAAGGACTTCACTTTCCGGAGTTTTGTTTGGAATCTGGAATTCAAACTTATGTTACCATGATTTTTGCTAATCCCTAGCTAAAAGCTGCAGAGCTGGGCACTGGTAACTCATGTCTATTAATCTTAGCTACCTGGGAGGCTGGGATTTAGAGGATTGACATTCAAAGCCAGTCTGGGCAAATAGTTGGAGAGACCCTGTCTCTAAAATAACCAGAGCAAAATGATCTGAAAGTGTGGCTCAAGTGGTAGAGTGCTTGCTTTGGAAGTATGAAGCCCTGAGTTCAAACCCCAGTCCCACCAAATAAGTAAACAAAGCTGCAGGAAATGAGGGAAAAAAGGGGTGACTGTTTCTGGAGAATGACAAACACTGGTTATTAACGATGGGGTCAGAAAATGCAAAAGGAAAACAAATGTGTATTTGGCCCGGTTTCTAACTAGTTTTCTGCCAGAAAGGCAAAAGCCAGCTGCTTTGTTAATTATTCATGAGGTGGTTTCTGAAATGGCATAAAAAGGAAGCAAGTCAGTTGTGTCAACTTATGGGGTGCAGTGGCTGTTCCTACATTGCAAATTCAGGTTCTTTAGGGTAGCAGATACATGTGTATGACCTGAAGCCTCCCTAATTTACAATCTTAAGTAACAGGAGAGAGAACAGCACGGTGAAGAGCTTTGGGTCTGAAGCAGGGTGACTAAGACCTACCAGAGTCTTGCCTCTTATCAGTTGTGGTGTGAAAACCAATTGTGACTAAGGGAAATAACACATTAATTTCCTTCATGGTACATGAATGTGGGGAACAGCCCTGCTCCAATATTCTTTAAACAGAAGACAAGTAACTGCTTGTTTTTTGAACAAATCCAGTATCGATGATGGTGAGGATGACAGGAAACCCCACACCATATTCTCTAACAATTACAACTTCTACTCAGGTCACTCAGGCATCTTCGAATTACTATCATCTTGCCAAAATATCCCGATCGCCACCCCAAACCAAACCAAAGATGATGTGTAGGTTTGAGGTTATTTCTTTTCATTGCAACTTTGTTACTAACCTGGAATTCAACATGGCTGGCTGAGTTTGCTTAACTTGACTCAAAGGTCAAGTCTGTAAAGTTACATTGTGACAAATATTATATTCTTCTTGAGACATTCCAGTACTTCTCTAGAAGTACATTCTTAGGAAACCCTTGGAATGGTGAACTAACTTTTGGGAAATGTCAAGATAAGACATTATCAGGGAGAAGACTAGAGGGGTACACTCCATTTACCGGGACTTCATCCCCCACGTTGAGCAGTTCCGACTTGAGTTCACTTGAAGTTTGTGACAATCAAACATTGCTTTTATAATGTGCTAAGGGTATATGAGAGATACCTGAAATTATTGGGTACCTTTTTTTTTTAATTTTTGGTGGTCTGGGGATTGAACCCAGGGCCTTGTGCATGCTCCTAAAGTTAAGTGCCCTACTGCTGAGCTACACCTCATGGTCCCATTTCCCTCAGAGTAAAACCCAAAAGCCTCAGACAACAGCAGCCTTCCATCCATACTGCCCCCTATCTTGAGAGGATCTCACCCCACTGTGACCTTTATTTAAAAGGCATTCTGCTCTATCGGTCCTTGCTCTCCTTAACAAGCTCTATTTTTCCATAACTCCGATCACCTTTTAATAAACCTTCTACATTACGCTTATGATGCTCATTGCTGCTCCTGGGCCCCACTGTTAGCCTCGGAAGACTGAGAATGCTTCCTGCTCTGACCCCCCACGTATGCGAAGCATCTAGAACAGCGTTCAATTCAATAAATTCCACTGAATAAACGATTTTTTAAAAAGACACGTCTAACTGGGTATAACACATGCCTGCAATCCTAGCACTGGGAGGCTAAGGCAGGAAGGTAGAGAGTTCAACACCAGACTCAGCTACACAATGAGTTTGAAGCCAGTCTCAAACAAAAAACTGGACACAGTGGCTCATACCTATAATCCCAGCTACTCTGGAGGTGGAGATCAGGAGGATTGCAGTTTAAGGCCAGCCAGAGCACAATCAATAAGCTGGGCATGGTGGTGTTTGCTTGTCATCCCAGCCACAAGGGAGGTGCATACAGGAGGACTTTTGTTGTCCAGGCTGGGTGTTGTCGTTCCCCCCCCCAATACACACACCTGGAAAACTAAGTAAAGCAAAAAGAGTGGGGGTGTGGCTCAAGTGGTAGGGTTTCTACTTAGCAAGTGTGAGGTCCTGAGTCCAAACCCCAGAACAGTCAAAACAAATAAAGAAGGGATGCTACAGAGTTCCTATAAGCTGGCTAACATTTTGTTTTCTCAAAATATCAGGTAACTAACAAAGAACTGTGGCTCCTCTAACTCAGTAAGTCTCATTAGCACAGGTCAGTCACCAGCCAGCCCATTCCAGCAGGAGCATCCCCACCCTATCCCCGCCTCCGCACTGCTCACTGATATGAACTGCTAATTCCACATCTAATGCCTGGATCCCAGAGGCCAATTTATACTAGAAAGGGTCTGGACACTAAATCAATCTCTCTCTCACAAAATACCTAGGAGCTGGGTTCATGGTCCATGGCCCTTCCTCAGCATCATCCTCATTTTAGCTTGTACCTTCAAATAGGCCTGCATAGGCCTAATACTTCCAGCCTAACCTTCATCTCTAATTTCTACAACTACTTCTACTGACAGACAGAGAAATAGAGATCCTCAAGATCCAAGTTGTTGGGTCAAAGCTCTAGTCCTATTATAAGCCAAGATAAAGCCTCATTTGTGCAAAAGATGGGGAAGGATGAAATTAACTTTTAATATCACTTTAAAGCCTTCCGTGCCACTTCCAAACCCTGCAGAATTATGGAGATTGAAAGCTTTTGCTGGTGTGCAGAGAACCCGGGCTGGCCTCCCAACCGTATGGTTTAGGGAGTAGTCAGCATCCTGCTGGGTCATCCGGTCCACAATCACCTAAGAAATTGACTGACCTTTCTTTGCCCAGGAGACTGTCCTCTTACTGGAGTGCACGTAATCTTCAAATACCGTCTGCAAGACTGTGGCTCGCTCTTGAATTTCCTGGGGGCCCAGAGCATGGGATTTCTGGGAGGGTGACGCAAGGATTAAAGGAGAGGCAGAGTTGAAGTCAGGAATAATGAAACAGTTTATAATAGATTTAATAACAGTAAAATCACAGAGTAACCACCCAGGGGCCAACAAGGGTAATCCTTTCAATATTACTAGGGAAAAAAGGGAGCTATAAAGATGTTAAAGTCAAGCAAAGATGAGGACGGCTTTGTGGGGGAGGGGAGCAAACCAGGTGTAGTTATTTATTTATTTATTTACTTTTTCCCATGACCTCTTATTACTCATGTTGAAAATGGAAGACTACTAGAGACATTTTGGAATTTTCCAAGTCTAATTCGGCATTTAAAACACATTGAACACATCCTGCTTTCAAATAAATCTTGTCTGTTCTACAATTTTCTCCCTTCCCTCCCACTCAGTGGAAAATGACAGCTCTTTGAGAGCATTTCAGTGACCTGCTGAAAATTCAGTCTTACAAAGTTCTTCCTTTTCTTGAGTTTCAGAGCATGCTTCCTCTGTTCACAGAGGTTGGCTATCAGTGTTTGGAACTATTCCCTAAGCTTATAACCACTGAGCTGAGTTCTTGGGAACCTATTGCAGAAACTGCCTGGATCCTTGCAGCTAGAAACACTATCATATCCACTGAAGGATGCCACAGATGAAAACCATTAATAAGACATAGCAAGAAAAGGTTTTCTTTTTTTATATTCCCTTTAAAAAGTAGTGATAATTTTTCCCTGTATATTAAAACGAACATGGATGTTTTCTACTGACTGTGAACAGGAGATCCAAAGAACTCAGATTCCTGAGCTCAGTGAGGTCAATCAGTCACGTGAGTGGCGGGATTATGCCTCTGTCTTCACCCCCCACTCCCAATGTGGGCCACCAAGGAAAACCCAGTGTGAGACCCAGGCTAGCCCTTCACCTTTAGAGGAAAGGACAGGTGTGAGTACCAGTCTCCCTTTTACTTTTAAGGCTGGGAGAGTGAGAACAAAGAGGAGAGGAGAAAAAGCTTCATTCTTTGGATCAACACCCATCTCTGTGTGAATAGAGACTTAACAACTGAAAATGTTTTTAGTGTAGTCAAATCATCCTGATACCCGTTTGGCTGATGACAGTCTAGCTGATCTCACAGTACATGGTCCCCCTAAGGGTTCTAGCCGCTAAAATGTCAGCAGAAAAGTCACCAAGAAGCTGTGTTACCAAAGTGGACATTTGCTATTGTCATTAACAAGGATTTTTTTTTTACCCTCTTAACTGATGTGAAATGCAAACTTTTCTGCTGCCCTCCTTTCGTTAAGCCACCTCAGCAGCACAACTGTCACCTTGCTTGCATTTTTTTTTTAATATGAATGTGAAATTAGTAAGGATGCCCTTTCCCCTGGCGGACAGAATCCTCTGTTATTAAAAAGTAAAGCACTTTAATAATGAAAACTTTCCCCTCTTTTTCCTGTGTTTTAACTGTTTAAAATTAATGAGAAGGGCAGAATGGTTGTCAAAGCGATATTGAAAGCCGGGCAGCCAGGACCGAATAAGCACAAAAATCCCTCTAGAGTGTTAAATAAACAGAGCTGCAGCCCTCTCCGAGTCCCTCTGTTGGTTATTGTATACATTCTGTAACAGCTCTCAGAATAGATCTGAGAGCCGGGGAGGCAGAGAGGGTTCAGAATTCCAATAAAGGCCTCAAATTAAAGACAGCCTGGTGCGAATTCCAGGAGAAAATTAAAGAGACCTCAAGCTTAAGTGACAGGTGACTTGCTTCTGTGTCACAACTGTCAGGGGATTTAGTGATAATATGGCAATATATTACAAAGGGCTTTTCTTATTCCCCCCTTTAGGTTTCAAAATGAGGCATCTTTTCTTCCCAACCAAAAAAAAAAAAATTACATATATATAAAGTGAGTGTATATACAAGTGAAATATGTAGAAAAAGGTAAAACTAGGCTCACATTTGAAATGATGGGGTCAGTTTTAGTAAAATATAAGAAAAAGTTAATGACAGAAAACATAATATTCTTAGGAAAAAGCATGTCTTACTCCCTGTACCCCCACTTCCAGAAATTCTTCAAGGCTGCCCCTCCTGAGAATGAAGAGGTATTTTTCAGTTGTCTTCTGGGAGGACAGTCTAAATTTAAACTGAAGACAGAGGGGGGCAGAGTTCGGCAGCACCACCTCAGCTCCAGACAGGTAAACGCTCCCGTAATGAGAGCGGGTCAAAGCCCGGAGGCACAGAGCACCACAGGCCTGGCTCTCCCACCCTCAAAGACACAGACTGGCTCCCCAGTTAATGAAGCTCACCTGCAGCTAGCGGACCACAGGTAGTTTACAAAAATACACTTTCAACCATCCATGCACCTAGTGCGCCTCGTCTCTAACACCCCAACTGATCTTGGAAAGAGCAGACCATCAAAAAAGATGAGCCAGGGGCTCTGATCTGATTTTAACACTGCATAACACTAAGGACAGTTTCTCTGTTAAGTTTACAGGCAGATCTCACAGGATAAAAAAAGTGTAGGAAAGCATGTTGGGGGTGGGCACACTCTGAAGATGAAAGCTTCACACCTAAGAAGCAACAGATGTGTCTCAGATAACCAGGTTGAACTATTCTGGTGTAAAAGCTTTAGGTGCTGGCAGTGGTACACAAGGGTATGTGTGCCAACTTCCAAGATTTTTACCTAAATGGAAGGACTTCGTCTTAATCACTTTTCTGCCAAGCTGAGCTTTATCTCATGGTCCCCAGAACCTTCTGAGTACCTCCCAGTAAGGTTGAAAGATCAAATTTATTCTCTTTGTAGGTGGGTGAACAATCACACACCCAGACACAGCTATATATATTTTTTATATACCTAAACATGAAATATACATTTTACAGATGCTTCACTCTCTTTCTTTCTGTTCACAGAAGCCCCAAAATGTGCATGCCAAAGGGACATTCCTATGGACTTCAGTGAGGTGGGTGGAGAAGAGAAGAGGGGAATGGTAGCAAGGTGTGTGCTCTGCACAGGAAAGGCCAGTCTGCTGAGCCCACATCTGCATGCCTAGCATTAGTGCACATGCTGGAGACACCCCAACGAGAAGAGCGGGCAGGACTCTACTTCTCGGGCAGAACAGAATGAGGACTTGTACCCAGCATCTGTCATTCCTTTCCACTGATATGGACTGTACAAACAAAATGCTTTTTCTTGCCATGTGTCTATGTAACTAGCAAAGTAGCCAATTTAGTGAGGTTTTTTTTTTTCCTTTGAACTTAAGTTAAATTTGGTCTTACAAGTCAGACCATGATAGACGTGACATCTAGAACCCAGTGTGACAAATTCAGTTTTCCAAGTTAACCAGTTATGTCAGTGGAAACCCAACCTTGTTTAGCATTAAAAAAAAAACCAAAAACCAAAAACAAAAAAAACAAACCCTACAAATACCACCAAATCCTTAAACTATAAGAGCATGTAATTAACTCCTACCCATCAAGGTGAGGTTGGGATAACATGTTAAGAGAGTCTCTGGCCTTAAGAATTTACAGAGCGCCTGGAACCACAGTGAGCACTTTCTCATTCCATCAAAACTTCATGACAGTGCTTTAAGCGCACTCTCATTCTCCTTACTTTGCAAGGGAGGAGGAAGAAAATTCTTCCAAGGCCACAGAGGTACCAGCTGTGAGGCAAGGACTCAAATGCATGGCTGCCTGACTCTGGGACCTGGCTCTTCCCAGGGACCTCATAATGGCTACTTGGGCTCGGATATCTTTTGAGGCTGGCCTCCAGCCAGGGAAAAGGCTTAGAGGGAAGAATTGATGCTGCAAGGCCACAGAAGGACAGATGTTTAAAAAAAAAAAAAAAAAAAGACATAGCCTGTTGCTGAAAGGGCAAAGGGAAATGCAGCTGCTCTGTTCCTTCCCTGGGGAGCTATCTTGACAAGGGGCTGTGCAGACAGACACAATGATCACTTCCCTGGAGAGAAAGGTCTGTGTCTGGGATAAAGACTGAAACCAAAGCTGGCCCCAGAAACAGTACACATAAGAGTAAGTTTGAATCAACTTTCACTCTCTCACTTTGTAATTTTCCTGCCAGTTCTTATTTCTGGAGAGCAGGCAGGTGCTAACATTCCACTCACTAAGATATAGGAAGAAACAAAACAAAATAAAAACCTAAAACAAACAAACAAACAAAAAAACCCCACTAAGATTCATGTCACTGAGTTTGGGCTTTGAGCCCACACCTTCTGCTACCTTATGTCATTACAATGACAACAGTAATAGCAGTAGTGACCATTTGGTACCATCTAGGACTATTTCCCACATGATCCTCCAATCTCCTTGTGAGAAAAGTACTGTATCATCTCAACTTTACACATGGAGAAACTGAGGCTGACAAAGGTCTCAGCCACCCACAGCCAATGGTTGGTGACATAGGAGAACTCTGACCTAAGGCCCTGTGGTGAGCCACTCTGCAACACTGCTTCCTCAAGCTCCCTGTCAATCAGTCTCACAGAGCTGGACTGGACCCATAGTAAAGGATCTGTGGAACTGTTGAAAACAAAACAAAACAAACAAAAACAACCCCCCAGAACACACTAGAATTTTCAATAGTTCCATAAAAACAGGAGTGGACCAAGACCAAAGAACATCTGTAAGGAGACTGGTCAATTCCATGACAATAAGCTATGGAGAACGGTGGTTCAGAGTCTGGTGGGGGCAGAGTGTTTTATATGAAAAATCACGTGAAATAACTTGTTCATCAATGGAGCCTTCAACACAACTCTTTATTGTTCGCAGGGATCTTGGCTGTACCATTTCTTGACAAAACTTCACCTCCATGGAAATGGTCAACATAATCTATTTAAAAAGCAACTGAGGAACTAGGCATAGCTCACTGATAAAGTACAGTATGCACAAGGCCCTGGGTTGGATCCCACAAAAGCAATTCAATTCCATTTTCTTGTTCCTGTTAATACCAACAGAGGCACATGGATACACAGTACTTTGAGGTCAGATCACCTGGTTTCAAGTGCCAGATCAATGAGCATGAGTGTGCCATGTCAAAGTTCTTCACCTCTAAGTTGTAGTCTCTTCACCTACAAGCTGGGGCAATAGCTACCTTATGGGGCTGCTAGGTAGGATGATTAAATGGCGCCGAGCATGCAACAGAGTTTAGCATAGGCCTGGGTCTTGGGTCTGCACACTCATGCAGATAGTACACCTCATGACTATCTCCTCTCTTAGGTAAATTTCCTTTGTTACATTCTGGAAGAAGAGAACTTAAGTCAGGGTCAGTTCAATCTAGTCCCTGCCTCAGGGAGAATATTGATCCAAACAAAGGCACATACTAAAGCATGAAAAGAAATTCCTCAGCTTGATCTATATGGTTCTGACTTTCCACTCTGTTTGCAGGCATAAGAAAACAAATGCAAAGTATTCAAGTAATTAAGATTTTACAGACAAAGCTCCATATAGCAATACTCCACAAACACCAAGTTCTGAATGATGGGCTGGGGCAAGGTGGGGAGGGGTGAGGGATGGATGGATGTTCAGGGAGATCTGCAATGGCTCAGAATCTCCATATGGAACTGCAGAGATAATAAAATTTTTCTTCTTAATGACCTCAACTTTATTCTTCCTGTGTGGATAGCATGCACACATTAAAAAATGGATGCACTAAGTATGTTTGAAAGGAAACCAGAAATATTTATGTCATCCACTGTGTGGTGGATGGACGGTCTAGTCACTGGTCCTCACTGATGATCTGGAGAGAAGGACCACCAGGGTGAGTGTGTTAATGCTGCCTCCAGACTCATTCTGCCCTGGATCTCCTTTCTGCAGGGCCTGCTGCTGGCTGGCAGACCTCCAGAATGGACTGGAGCCCATTAACTTGATAAAACCAGCAAACACATCCAGAAGCAACGAAGAGAGAAAAGCACAATCAAGACTTGGCCTCATCTAGTGTTCATGGTGCTTAAAATCATACATTCTGCTTGACAGAAGAAATAACCTATGCACAAAACCTCTACCATCCCAGATCAAGAAATGAGTCAACATCTATTTAGCACAAGCACAATAAGTAAAACTCACCTGGTTTCCCCTCTGCTTTCTTTTAAAACCATCATCCCTGGCCAGAACGGACAAAATATCTGCCATTTTAATCTCAGAAACACTGTAAAAGGAAGGGCATATCAAAGTAAATTTTCTATTCCTCTAAAAACACCCCAAACCTAGAGCATAAAACTGGTCCATTCTCAAGCTAATTAAAATAGGAGCAACGCCTTCCTAAGGAAGGGGATATTTTCTCAAACCTTTAGGTATTTGGAAGGAAGAGGAGGGACCACTACAGCATTGCAGAGACAGATCAGGCAATAGTTTCAACGATTTCCTTCCACTTCGATGAATTTAAAGTAGGTTACATTTAGTATTATTACGATTATTATTATTAGTATTTGGCAGTGCTGAAGTTTGAACTCAGGCCCTTGCCAGGCAAACATTCTACCACTTAAGCCACACCTCAAGTCCTAAAACAGGTTTCACTTAGAATTTCCTTTATGGACATTCATGTCACTTCCTAAATCCTGAACACTAAGCAAGTAGGCTTGCTTACTCATGTGCTACCTTGAGTTGAAGAGATGAAGGAACAGACACTCTATACACAGTATGTTTAGTTTTATTCTTATAAAAGAAAGAAGGTGGCAGAAGACTCTCCACTGCTGGGGCAAACACCTTGGTGAAGACAGCAAGTGACTCAGCCCTGTGCACATCGCCTCTGCTCTCTTCCTCTCCCCTGTGACTCTTCAGTATTCTGTCTCTTCACTATTAAGGACTGAGGACAAATGACCTCCAATGAATCTATGGCTATAAGCAAACTGCTGAAGCCAGAGTTGGGGCTTGTGAACAGAAGCCACCAGGATGAGTCTGGAGAGCCTACACTGATCCATGTTTAGAGCCAGCAGAGGAAATGTGAGCTGCTAAAACAATATTTTCAGGGAGAAAGGGAACATTCCAGGGGAGAAAAACAATCATAAAAAAATGACTTCGTTGTATTTTTAAAACAATGTAAGCACGTTTCAAACACAAATGGTTACCTCTTCTATGGGAAAAAAAGCTCTCTCTCTTCCCCAAAGGTTATGCTGACAAGGCTGTGAATCAAGTGCTGGGTCTGACAGCCACTTACCTGGGTTATCATCTCCTCCTAAGCACCCAGCCTTTAAGCCTTAGCACTCTCAGCTGCCAAATCCCAGTCCCACGGATGAGCCAAGTCTCTTTACAGCAGGAAGAGGCAGTAGCCAAAGGTGGAGAGTCTGGGAAGGGCATGCCCAGGATCCCCTGGGATTTCCCATTGTCACGGGAATGAGAGGAATGTACGAAGGCTAAATCTGCCTCTCCCACCTAGAAACCCCAACGTGCAAACATGGGCCAGGCCCATGTCTTTCTCTACCACATTTGCTTCCTGTTTGTCACCCTTTTCCTTGAGAAAAAAGGAGGAATAATATGAACGGAAAACAATTATAAGAGCCTACAGTGGAGAAAATAATGCCATTCACAGCCAGGAATACAAAAACCCAAATGAGCCTCAGAAGGGCACTCACACCACAGGGAGTGCTGCAAACCAGCCAGGGCAGGTGCCAAGGCTATGAGCCCGGGCCAATGTTGGGGGACCACGTGCCCTAAGCAAATAGGAACCGAGAATAAAGTGGAGTGATTTACAGTTTAAAAGGGCCTCCTTCTAGTTCTAAGAAATCATTGCTTGTGAGGAACAAAGCAAATCTACTGTGATTATTTATGGTTCTATCAACAGATTTGAATCACCCCACCTTGCTAGGGAAAGAGATAGAAAAATAAATAAATTCAGGGAACTGTCTTATGCCCCATCTAAGAAATGTGTGTTTCGATGAGGTATTTACATTTTAATAAACCATCAATGGCTTTCGTTAGCAACACATTTAGAGAGGAAGTAGAAAAAGTTCAGGAGCTGGCAAACACAAAGAAGTCAAAAGGACACAGAAGCAAAAGCAATGGCACAGGGCACCTGTCTCTTGCCCGGTCTGCTAAATTAAATTGTCAGGGTAAGGTCCACAGCGCCCGCACATGAAGGCAGGCGGCAATTTGTTGTGATGCCCTTGCTGCAGAGAGCCTCGGCCTGCCTTCCTGAATCTTCCCTGCAATTCATCAGCCACTCAGCATCCTGCTGCCTGGCTCTTGTGTTCTGAGGCACAAAACATGCACACTTCCTCCTTTGCCTCCTTCTTTTATTACTGAGTGTACCCCCCTTAGATTCTATAAATGTTGCATATTCTGCAACTAATTCTTATTAGAGTTTATTTTGTATCATGTTAAAGATATGGTTTATACAGGAGATACAGAATGTACAGCCTTTCCTCAAAAAGAAAAAACTGTGATGCATGGCTATCATGTAATAACCCAGGTTCCAATACCACCTCCAGCCACAGACATGTGAGTGTTCAGTGTAGATGGCAGCAAGGGGGGCTCACACAGGACCCCCCAAAGACTCACTCTCCAAAGACTTTGCTTCCTTCTAGAGTTTTCCCAAGATCATCCTTCTCAACCTCCTTGCCAAGACCAAGGCGCTGCTTCCTAAGGGTCTTCATTTTTACACACTCATGTTTAATCTCATGAAAGTACTAGCAATTGTTTTTATAACTGTTCTCAGATCATCAGAGGACAACAGTATTTGTTATGTCTTTAAAATATACCAAGCTCACTAATAATTCCCTTCTGTGCTAATCATTAGATTCATGTCTGAAACTTTCACGATAATCAACTCGAATGTGTTTATCAAATAAAAATTAGGTAATAGAGAGACAGAGGCACCTACACTGTCTAGCGCTGGCACTAGACAAGCGTCCTGAGACTTCTAACTGTGGTGCCTCCTTTTGAGGAGGAGATCATGCCAAGGTGAGTGGGCATGGAGAGCATCCACAGCAGATGATGGGAAGGGATGCGACAAGGGACCTGGAGGTCTAGCCCTGGAGGAGGAGGAAAGGAGCTGTGAAGTGATCAACAGGCTGCTAGGGTGCAGTGTCCAAATGTTCTACTGTGGCTGAAATCCACTGTGGTGTCCAGCACAGAATTCTGGAAATGCTTTCTGTGAGTACATAAATCCCTATAATAAAATCTTTTGCCAGTATTATGACACTCCCAGCCTATGAGAGACAGCAAGGGAAAAAGAGAGAATTGGCTCTATCAGTGGCTTCCATCTCAACTTGCCAGTACCTCTGGGACACTGTCAGGCCACAAAGAGGAGTGCCAGGCAGCCTCAGTCTTGGGGACTTAAGAGTCCAGCTGGAGACACAGCTGGGAACGAGAGATCAACTAATTTACATAAAGATTTCTCTCATAAGTAAGATAAAATGTGCACATCTTCCTGAAACAAATAAAAACTGCTCTTTTCAATTGACAGTTTGTACTAAAGAACAAGTTAAATAAAAGGAAATCCCAAACTATCTTTATTGTGTCCCATCTGAAATTATCACCAGGAGGAAGGTCCTGCCTCCCCCAACACCAAAGAAAAAGAAGGGAGGTGCATTCTGGAACAAGTGTCAGTCCACAAAGAACCCTGAGAGGGTGTGCATGCATGGAATTACCACAATCAACACCCTCCTATTTTTAATGTCTGCTAATTCAAAAATAAAATTAAAAAGCAACAGCAGCAGTTTCGAAAGAGTTGGAAGGTTTCATCACTGGCCTGTGAGAGCAAGGAAGCTGAGAAGTGGGCGAAAGCTGCTGGGATAGCCATGAGCTCTGCAGTTAGTCCTCCTGCCACCCCCAGACCAGGTCTCCTGTCTGCCTGATATGTCATTTCCAATGTGTAATACCATGTTTTTCTCCAGCTGTGTACTTTAGAGGAAAACACTTCGTGAGCTTTATTTGACTTTTTACATAAGATAACAGGGCTGGGCAAGGAGGGAAGTAAGAAACCAGATCATCACACTCAGCAGAACAGTGAGGATGTGTGCTCACAACACAGCATGGGTTCCCAGCACTTGAGTGGCCATTGCTGCTTCTGGGCCCAGGAGGTCCGACCACCACAGGCAAACATTGGCTCCTCCTCTGCTTCTGAAAATACTTTTACCTATTACTGTGCTGTGTCTGAGGAGAAGACACTCTCTAAAGTAGACCTGTGACCAAAACTGGATGCCTTTAGAAGTTCATTATTGGAACCTGCAATTTCAGGTACCAGAGAATTTATGGAAGACAAAACAAAACCATCTCCAAACTCAGGCACATCATTTCTTTGTGGGTTTTCCTGCCACAACTATGGGCTTTCTGCAGAGGCGTAAGAGTTCGCTACCTAACTGTGCCACACATAAGATGGCAGCTGGGAAGTATGGGCTGCAGACATGTACTCAGCACGTTATTTTGACTACCTTGAAGGCTACCCCCAACTCCTGGATTATTTTCCTGGGGGAAGGGAATTGTGTGATGAGTAAAATTGTTTTAAAAAGGCCAATTCTGAAGTTACTAAACGTTAACTGCAAGAAATAAAAATTGTGAATCAAAAGGACTTTGAGAAGCTGGCTGGTGAGGGTAGTGCGTTCTCACTTTAGCATAAGGGAAATGAAACACAGACTTCTATCTTAAAGTGCAACAGATTGTCCCATGACTTAGCAATGCAATGAAAACTGTCAGGTGCTGATGGCATTAAGGGTTTTAGTTTTTGCCACTGGCTATTCTGGGACTCATTTAGGGATCACAAGGGTTAATGGCTCTTCGGCAGCTTACAAGGCCCATCCACAGTAAAAAGCGACAGAAAGTTAATTAGGTGAGATCAGCTGAAACCCCGTTCAGGTTTCTGACTCACTTGATTTTGTGAGAAGCCAACGAGTTGACATATTCTGCCTCCGAAGGAGCCAAAATGAGCAGGCTGCTCCCACGGCAGCCAATCCGGGCAGTTCTTCCAATCCGGTGGATGTATTCTGCAGGCGAAGATGGAGCGCTGTACTAAAAAGGGTAACAAAAAATGAAGGCATTCATAGATCAAGGGATTGCCATTAATTAGAAGTGCAATACCTCTCACCTGCCTCCAGGTATCCCAAGAATTAGATACTGGTGCTATGGTTGCTCTAACACAATGACAAGGAGAAGTCACTCAACCCAAAACTCCTGGCGTCACTGAAGTAACAAGGCTCTGACATGCAAATGTGAACGGTGGCCAAGCGTCAAATAAGCGAGACATCGTCTCATCCCAGTATCTCCTTTTTAATTTTACTTCTCCACAGGTTTCTTCATTTTCCTATTTGCATCTTTTCACCAAGGTGACTGTACAAGGTGAAAATGCAGGCAGGTGGGGTAAACTTCTCCAGGATGACCACATGACCTTGGCCTACTTCCCTGGTAGACAAATCAGCAGGGATGAGGCAAAAAAGGACTCTGGGCAGTACAAAGATGAAGGGGGCCAATGATGTGCTGGCAGAGTCCACCTCTGCTGCTGGCCCAGGGAGCAAGCCCCATCACCTGGCTGCAGTTCCACTCAGTCCCAAGCGGGTGCAGCAGCAAGGAGGTTGTGAGGCAGGCTCCCTGCAGGCAGGGACAGACTTCTGCTCCAGGGAGAGCATTCCTGACTCAGGGAAAAGGGAAGGCTCCAACTCAGCAGAAAAGATTAGGCAGCACCCTTGTCATCATTAAAGCTAAGTAACCACATATTCATTCTTTTTTTCATTGTTGCTACATGAATCAAAAATCAAGAGGGCCAAGGTGAACATACTGCATAGGAGGCCATGCATATTAAACTAATTAACAGTCACACTAAAAAGCTCTCCATGATCAATTCTGTGTCTGGTCTCCTGCACATTAACATTACCCTTGCCTTCGTATCTTCCATTTGCTCTGGTAGCCAGCAGGAAAGAAGACACAATGACTCTTCTAGTCCCAAAGTGATCATCTACAATGAGCAAATTTCCTAGCCAGAGTCTGGTATGAAATTCCACTAAAATGTGAATAAACCATGACTCACGTAAACAGGGCATATGTCCCCTGGCCCCACACAGGCTTAAAAATACCATTCTGCAGACTAACAAAAAGAAAAAACAAAACTAAACCCACTAGACTCTAGTGCTAACACCTGTACCCTCTGGCAAAGCGTCTAAGGCTGGAGGTATGTGTAAGATGCTGTCAGGAACTTAATTGCTCCCTGCAGGTCAATGTATATGGACACGGCTCTCAGGACAGCTGAGCCATCTCCTCTGGATACAGTAAGGCTTCCCAAGGGCCTAGATAATTCCTGTTATTTTCAGACTGTTGAAACTTTGGTTTGTGACATGAATTAAGTCTGGAAGCAGGAGAGCTTGCCACCTTTCTCCCTCAACTGTGCATTCTGGCTGTTCTGCTGTGGCGGGTAGGTGGGCTGGTTAAGGAAAGATGTCAGAAGAATTGTACAGACAAAGCTGGCTGCTGCTTGGTTACCAGGGCAACACCCAAGAGGGTAATAATTATTCTACTTAACGCCAATGCGTCTGCTCACGATCATACACTGCTGCCTCAAGCTCACACCTCAACAACTAAAAAATTACCTGAATAATCCACGTGACTCGTGGGAGATCTAAGCCTCGGGCAGCAACATCCTTCAAAACAAAAAAGAATACTGTTTAACACTGAGTTTCTCAACTTTTTGGGGGAGGGGAGGAGCACAGATCCATTTTGAAAATACACTGATAATACTGAGGGTTCACTCATCCCACAATGTGTACACACACACACTATTCTGCACACAACTTCAGGCAGCTCAGTGACCCAGTGAAGTCTGTCCATAGTTAAAAATTCTGATTTCAGGGTAAGTTCCACAGAACCCTTTCATCACCTGTGTTGCTAAAAACACATCTACAGGTTAGCCCTGAACTTAAACTGCAAATGTCAGTGTGTCACAGAATTCCAAAACTTGACCAGACATGGTGGTACATGCCTGTAATCCCAGCACTCAGGAAGCTGAAGAAGGAAGATCTTCAGTTTGAGGCCAGCCTGGGCTACGTAGCAAGACACCATCTCAAAAAAAAAAAAAATCTAAAAACTTCTAGCATGTTTTTACTAATTTACACTTTATGTACAGAGCAACATACAGGGCTAGAAATATGGCTCGTGGTAGGGTGCTTGCTCTTGCATGTTGTGCGCAAGGCTCTGGGCTTGATCCCCAGCCCTGCATGAGAAAATAAAATAAAAAGCCACTGTGATAAATATACCCATAGGTTATCATCCCAAACATTGCCAACCAGCCATGCCTAATAACAAGTGGCTCCAAAGCTTGCTTCTGCAATGTCCCTCCTCATAGTACCCACTTGTGGAGACAAGATGCAAAAGGCATCCTGAAGACTGCTTATTGAGCTCAGAGAGCAGTGAGGATCAAGTGATCTGCTGTCCCTTCTGACAGCTAACTCAGGGCACAACAGGCCAAGCCTGCTAACCACTTCAAAGACTTTGCTGAAAAACTCTCCTTTCAACTGATCGCCACCTGAAGAGCAGAAATTCTCTGCTCCTCTATTCTCTCACCATTCTGGAAAGTGAGACTAGAAGATGAAATCTCAAAATCTTCACCAATAGTTTGCACTCACCCTCAAGCTAACCATCCTAACAAGAATCTCCCCAGTCGACATCTACTGAACACTTACTAGATACCAGATGCTGTACTGAGCCTTTTACCTCCATTATCTTGACTAATTCTAAAAACAACTGTGACCCTTACTAGACAGATGAAAAAACCAAGGTCCAAAGAAGTAAGTACATGTCAGGGTCACAGCTAAGAAGTGGAGGTAACTGCTTTACTGTTCCAAGACTGTATTCCACCATTAAAAGGTGCTGTGTCCTTCATACATTGCTGTGGTTGGGAATTTGGTGACATCAGCAAAGTTACATATGCACTTGCCCTTCAATCCAGAACAGGCTGACTTCTAGAAAGATATGTTGCAAAAATACAAGACAATACTCACACAAGGCTATCCATTCAGCACTGTCTACAAGGAGACAAGTCACAAAAGATGGCTATACTCCAAATAAAAAGTATCACATAGCTATGAAAGGGACACATACAGCTATGTACTGATTTGAAGACTCAAGGATATAGTGTGAGTGTCTATAATATGCTACCCAAACATATTTGCTCATGTTTCAAAAAGAGACCACAAAGGAAAAAGCCCAAAAGTTTACAAGAATAGTTACCTATAGGGGAAGGAAGAGAATAGGGAGAAGAGGACAAGGATGAAATCATATGGATGCCTGACATAATTAAAAAGTGCAAGGACCAGCTACCATGCAACAGGAAATACAGAGTGTTGCCTATGTCATTTTGCAAAAAAAATTAAAACCAAAATCTACAGCACAAATGT
Organism: Castor canadensis; assembly: GCF_047511655.1. NCBI lineage: Eukaryota > Metazoa > Chordata > Mammalia > Rodentia > Castoridae > Castor > Castor canadensis. Next base: position 4,454,859 of record NC_133398.1, on the reverse strand, counting down.
AATCAATTGCATGTATTCACCCACTGGTTCAAAGAACACTGGGAAAGAGGATCACAGTCACAGTAAACAACCCCAAGATGACACACTTGGCCAGACAGTGGGGAGCTCTAAAGAATAAGCAATCTGATGTCCTGGGGGTGGGGTGGGGGGGTGGGGTGTAGGGTAACAAAAACAAAAAACACTGAAAAGATGGGGATGGATACCCTGAACCAATATTCTGAAGAGGCAAAAACCATCAACTGTGGCATTCTAGACAGGAATTTGAGGTGATTTTTACTTATCTCTTTTCCCTTTGTACTCACCTGTGGTGTTTACTTTGTTTTCAACAGTGAATGCATATCATTTCTTCCAAAGCTTTAATTTAGAAAAGTTTAAACCTACTAGACTCAAGTGGTAGAGCACCTGCCTAGCAACTGCAAGATCCTGAGTTCAAGCCCCCAAGCAGACTTGAAAGATCAGCACAGCGAACATCTCAGTCTCTGCTAATCTTCAGCACACCTGCTTTTTCCTTCTCCCTCTGCAAACACACATCAGGACATTGTAACCCTCAATACTTCAGCAATCATCTCTAAACCACTCAAGTACCACACTTAAGAACTTAGTGTTAAAGAACACCATTTCCTTAAAAACATGGGGCGGGGGTGTAGCTCAGTGGCAAACCTCTCCAACTGTATCTGAGACCCCTTTCCTGACTTCATTTCTTTCCTAGCCAGGAGTGGCTAATAGACCATGAGTCTTAATCTGAAAGGATACCCTGCCTTTTATTGACTCATTTAGTATTCTGATAACTGTCACTTTTGAAGAGTCCAGGTGTCTTGAGGACCATCTCACACTGGATTCACCTAGTTGCTTCCTTTCCTCCTGGTAAGGTTCCAGTTAGGTATTCTGGCAAGAATACAACCTCAGGGTGGTGTGTGCTTCCTGCAGCTCCACAACCCACCAGGTGGCTTGTCCTGGATGGGTGATGTCATGTTCCATTACTGAAGTAACTGGCGTTCACCAGTTCTCCCCTCTCTCCTTTGTCATGGTTAAGTAACTGGGGAGCAAAACCTTGAGACCACTACAATGCCATTTCCTAAAACATGTCACCCAAGGGTCTACTGATGATGCTTCTTGTCTGTGTCAATTGTTATTTTGATGGTTGCAAAGGACTTTTTAAGTCCATCATCCCTTCCTTCCATTTCACAGCTGAGAGATTCTTCTCTATAGAACAGCTTCCCCCATCACTTTTTAAAAACAGAATCACTAAGGATTTGCATCTACATAGCTTTTGGGAATAATAATACTGTGGTACATTTCTGTAAGAAAAACAAAACAAAAAAGCCATGCTCCCTGTACCCCTAAGGGTCAGAGGCAGGACTTGAGAGGGACCACCGAGGGTACCAGCCTCCAGGTGTGCCTGAGATCTGCGGGTTTCCTTTCAGTGGTGCTTGGCTTGCATTTATGTGTGTAAGTGGAAGTTAATGCAGTAAAAGAATGTCAACCATTCATGAAGTGTTTGCAGACAGTTCTCACATATTCTGAGAGCTGAAGGCTGATCTTCTGGAGCTCATGGCTTTGAGAATACAATTTAGAATATTCTTTATGTAACAGGAGCAGCATCAGCTTTCTACACTAACTACGGTCAATGTCTTTAAGAAACCCGACAGGCTCTTAATCTACTAAGCTCCTGTTAAGAAATGACTTATTTTATCTAGGTGCTCCGCTGTGAGGGATACACGTAGACAATGGCTGCCTGAGTTTAGACAGGCTCTGTAAAATTTCAATGCTCATTGGTTTAGTAAACTCAACCCGGAACCAGATAAAAGCCTCAAACAGCATATGGCATTCATGAATTTCACTGAGTCTAAACATGCTAAAGCAGTGAACGATGAATCCCAGGCTGGCCTCGATCTCATGAGCATCCTGCCTCAGCCTCCTGAGTGCTGGGATTACAGGTGTACACCACCAAACCCACTCTGGGCTCCTTCTCGGGTGGGGTGAAACCTCCCTGACAACCACACAGTACCTCTACTCGCTCTCTCCTATCTTGCTGCTGCCTCAGGTTCCTCCCCATTCTGGGCTCCAGAGGGAGCAGGGAGGAATCATAGTGTTAGTCTGGAACAGGGAGGCCTGGCACATTCCTGTCAGCAACACTAGAAGCTGGCCACATGGGCAAGCCAAGTCAGCTGTCAGCCCCAAGTGACACAGCTAACAGTGGCTGTGTCATTTTGTATCTCGAGTTGTATGAACAATGTTCTACGAACTGTAATTTAAGTATGCTGCTTTATGATGAAATAAGAAAGGGGATAGTGGGAGACTTAACTACCTTTTCACTTTCTCCATCACACCCCATTCAGCCTCCTGGCAGGGAGCACAGAGAAGCAAGTGACAGCCCTACCTTCCTGGAAGGCCATCCCTGTTACACTAGATCAGCAAAGGTTTCTGTCCTCTCTTAGCTCTTAGAACTTCAGGCTGATTGCACTCAATTTTATTTCTTTAACCTAATTAGGGCAGAAGAACCACTAAAGTCAGTTCTGAAAGACACTCACTGGAGAGGCCTTCAAGGCCCTGGGCTTGACAACTGGCTGCCGCCATGAGACCCAGGAGTACAGATGGAAGGCAGCTTGCTCAGGTGCCAGCCTGTCAGTTGGATTAAAATGACTCATTTATTTACCCAAGAACCTCACAAAGTGCTTTTACTAACAGGGAGAGTGGGCCTGCCATCTCTCTGCGAAGGGACGCACAAACTCGCCTCTGACGCCTTCCCGGCCTGCCAAAAGTCATTACTGCCATGTGTGGAAAGCCATCAGCAGGGTACAGGCCCCTGTCGTCCGGGTGACAGATTGGGCTGCGTAATCAGAGGAGGAAGGGGAGAGTGCAGAAGCTGTCAGAGGCGAGAGAACTTGGCTGGAGCCGCCAAAAAACTGGCAACATGAGTTAGCATAACTGAGTAAACAGCAAACAATCTCCAAATGATCCTTCCATTAACACCAACGAAATAAAGTAGAAAAGATAAACTTTACCTGAAACTCATACCCCAGAGAAATGCAAGAAGTCTACATCTGTTTGTGGCGCTGACCTGACATTCTTGTGACTCTTACAGCCTTAGCTCCTTTGTCTCCTGGCTGCCTGGCACCGTGGAAATTCCCCAGGAGGAGAGGAAATTAAGAACTGCACAGACAGAACAGCGTGTTTCAAGGCGGGGAGGTGGGGGGTGGGTTAGGTAGGAAGTGAGAAGCTGGAGAGAAGTAGCACAGGGGATTTAGATGTATCTCTTGAATGCTTGTACTGGACCCCCAAGATCCAGATGGCAGCCCAGGCTGAACTGAGGCCTTTTCTTTCTGGGGAGGTCACTCACTGGACTCTACTTGTCCATGGACAGCCAAAAGCAAACATACTAAGAGAGTCTAACCTCAAAACCAGAGGTGACTCAGAAATTCTACTTTCTTGCCACTCAATATTTCTCTTTATCAGCTCATCAACATAACAGAAGCATTAAAGACCAGGATTCCCTTCTTTGGCTCAAGGTGAGTTCTGCACCAGAAGCAAGAAGAAATACTATTTTGCAGGCAATGGAATGTGTTTCATCTAATTCTTTTAGTTTCTTTCTTTTCTTTTCTCTCTCTCTCTTTCTTTTTGTGGTACTGGGGCTTGCACTCAGGGCCTACACCTTGAGCCACTCCACCAGTCCTTAGCTTTGAACCGCAATCCTCCTGATCTCTGTCTGCCTCCTGAGTAGGTAAGATCACAGGTGTGAGCCACTGGTGCCCAGCTGTTCTTTTGGCTTCTTAATCCCACTTGGGGAAGTAGGCCTTGCTCATTCCATTCTTTTTTACTTTTCCTTTTTTTTTTTTCAGTACTAGGGCTTGAACTTAGGACCTAGCTGCTTGCTAGGCAGACACACTACCACATAAGCCATGTCTCCAGCCTTTTTTGCACTGGTTATTTTATCATGAAACTGGGGTTTGAACTCAGGGCTTCACCCTTACAAAGCAGGCGCTCTACCACTTGAGCCACACTTCCAGCTCATTCTGCTCTATGTTATTTTGGATATGGGGTCTCACAAACTATTTGCCTGGGTTGGCCTTGAACCATGATCTTCCCAATCTCAGCCTCCCAAGTAGCTGGGATTACAGGCATAAGCCACTGGCACCCAGCTTGTAGTAGTTACTTTTGAGACAGGGTCTCACTTCATGCCTGAGCTAGCCTGGATTATGAGCTTCCTATTTATGCTTTCTGAGTTGCTGGGATGATAGGCACACACCACCACACCCAGCTTCTATTGGATGAGATGGAATCTTGTGTAGACTTTTATCCAGGACTGGCCTTGAACCACAATCCTCCCGATTTCTGCCAGGCTTACAGGCTTGAGCCTGGCTTTTTCATAGGTCTAATTTTCCAGAGGAAACAAAATCACATCAATGTGAGAAGGCTACTTCTCTTTCACAAAGTGGTCTCCTGCCCTGACTGCCCTTGAGCTCGGCTTAAGTGCCCTCTCACCAGGGTTCAACACTGTTCAACAGCCAAGTTTGGGAGACAGGCCCAAAATGATAAAGAGTGCCCTCTCACCAGGGTTCAACACTGTTCAACAGCCAAGTTTGGGAGACAGGCCCAAAATGATAAAGATCCTTGCTTTTAAGACATTGATAATTAAGATGGACACACACACACACACACACACACACACATCCTTAACTGCTCCTAGCAGGAAGGTAAACAGGGTAGGAAAGGGAACTTTTAAATAGTAAAGGACACAGTGTCATGGTGGGCTTTCATGTAGTTACACTAATTTCCAAATATTCATAAAGATATTCTGTCTTTTCTGGTCTCATTAAAAGGATCCTGGGGTGATAAAGTGGCAAAAGTTTGGTAAAAAGGAGACCCCACCCAACAATTAATCACATAATTCCCCTTCATCAAAAGATGCTAGCTCCCCATCTGCCTTATCCTGACATGGCCCTCATTCCTCATTAACACCACCGAGGCACCTGGTGAGCATTCAGCTCACATGGCAAGCAACAGGATGCTTATGCTTATAAGGACAGTGACAGAAACTCTCTGCCCCAAGCACCATCTATTACGGTGTGTATGTGTATCTCACATACCCTGTGGCTCTCAGACACTACAAGTGCCAAGTTAAAGCAAACAAATATGGCAGAAGCAGCAGAAAAGCTGAGGGTGAGCAAATAACTTCTCATCTCTGGAACCTGTGGCTGCATCCTGGCTTAGAAAGGAGCCTACTCAACTCTTCTCCAGTGATCTCCACAAAGTGGAGAAAAGGTGAGACTGTAGGAAAAGGGGCTGCACATTGAAACTGACCAAATGAGCCAAAGGCCACAACCAAGAAGTTTTAGGAAAATCAGACTGTGGGCAAGAGTTTGCTCTACTCATGATGGGCAGGGGGGCTAGGGGTACTGTGCTCTGCCCAGACAATGGCAATCTTTATTTACAAACATCACTGGCAAGCAGTTATCAGCCAGACAGAAGAAGGAGAAAGCATATGCTTCTGACCCCACTGAGCATTACACTTCAGAAAGAATGATCCTTTTCCCCATGATAGCTATTTAAAAAACTAACAACAAGCTAGTAGAGTAGCTCAAGTAGCACAGCTTGAGGCCCTGAGTTCAAACCCCAGTATTAACAAAACAAACAAACAAAAGTAACAACAAACAGAACATTAAGTTTTCTTTGAGACTTAACAGTTCATTCATGTCTGTAAAGCAGCAGCTTTTGCATCCTGGGGTATTCAGTAATTTCTCAGGGATAGATCCAGGATCTTAAGGGTGGGGTTCATTTTCCTGAAGAAGTGAAATGTAAGCTGAGATCTAAGTGGGGATTAGTAAAGTCAGGGTGGGAGCTCCAGGCAGAAGGAAAAGCACATACAAAGGCCCAAGGCAAAAAAAGGCCTGAATGACAAATTCAAGGACCTGTAAGAAGGGACCCGCTGAGCTAAAGGTTAGAGAACAAGGCGGAAGTAGAGTGAGAGGAAACACATGGGGTCAGGTTCCTGAATGACCTTTCTGATAAAGATTACTGACAATTTCCTTATCAAGCAGAATACTTGGACTCACTCTTTAGTTTAGACATTTAGAGATGGTTTTTGAACGAACCTAAGTATGTGACTTGTAGGCAGGCTTCATAAAGGGAAGGTCTACTTGGTTAAGACACAGGTCCCCTCGGGAGGCAAGTACTCCAGAGAAATCATTCTCAGGCCTCAGCAACTCTTGTCAGAGGGCCACTCCATCACTCATGTGTAAGAACAGGCACTGGGATAAGCAGGTTTGCAGGCAGGCCTTATTGCAGATGAATACACACACACGCACACACGCATGCAAAACAAAGCTGAGTTTAAAAAGAAATGTTTCCTTTACAACTGAACATGTAGTAGGAGTTCCTTAAAGAGTAACTGCATTAGATGAGACACTCAAACAGCTAAATGTCAATTTCTACCTAGCACCGTCCACTAGATTACTAAATTTATTGTGCAATTTCATTACTGTATATACAGGGGCTTCTCCAATAACCCCTTGGGGATTAAGTTAGGTCATGCAAGCTGGCCCAGGCAGCAAAGGCAGTTTAATCTTGGGAAGGAGCAGCAACTGTGGCAAAGTCAATCCCTAAAGGGTGGGAACACTGAAGGTGAGTTTCCAATCTCTAAACGAACTAGAAATGGGCATTAAAAGGTCAGTGCTGTGCTGGAGGAGGCCGTCATGTGAGACAGCAGAGACTAAGGCCAATGAACTGGCCCTGAAAACAGTAGGGCAAATGATAGCTTTAAATAGCAGAAAGAAAACCTTCCTGTAAGGTGAGCAGAGGCGAGAGGAGTCACTTTATTGTGGAAAGACTTTCTCAGCTCTAATTACTCCGATAGCTGTAATTTACAAGTTTTTGGTGGGTAAAAATCACCAAGATTCACACCTTTTCAGACTAACAGCTGCCACTATTAGTGCGCAAATTGCCAAGTCTTCTGAGCAGTGGCAGCCAGCTCTGTGAGGCAGTCAGGTGATAAGCCAGAGGTGTAGAGAGACCAGCCACACCAAGAGACCCGGCCTTCCTGCTGTGCGGGGGGACTGGACCCAGGACATGATGTCCTGGTGGTTATAACCATCATAGAACTCAACCTTCATGTGAAGTAGAGTGATACATACCGTGCAAAGAAGGACACCTGTTTTGGAATGTGAGAATTCCTGAAACACTGCCGTTCTTTCCTACAAAAAAAAAGGAAAGAAAGCTTAGACTTCTATAGCTTTCCCAATTTTCTATGGCTCTAGCCATTTACAAACAGAGAGGCTCTCCAGAAAAAGAGAAAAAAGTGGACTCTGAGATGCCCCTATTCTTCCAGGAGGAGGAGGCCTCTGAGACCATAGCAACAGAGCAGAGTTTAAGGGCAGCACATTTCAGCCATGGTGGGCACATCACCATGGATGGCCCACAAAAGGGCAGTGATAGGCAAAGGCCCCAAGTTACCAGTGCTCTAGAGGAATGAACAAACAACAACCTCTTCCTACAGGGCAATTTTTAAAAGAAACTAATTCTAAAACAATGAAACGAAATTCCATGAAGTTATAAAAATGACATTTCTTTTTGTTGGTACTGGGATTTGAAGTCAGGGCCTTCCTAACACTTGTTAGGAAGGTTCTCCACCACTTGAGCCACTCAACCAGGCCTGTTTTTTTATGCTGCGTTTTCTTGACATGAACTATTTGCCTGGGCTGGCTTCAAACTGTGATCCTACTGATCTCTGCCCTCCTGAGTAGAGCTAGGCATGAACCACTGGCATCTGGCAAACACATTTTGATTGTAGAAAGACAATATTTAAGTTAAACGAAGAAAACAGAATAATGGCGCTCTGCTATTTATCCTGCTTACACTGTTTTATTGTCTATCAGCTGAGGTGTTTTCTGAATTTGGGTGAATGGCTATGCCATCATCTATGTGACCAATGTGCTGGTTATTAGTGCAACTGATGTTATCGTTAATCTCTTACTGTCACAGTCAGTGCTGAGACGATCAACTTTGTAGAGAAGTCATTATGCACATTCTTAATTAATTATTCCCTTGGATTAAATTCCTAAAAACAGGTCTGCTGGATCAAAGGTGAGAAAATTCTAAGGCTTTCAGCATGAACTTGAAAAGAATCCACGGAATGTGCTTAAGTCATACCACCCCAAGAACTTGAGGCTTGGTCACATTCTCCTGTCAGCAAATAAAAAGAAATAGAACTCTGGCACATTCCAACATCATTCCAGTCTTTCCCGTCCCTGAGTGCACTGGAAAGGGACACAGTAACACCCAAGAATGTTCTTTCCTTTTCCCTTTCCTTCTTCTCTCCTTTCTCTCTCTCTCTCTCTCGCTCTCTCTCTCTCTCTCTCTCTCTCTCTCTCTCTCTCTGTGGTAATGGGGGTTGAACTCAGAACTCAGGGCCTCAGGCTTGCTAGGCAGGCACTCCATCACTTGAGCCATGCAACCAGCACTGTGTGTTGGGTATTTTTGAGATGGGGGTCTTGCTTTCTGCCCCAGGTCTGGACTATGATCCTTGTATTTGCACTCCCCTATGTAGCTAGGATGATAGGCACATGCCTCCATACCCAGCCAATGGTTGAGATGGGGTCCCAAAAACTTTTCTTGTTTTTGCCCAGGCTGGTCTCAAACCATGATCCTCCAGATATCTGCATCCCAAGTAGCAAGGATTACAGGCTTGAGCCACTGAGCCCAACCTAAGAGCTTGCTTTTCATGTCTGAATTTAGCTAACCCTCAAGATGACCCTGTGAGAGAGAGGTATTATTCTCATCTCCATTTTCAGATTGAAAACTGAGGTAAGGAGAGTTAAGAAACTTGCCCAAGAGGCAGGCACACACAGAGAAGGACCAGAATGACATTCAGTCCATTTGGGCCAGAGTTGGTGCTCAGACTTTTGGTAGGACACATGCATTGTCCAATTTGCATGGTCTCTATAAGAATTATTTTATTGCTTGCACTGAAGAATCAAAAGTAGAGAAGTCCCAAAAAGTCTGTGAAATATCTTAAAGGCTGGACATAATGTATTCAGGTACGGGGTAAGAAAAAACCTACCAACCTCTTGAGCTTTCATCAAACTATTCTGCAACATCTTCAGACAGTAACTTCTCACACACTGATGCTCACACACTTGTTTAGGATCATGTCAATCATCTAGGAAGATCACAGGCAGGCCTCGTGGGTTGTGGGCAGAGTACCACACCACCAAGATGTAATGGGACTGTTTCATTAAACAAACAGCTTGGTCTGAACAAAACCCTTAACCCTGGTATACTTACAAAACAAGAGGCAGGGATACTATCTCCTGCCTTCCTCCTAGTTCACAGGGAAGCTGTGAAGGCCAAATACTAACAATTATTAAGACATGAGAAAAGCTAAATTGTTCCTGAGAAAAAGATTTTACAGAAAACAATCTAGCAATAGTGCCACAGTAGACTAAGCTCTTACTATGTTTCACTGAACTCTTGCTATGTGCCAGGCCCTGCACTAAGGGTCTTACCCACGGTTACCCTATGAAGCAAGTGCTAGTAATTCCTCCATGTTAGAGACATGAAGCATCAGGTACAGAGAAGTCAAATGTTTAACTTGAGGTCACAGAGCCACTAAACGACAGATGACTAGAACACAGTGTGTCCGCAGGGGGCAGCTATCAACGCCATGCTACACTACCACCCCATTACAATGGGAGACAGACAGGCTGAAATCATTTAACTATACAATGTTTTACACAATCTACTAAAATTCCAGATTCTAAGTCCCTACCTGCTCCTTCATCCTCCTCAGAATGTCTCTGGTGAAAAAAGACCCAAAGGATTAATAAACTAAGTTTAAAATAAAAACCTAAAACCATAAATGGTATTAAAGAATGAAATCAACAAATTAAGTGGATCACCAGAGAGCTGAAGGTAAAATTCCCCATACACAGGGACTGCTGTGTAAGCTGGCAGCAAATAAACTGCGACATGAGTGACCTAGAATAAGGTCTCTTGTCTGTGCCTCTGTTTCCTTAACTGTTACAACATAAGGGCCAACCCAAGAGAGGCCAGGCTTGTTTACAGGCACATCAGTCCTTAACATCTCTTTTAGCTCTAACAGAAGTCCCTTCTAGTGATCTTACTCTGATTTCTGGTTTTCTTCCACTCTCATTTTCTAAGTTGCTTGGTAACCTCTTCTTGAGGACAAGATGGTTCTTTCCAAGCCTGTTCGTGCTTCCTTTCCTAGTTCCAGCAGGGATCCTCACTTCTACGCTCTACCCTGACTCCCTCAATGGACGGCCTCGTTAACTACCATCAAATGAGGTTTGTACAGCCAATATCTAAAAGCAGAGATGGGCTCTCTTCCTCACAAACACGCCTTACTCTGACAGGAAAGAACTGGGACCTAAAGCCTGCTGGTACGCAGTGCCCGCTCCCGGCCCAAAGTGTTCAGAGTGCAGCGCTGTGTCTTGTTGACAATGACAGCAGCCGCGCTCAGCAGTACCATATGGGATCCACAATTTAGCTCCATTAATGCTCTTAATTTGAAGACATCAAGCCCTAATTACACACTGGGTACTAAAAAGGCAAAACCCTTCCCTGGTGCCAGCTACTTAGTGGTACTCTGTTGCCGTAACAGCTGGTTGAGGTAGACACAGGCCAGGTTGGGCCGCTGAGCTCTCTCAGGTGGAAGAGGCCAGTACCCAAGCAAGAGCAGATGGGAACAATAGGCCCCAGTGCCCACGTCCACCAAGCAGTGTGGTTCCCCTTGGTCCCAGTGGCTCCCCATTTTTGGCTACTTCTTCTTTGGCCCAGTGGAGTCTGTGAGGGACACAGACAGTGCTAAGGCTGGAGGATGAATTTACTGGGACTCAGGTTTGCAGTTTCCACCCTGGGCCCACGGCCACATGGGGAGGGAAGCGGCTCTCACCTCCTGCTTCATGTTGCCATGCAGCCGCAGGAATTTTAATCGTGAGGAAGCAGATGGTAACTGCCTTGATGCTGGGGCCCCTGAGCTGCTTAGCAGGGTGTGGAGGAAGAGGGTGTAGTGGAACTCCACCAGCTCACAACTGGAGAAAAAGATGATCATCTTCTGGTCCTTTTCAAACTACACCAATACAAAAGGGAAAAGTAAGTACATGGCTTTAAGCTTAAGTGACAGCAAAATGAGCATTTCTCTAAAATATATGTTCATGCTGGCCTCAATTTGGAGACACAGGTAACACAGCTTTGAATTATTTTTTTAAAAATAGCAACATTGATATTCCACTCTATAAAAAATGGAGAAAATGAAAATGACATAGCTCTGACATCAAACAGAAAAACAAATGTACTCTAGAGCACCACTGTCCCTCAGCTCTGTCCCTTTCATTCACACAAGGCGACACATTCAATAATAACCAGCTGCAACCCTACATACACAGTGAATCTTGAAGCCCCACAACCTACCATATCCCAGCAAAATTACCACATGGATCTTCTAAATAAACACACCAATACTAGGACTCTTCCAGAAATAAGAGCACAAGACCTGTACTTGCCTCTCATCCCAAGATTCTGCCACATGGGACATTTCCTTAGTATCAGTCCCGAGGAGGACAGTTAAAGTAGCCTTCAAGTTGAACACTACAACTATCATTGCTCTCAGATTCTTTACCACTATCCCAGAACCTCAGACTAAAAGGACAAATACACATGTCTGCATCCATGAACTCAAGAGTCAAGTTAGAAAACTTTTTTTTCCCCTTGGTGCCTCAATTCCCTGCTACTGCTGCCTGACACAAACAAAATACATTTCCTCCGTGGACCAGGCAAGGTCTAGGCCACAGGACTACCTTGCATTTCTGTAAGACAAAGGCTGCTAGGCAGACAAGCCGCAGTTTGCTGGGAACCAGTGTCACATGCTGGTCGAGGCTCTCCGGTATTGCAAAGCTGTCCCGCTCATTGCTAGTTTGTGGAAGAGCGACTTCCCGGGCTACTCTGCCCTCTGTATTAGAGTGGTCATGGCTTTTGTCCAGGACAGAAATACTGACTGGATTATGCAAACTGATATCAGCTAGCCGCGTTACACCTTGGGTAAAAGGGAAAAGCACAAAAGAGGGTTGTCATGTATGCATACCCCTATAACACCAACCCAGGCTTCTTAAAGAGGTACAAGCACCAAAGTGCCCTCCTGCCACTTTGGTGGGGCAGACCATCCCCTAACCGACTCATGCCACGTTTTCTAAACTCTCATCTAGGGAAGATTATCCAAAAGGATGTGAACAGATGTTTATGCCCACATTTGCCCTCCAAAAGGGTTCTCTGTTGCAAAAACTTTACATTAAAGTAGTTTCACAGTCTGCTTTGATACAGGCCTGCTCAGGGCCTTTACTGCATTAGTGTGTACCATGAACTCTAACAGGGAAGGAAGGTATAGGACATTTCCCAAAGTTACTTGAGCACAGAATCCCTTTTGCATGGATGACCTCTCAAAATGAATGTTCCTAGAATATAGTTTGTGAAGTACATACACACATATCATACTGTGGCCTAGCAGATCAAGCAAAGCAGACATAAGCCATGGCTTATGTCTGTCTGCAGGCTGATTCATTATGAGGGGGAGCCAACCCTTTGTCCCTCCCATGAAGGTGGGAGCCATACTGCGAGAAGTATGTATTTTCAGTGACGACAAAGGCAGAATGATTACACTGAATATAATATACTGAAAAGAGGACACGGAGAAAGAGCAAGGGCCTTGACCTCTCTGAGCTGCAACTGCAATAAAAACCTCACACAATCAGGAGTCCAGTAGTGGCCAGCTTTGCCTTCCTCTGCATCTTGGTGTGGAAACCAGTAGCAGTCTCCCTACCTGAGATGATTCTGGATCTGGGACCTGCCCTTCCTCCCCTGCCCAGGCCCTGGGAACACATCACTGGATGACTGCAAGGGCAGCTGGGAGCACAGGGGAGTGGAAAGAATCACCCTCCAGGGATATTCCTTCCCCTCCCTTTCCAAGGTCGAGAGGTTGAATGGCTGAGTGGAGCAGCACTACTAGTAAAAAGCGCAGCTCCACCCAGGTCCTCCCTCTAAATGAAGAACAAAGCAGGTCCACTGCACCTTCCGTAAGCGTTGCAGACAGCAGGATGTTCTGCCGTTTCTGGCACTCGGCATTCAGGGCGTTAAGTATCACTGTGATGTCCTTCTCAAAACCCAAATCCAAGATTCTGTGATTGTAAGAGAAGGATCTCAGTGTAAGTGAAGAGTGTATGGGGCACTACAAAGCTACAGAAGCTGCCACAAAGACTGCAGGGACAACCTTTTCTATCCCAAATGAAGCTCACCTGTCTGCTTCATCCAAAACCAGCCACTGTATCCGGCTAAAACGAATGTTTTTTGTGGACTTAATATGATCCACCAGACGGCCGGGAGTTGAGATAAGGATATTTATTCCTTTACGGAGTCTGTTTAAAATTATGTATCATAAAAGAAAGTAAGTCAAACAGGGATATAGCAACAGAAAAACACAAGACTCATTTTGGGTATGTCAAAAGCCTGAAGTCACAGAAAACATAAAGCCCAAGTGGATAAAAAAAGACAGAACACTAAGTTTTTCCTTTTTTTATAGAATAAAAACTATTAAGATCTAAAATTCTATTAAAGTCACAAAACTTTTACTTTGGGAGGAGTTTTAACTATTTAATCTAATGCTTTTCTGATACCCAAATCCTGTCTAGAACATCCTACCTGTGGTCATCTAGCCAGTTCTTAAAGGTTCTGACTGAGTGGAAGCTCAGAAAGCCTCCTGACTGAGTAAGCTGTCCTATGCAGGGTGCTACAATTGCTAGGTTTTTTTTTTTATACCAAACCATTTAGGTGACTCCCACAAAATGGGCCTAAGCTTTGCCCAAAGACTACACACCGAGTAAGCCTTAGGGTAAATCTTAATCTCTCACCACATACAGGATAAATCTCAATCTCTCACTCCTCAGACAACTACTTCTCCATTAGTCCATAGTAACAGATAACAAACCTTTTAGCAGGATGTATTTTCTTGTTTCCCTTTCAGTAAAGTATGGTGTTATGCCTATGTTCTAGCAATGGAATAAAGGATAGGATAGGCAAATCACACATGTACCTGTGGAGAGAGGAGCTATGCCCATCTTTGTTAGTGTTAGCAGAAAACTAAATGTAATGGCTGGAGCTCCAGCAACTATCCAAGATTAAGAGGTAACCTTGAAAATGGAAGCCTCCCACATGGGCACAAAAAGACAGAAGGAACACCATGCCAACCTGGCCTGGCTCCTGACTTCTTGAATGTGAAAGCCAAATAAAACCCTCACATTTCACAAAACTTTTATTTGGGCCACTGCTACTTTTACTGTTGGGATTACTTATAGCTGAATCTAATCCTAACCAATACTTTTAAGTGCCAAGTTTTATAGTTATTCTTCAGTTACAGAGCACAACACAACTAAGTGTTTTAGGAAGAATGTCGACAATTTGGGGTCCACCTGTTGCAACAATTTTCTACTGACACCATTACAAGTTCTAGTGTAGAATTAGGAATCAGTGTATTTACAAGTTGCCGAGCACTATGGAAGCTCACAGCCTTGTTTCTGAAATCCAAACACCACCCCCTGCAGCTCCCAACCTACACAGAATGGAGTCCCACCTGTGGGATGTGCATGAACAGGGTGGAGGGGAGTTAGGATGGTAGAGGCACTGTGACCAGTGACATGCAAGGAAACCTGACGGCAGGTTCTTCAGTATTTCAAAAGTCAGCACCGTCTAGAGGTGACTGCTCCCTGCTGCCTTGGTTGTCCCTATGTGCTGGGACCAGGAGGCATAGTTGGAGATGAGGGTCTTTCCAGGTTAGAAGGACCAAGGCTTGCTGAACACAAAGACAGGACAGAAAGATTCCAAGAGGAATGAACAAACCAACCCCACCTACCTGGCCTTTTCTGATTTTCTCTTTTCTCCACCCATCAATACCCCAGGCACAATCCAGGTGAATGGCTACAGAAAAATGACAGACCAAAATCAAAGGTGGAGACTGATGCTAAATTCCTGGTCCTTGAGGAAGATGGCAAGAGGGCACATGCAGGTTTCCTGTAGTGTAAGGTATTATTGTGTAGACACAGCTCCTGGGCACTGCACTGCCCACAGTTACTATCAGCAGTAGCTGGGATTATAGCTATATAATAGCTTCCAACACTGTCAGAGACAAATATAAGCTTTTAAAATTACTCCAGTAGCCCCCATGCCTTTCCCCAAAGAGCCCAAATAGAAAATAAATTTCACTAAGTCTACTGCCTTGGAGCAGGAGATGCAAGATAAAACCCAAGCAACACCCTTCCCTTTTCACCACCCCAATAAAAGAAAGGACAGATCAATTCATGATATACTTTGGTGAGTCGGCAGGCTTTGACTCCACAACCTTCTCCTTCCTTCTTAAAGAAAACCCTACTTGCAGCCTTGTATTGTCTTCCACTGGATCTGTATGTAGCTTGCTACCAACTATGATGTGCAGACTGTAGTACTTTAAACTCCAGACACACTGGTAATTTAGCTAAGCTGGAAGTCAGTGTTACTAAAGTTTCTCTACCTACAAAAAGCAGAAATATACAGGGAAGAGAAAATAAGAGCGATTTCTACCTCTTTGAAAATAGAATGGTATGTTAATATTTCCTCAGAATGTCAGAAAAAGAAAGATAAAACTGAACTCAGGGTTTGTCTTACCTTAAGCAGTTTCTGGACAGTGTCAAAGCTTTGTAGAGCCAGCTGTAAATATTAAGAAATTATGGACAATGAGCAGGGTCTCCCCCCCCTTTTTTTTTAATCTTAAAAGATAATCTAAATTGACAAGGATTCAAAGTCAGACCTCAAGTTAAGAAAAACAATCCTGCACAAAGCATCTACTCTGAAAATACCTTGTTCTTAGATTGGCTCTGAAACCTGTCACTTTGGGCAACAAGGGTAAAGACATCACATTCATTCCTTGGAAGTGTTTAAAAATAGTGTTTTGTGCTCCCTCTGCTGGCTCAAATTCCCACAGTGACACACAGAGAAGTTTAAGACTGGTGCACAAACCAGAAGAAAATGAAGCAAAGTCAACTTAAATTTGGCTCTCCTGAGAAAGACAGGGAATGTACCATGTATGAAGGAGTAAAACAGACCAGTGATGCAACAGACTAGCCCCTAGGGACTCGGCTTTAAGGTGACATGCTGTATCCCAAGACTGTGCTATGGGACCGAAACACTGGCAGGTCGTCACCCCAAGCTTACAAAAACAAAACCAAATCAGCAAGCCCAGAGGAAACAAGAGAGTGAAAATGAGAAGGTTTTACCCATTAACCATCAAAAAAGCCTGTACAGAATCCTGTTATCCAAAGATACATACATAGTTTCCACAGGTTTAGCATTCGTGAAGCATCCTAGTGAAGCAGCAAGTTTGTTGCTGTAAACATTTAAATAGCTTCATGCATACTCCTTGGTGGAACTGAGCAGGGGGCACCACAGGCTGCATGGAAGGCTCACTTGAAACTCCCATGTGCATGACAACTCTGCAAGGACATGATTAGCACTTGACAAGGAAAACAGACACTGCCTCTGTAGAAACAGAAGAGAGTTCTACCAAGAAAGACGAAAACTATCAAGAAGCTTAAATTTCGGGAATATGTGAAAATTTTAGAAGCAGTGGTTTAAAAAATTTTTTAAAAAAGATTTCTTTCAGGGCCAACTGTTTCTATTTTTAATTACTTTGTTTAAAAAATTTAAGCTCTAAAAATCCAATTCTTTTAATTCCTTTTAAAGGGAAAGAAAATTTAAGTGTCATTAGTTTTTAAAAAGAAAAATGCCACACTTAGCTTATGATTTTCAAAAAGCATTTGGATTTTTCTCCTTGACAAGAGCCAGAAGGATAGTTCCCTTGCAAAGGAAAAAGTGTGCAGTGGTTTGTGAAAGAGGAAGAATGTGATAAAACCACTTTAAGTTAACAGGATATTACTGAAAGTATGTACTTATACCTCACACTGCACGAGACACTTACCTCTCTCGTTGGCACTAGCACCAGAGCATAGGGACCATCGCTGCGCTGTCAACAGAGGAAAGAAATGCCATAAGCAGGGCAAAGGAAGTCCAGACTCCAGAGAGATGAGACTTATGGGGCACCAGTTCCACAACATCAGAAGCATTGTCATCAAGAAAGAAATGAGACAAGGATGTCTGCGAACCCCATGATTATATAACATTGTGCAACAGCCCTGGTCCATGCAATCAGAAAAGAGAAAGAAATATGATGCATAAAACTGGAAAGTAAGCCAGGTGCTTGTGGCTCACGCCTGTAATCCTAGCCACTTGGGAGACAGAGATCAGGAGGATCACAGTTTGAAGTCAACCAGGGAAAATAGTTCGAGAGATCCTATCTCAAAAAGTACCCAACATAAAACGAGACTAGTAGAGTGGTTCAAATGGTAAAGCACCTGCCTAGCAAGCGTGAGGCTCCCAGTACAAACCCCAGTACCACCAAAAATAAAGCAATACAAAATAAAATTGGAAAGGACAGGAAATTATCATCATTAGCAGATCAAGTTATTTTATCTTAGAGGAAAAAAACTTTCAGAGTCAACTGAAAATCCTTACAAACAAGGGATTTTAGTTCAGTAGCTGAATGCAAAATTAATGTAGAAATCAATAGTCTTCTAATATAGAAAATGAGAAAATTCAGTGGAAAGAAAGATTTCACACTTCCAATGGCAATGAAAAAAGATCAACAGGGGGAGAAATGACCCAAACAGTGTATGCACATATGAATAAAAGAAAAAAAAGATAAACAGAACAAGCTTTAAAAAATGTACAAAGTCTAGCCAGATGTTGCTGTGTAATCCCAGCACTCAAGAGGCAGAGGCAGGAAGATCTCAAATCTGAGGCCAGCCTGGGCCTCAGATTGTTTTTGAGATGGTCTGTCTCAAAATACAAGACAAAACAAAAAACCCCACAATCTGTATGAAGAAAAATTTAAAACATCTGAGAGATATAAAATCTGAAAAAAAAAAGGATTTACTCTATTCTTGAATAAGATTCAAAATTATTTGTTACTTCTCCCTGAATCAACCATAAATGTAATGCAATACTAACAAAATAACAAAAATTGTGTATGCATATGCATGTTGAACAATATAGCCAGACAAGCTGATTTCAAAGTAAATACGGAAAATAAGCACGCAAAACCCCAAGACATTTGTGAAAAGCATGATGTTAATATAAAGCTACAGAAATTACTAAAGTGTTCTGAACAGAGATTACAACAGCAAGCGGCATCTACAATAGTCAAATGCATACAGGGCTTTGGGAAGAAGAATGAGGGCCGCTTTGCTGTTTAGTGCCCAGGTTGGCGTCAAACACACACAGTGCTGCCTCAGCCCCCGAGGGCTGGGGTTCTATTGTACACTGCTATGCCTTGTTATAAGGGCAATTTTATATATTTTATATCAATAGAGAAAAGATGAATTATTTCAAAAGTCAAAAAAAAGGGAAAAGGGGCAAGGAAGTCACCTTTTTGCAGATGATACAACAGTCCAAAACCTAAAAGGAAACCCTGACAAACTTCAGAATATCATACATACTACGCATCACCTTTAGTAGTGCTCCCAGCAAAATACGGAAGATAATATAAATTCTACCAGTCAATAAGGGTGTAACTAGTAATTTATGGTACATACATACAATGGAATACTAGGTAGCCATTAAAAAGAACAAGGCAGCTCAAAAAGAGTACTGGTAAGAAACCATTCCCAAAACATAAAAGGCACAGATGACACGGTAATGCACACCTATAATATCAGCACTCAGGAGGCTGAAGCAGGGGATCATCACTTTGAGGCCAGGCTGCACTATACAATAAGACCTCTTCAAAACAAAACAAAACGAGGTAGGTAAGATTACGAATAACAAATAAACATTGTGGATGGACCCAAATGCAACAGGAAAACAAACAATTTCACATAAAAATGAAAGAGGAAGCACGCAGACTCTTATTTGTTTGATATGCAAATATTCCTGGAGGAGACACCAGAGTCAGTTCAGAGACTCAGTTCACTGTAGCTATTCTTGTGTCCCCGTTCTTTGAATATTTTAATTTCTCAGATATATTGTATCTAACTAATACTAAACACCGAAGCTATCTGCAGAAGGCGCTAAGTCAATGGTGGTTGCACATCGTAGTGCTCAGAGATGCTGAATGAATGAATCAAAATAACGTCAGTGCCAGATTCGGCAACGATTTCAATTACAAGGATGGCTTTCGTGTTTCAAATAGGAAACATTTACCCACAAGGGGAAAAGGATTTAGAATTTAAACCAGAGTTGTCTGTACTCAACACCAACTTAGCCAGACTACACTGGAGCCCAGGCTAGGGATGGCAAACATGCTAGTACAGCAGGATTAACATGCCACCCTGTGACACTGGGAGGTTCTGACATTCAAAGTAAGAACAACCAATTCTTCAAAGGGCAGGATAGATGTGATGTTAAAAATCAGAGAGCGACCAAGGTGATTTAAAGAATCCACTGGATGCCCTGAATTTGCTGCTGCACCCAGATAAGTTTCTTACAGGTCAATCATCTTAAAATGAACTCCAAGAGACTATACAGAACAATATTTGAAACAAGTGAGTTAAATTGGTTTGGAAAACGATTTGTACAGAAGATTTCAATCTCTCCTTTTCTTTTTTTTGAGTTGGGGTCACCGTATGTAGTGAAGGCTGGCCTTGAACCTGCTATGTAGCACAGGCTCACCTTGAATGCATGATTGCCCTGCCTCAGCCTCCTACACACCGGGATTGGGGGTGTGCGTCATCACACTAGACCCTTCGTCTTTAATAGAATGATGTTAGTGATATTTAAAAAAACCTGAGCAGATATAAACTTACATGCCTATTGTTAATGGTTCTGAACATAAGCAAATCAAATCATTGCCCTTCAAAGTAGCCACATGGCTGTGTTTATGACAACTAACAATAAGTGACCAGCTTTCGATTCACACCTTCTCACCCACACACATGCCAAAAAAAAAAGAAAACCAGCACTCAGACCCAGAATCTGAACAGAGCCTTGCACCACCACACCCTCAAATCTGCTGCCCTCACTTCATGGTCTATGAAATGAGAGTTGGGCTAGAACTGCAGGATCAGCAAGAAGTTCCAGAATATGCAAGTGGCTAAGACTTTACTACACAAGCAAAATAATTTACATTTATTCTTCTCTAACTGTGTATCAGGGACAATGCTAACCACTTTGAATGAATTACCTCATCGTAAAGCACTTATGGGGTTTCCTCACCCACCTTATGGAAGGCCACAATTAACAGTTTACTAAGCATCCTCCTAATTATACATACATACACAGATCATCACTTATGAAGCTAGTCACAGCTTCTTCAATGAACATGGAAAGGACACTTGTTCAAGTTCACAAATAGCAATTTACAGGAATGTCTCTTTTTGTGTGTTTGGCAGTACTGGGGTTTGAACTCAAGCCCTTGCACTACCACTTAGGCTACAGCCCAAGCAATGTCACTTTAAATTGTTACATAGAGTTCTATCAGTTGGATGATTCTGTAGGCTTCTTTCTAAATTGATTTTAAAAAATTAACCTATTCATTTTGAAAGAGTTTCAGGCTTACCAAAAAAAATTATACAATTTATATAAGGAACCCCCATACATCTCTCTTCTAGTTCCTCATGCTATCCATTACCAAACTCACAGTAAAACTATCAAAACCAAGAAACTAACATCGACTCAATATTATTACCACTATTTTTTGGCAGTGCTGGGGTTTGAACTCAGGACTTGGAATTTACTAGACAGACACTCTACCACTTGAGCCATGTCCTCAGTCCTTTTGCTTTGTTTTTTTTTTTTATCTCTAGACCATGGTCCTCCTGTTTACACCTCCTGCAGAATTGGAAAAACAGGTGAATACCACCACAGCCAGATTATTGGGTAAAATAGGGTCTTACTAACTTTTTTGTCCCAGATGACCTTGAAGTGCTCCTTCTGTTCTCTGCCTCTTGAGTAACAGAGATTACAGGCATGAGCCACCACACCCTGATTTAATATTAGTTAATTTGCAAAACCTTATTCAATTTTATCAATTAACCTATACATGTCCTATACATTTCCACAGTAGAGTCCAAATCCCAATCTTTTTCAATCTGCAGTACTTCCTTAGCATATGTCTTTCATAACCTCAAGTCTCTGAAAGACTACTGGCCAACTATTTGGTAGAATGGCCCTCAATTTGGGTTTGTCTGTTGCTTCCTTGAGATTAAACTCAGGTCATATATTTTTTTCACAAGAAAACCACAGAAGCCTCCTTTGGAGGCAGATGAGGCTGACACATGTCAGCACTGGTGATGGTAATAGAGTGGCAGCTGGGCTTTCCTCCTCATTAAAAAGTAGCCTGTGTAGAGACATTGAGACTGGGAAAATCCTACTTCTCACTGCACTGCTACTCATTCATTTCAGCCTGCGAGATGATCCATGGCTGGAACGATGTTGCCACATGGTGATTTCCTATTTCCTTCACTTCTTCATGACTGGAATTCTACTACAGAAAAGCCTTTCCTCTCCCGTTTTCTTATGTGTTCAGTCATTGCCTTTCTTCTCATGCATATTTGTTTTAGTCTATGAACTATTAGACAACACCATCATCATTTATTTTGTCACTCACATATCAGGTAGGCTTGATACACTTCTAATTCTGCATGTCTGAACCAAACAATCATCAGGTAGCTCTTCCCCTCTGCTCTCATTATTTCCTCTCAACTAAGAACACCTGGGCTGCATCTGTGGACTCTGGGCTGGAGTTTAAGATAAAGTCTATACCTTTGGGTCACAGCAGTTAACTGGCATTCTGGGGAATCCAATTTTGGTCAATTTGGCCAAGGCACTAAATAAATGTATTTCACAACTAAAGACAAATTCTAGATAATACTAAACACTTGGCAGCACAACTGCCAAATTCACTAACAGATGCTCATTTTCACATCTGCTATTATTGATAAGCCACTGTTAAAGTTTAGCCTTCCTCTTCAAAAGTAAACAACACATGGAACTTTGAATAGAATGCTGAATGTTAACTCCCCATGATTTAAAACACAGTCCTAAGACAACAGCATAAATGGATAGATGCATATCAAATCATTTTGAGATATTTACCTAGTACCCAGTCCAATACTGGGCACTATGTACAGAGGGAAGGCCTCTACCTAGGACAGGAGCAGCACTGAACCTCACCATAAAGTCATGGCACAGATGACAGCTTAGTCTAGAGCTATTCCAGTACTCGCTGCATGACCTTGGTTCTCCTATTTTCTAAGCCTCTTTTCTTTTTGTAAACCAAGATAATATCGATGCCTATGACTAACGTGGTGAGGCATAGAGCAATGGAAGATTCAAGAAGGTGACACATGCAGAACGCTGAGCACAATGCCCAGAGCACTGGAAGTAGGTTTATTCTACTCCACTCTTGGTACAGTCTTCATGCCTATGTAAATTTAAAGGAAAGAGAAAACAATGCAAAATGAAAAGAGAGCCTTTCAGTCCGAATATTACTGCTTATGTGCTACGGGTGACAGCAGAAGAACATATTTTATGCTCACCTGTATTTTTGACTTCAGTGCTTGCAGGGACTGGACCACAGGGATGCAATAAGCAAGAGTTTTACCTTTTAAAAGAATGCAAAGACAATTAAAAGGTAAATAGGCTCTGCTAGTACTAAATTTTGGGAGAAGACAAACTGCACATCCTACATCTAAGAGATAAAAAGTACTTCACATGTCTGCCATGACTCTCAGTTTTGCTTTGTAGATTCAATACTTCTAAGAAACCTGGAGCTTCAGCTCCTTTATCCATCCAGCAAGAAGGATAATAATATTTCCTAAATTACATGGAAGTTCAACCTGGTGCTCTCTATGGAAGCCAGAAAATGCCTCCTGTAAAGTCCTTCTCCACTCTGCAATAAGCTGCAGTGGTCACCTAAATGCCCTCTGCTGTCGTGGTATGAACCCTGGAGCCAACCTTCAAAGTCAGAGAAACCATGGCGAGACAGAAGCTCTGGGTGTCCAGTCCATTTAGCATGGCCAGGCTGCCCTGCCAGGAGGGCAAAGAGGTCAGAAGAGCAGTCCAGGCAAACAATATCCCGTGCCCAACACAGCAACTGTGTTCATGCTAGAACTATTCTCATGAGAAGAAACAGCAACCCCCAATGGGAGTGAAGATGGGCAGCTCTGCCATGGGTGGTGGGACTTGGCAAAGTCCTGAAATACAGCTCACAGGAACAGAAGAGCTCAAGTCCTACACCCCCTCGCATTCCCATCACAGCACCAGCCGCTGTGCCCCACTCACTCCGTGAGCAAACTCAGGGCTCTAATCAAAGCAAGCACAGCCTCCCTTCCCCAGACAAGACAGAACAGCCACCAGCACCACAGCCAGTTCCTGCAGAGCCTACCACATGATGATGGGCCTAGTGCCACAGGACAAAGGGCAGAAGTTAAACAGTGACTGACCTGAGCCTGTCTGGGACCGCACGAGGGCATCTCTCCCTTCCAGCAGCACAGGAATGCTCTGCTTCTGCACACTGGGGTCGCCCAAAAGAAAGAACACACCTTATGTCTATCACGTACTTCTTTATGCGTACAGGCAGACCTGGGGTACGTAACTTTGACTGCCGACTCCCTCTTAGATGTTCCCTAAGCTGCAATGAAGGTGCTGAGAGACTCGATGGTCAGAATAAACTCCTAGCAATATTCCTGAAACCTAACTGAAAATGGTGAAGCAAGACAGACTGGCCGTGGCATTAAACTGCTTTCTGAAAAAACTGGACGGGCATGACAATAAGGTTATCACAAAAACTTTACCACACACTCTATTTCCTCCTGTAATAGGGAATCTAGGACACAACAAAACACAAAGAAAGATTTCCACACAGAACAAAAGGAAGCTTGCAAGCCAGCCAGATAACCAGCAGCAGCTGTACCCCTCGAAGAGACTGCCACTGACACACTGAGAGGTGCATTTACTTGTGTCTTTAAAACCAAACAGCAAAAAAGGACAGGAGAACCACTTAGATTTGGCTTATAAATTTATTTTTCAATATTCTTATTTACACTTATGAAAACAAAAAGTACCCATTAACTCAAGTGTGCAGCAGCACACTTACTCCTAGTGTGAAAGTGCCCCTCCCCAGCCTTGTAGTTCACTATTTCTATTTTCCAGAGGTCAACACTGTAACAAACAGTTAAAACACCTTTTCAGTATCCCATCTTATCCAATCAAATATTTACTCGTCTTTTTGGTTGACCTTATTCTTACTACTAAGAAATGGTATGAGAAAATTCTGTATTTTGCCCAAATTATTTTCAGGGCGCCATGGTTAGCAGGGGGTCCTCTGAACCAGTACCTCTTGCAGGTTAGAGCCAAGAGCAGAACTGGATGGAAACCCAGTCTATCCATCTAACAGGCAGAGAGCCCAGAGGTTAAGTGCATGTCAAGCCCTGAATGGTCACTAACCCAGCACTGTTTGCCAGCACCAAGACACAAACTTGCTCTGCCCTCCACAGATAATCTGGCTTTCGCCAGGCTATACATACCCACTTAAGCCCTAAGAAAATCAAGAGCAGCCTGGAACTCTTACCTGGTCATACTGGACATTTTTAAGACTGTAGTTATTGTGGAAATCTAAAAAGAGAAGGTGAAAAATAAGTATCTCTACCAGCATTTTGGTACAAATATATTTAATGGAAATGACACAAAAAAGGAAGAAATACTGGGATGACGCTGATTATCGTAATCAAATCAGCTGAGTGGTTTTCAGCTGAGGTGATTCTGCCCTCTACCCCTACATGCCACAGTATGTGGAGAAGTTTTTGGTTGTCATAGCTGGGATGGGGTACTACCAGTACCTTGTGAGCGGAAGCCCAGGATGCTGTCAAATATTCAAAAATGCACAGGATCATCCCTACAACAATGGCCATCTAGCCTGAAATGTCCACAGCACTAAGATTCTACACTGTGAGAAAACAATCCTGTGTACCCACCCTGAAGAAAGGGTGGATAAACTGTACCATCTGACAAAGGCAATCAAGGCTTCCAAAAGCCCAGACATATTTTCTCCCCTTAGTCAAAGGAAGTCTAGAAAACCCACTCATGATATTAAAACAGAAAGGGAGAAAGAGGTGTCCATTTGCTTGTAGAAAATGCATTTATTTTATTTACTTTTAAGTTAGAATCCTTTTTCATTTATTCATATGTGCATACATTGTTTGGGCCATTTCTCCCCTTGCCCCCGCCCCCTCCCTAGAAGATGCATTTAAAGTAGCCTCTTCTTCCTTCATTTTCTAGACTGCACACGTCCCTGAATAGCAAGAAACTAGCTCAGTTCCCTTCCCTATGGTCACTGTGCCATCTGCCAGCATGAATGGCTTTACACATCTACCCAGAAATTAAGAAGCTGTTTTAAGTCCAATAAGTGAAGTCCTGGTCCTGCACTGCCTTGGATGAGGACAATCTCTAGATCTTAAAAAAAGAAAACAAGGTGTGTGTGTGTGGAGTGAGGGGGATGCAAAGAGGAAGGGTCTCAGCATACCCCCATTGCCCCAGGAGAATGACCCACCAATTTGAATTCATTCAGGTGGCTAGGAGCAGAAACAGACATCAAACAAACAAACAAATGCACCAACAAAAGGACCCATAAAGTGCTAGGGGATACTCACTAGATGTGGGTGGAGGCCCAGCTCGTGGAAAGACTCTGGAGTGAACACTTGTTCTCTCTCCTGCTTTACAACAGGTCTGCAGAGGACGGAAAAACCAGGTATCAGTGCTAAGGTTAGCAAAGGGAAAGACAGCACACGTGCAATTTCTTTTATCCCTGGAGTATACCTGTACCTGAACATACCTGTGGAGCTCTGGAATTTCAGGGTTGTTTTTAAACAACGACGAAGTCTTAATGCATGGTCTCTCCTCTTGCTTTCCACCACCTGTGCTAACCGAATACTTCTTCGGAGAAAATGTTTTTTGCGTATTCCCCTTAAACGTCCTTTGAGTTTCTTTAACACTAGGTTTCTTGGCTGGGAGAAAAGCTGTTTCGTGCCTCCGTTTTGCAGGAGGAGCTTCACTGGACCCTTGGTGTTTTCTCTTGGTAGCTTTTGCTTGCTGAGTTGTTCCCAAAAGGAAATATCAAGAAGAGGTGCATTAGCCCATGAAGACAGCCCTGAGAGTGAAGCCTGACTGCCCACAGAATCACAGCTCTTCCCGCAGAGATCATTACGCCCCATATGCCAACCAACAGTTTAGGGTTTGCAATCAGATTCTTTGACAGCTTTTTCCAAAATGTGCGAGGCAAGGGGGGGGGGCAGGGAAATCAATCTTTAGTTATTCATCTACAAGGCCTCGATATCCATCTTAACTGTTAAGTCACACAAGATGAGGGTGAGGTTCAGGAGGGAGAAATGCTTTTCAAGTAACCAACTCAGTCTGCTTTAATGGAAGTGAGAACCCACCTTGTGAAGTGGGTGTGCTAAGTCAACCTACACCCCTAGGAATCCATTTACTCAAGAAGCACAGAGGCAGGGGAAATGAATCTTTTCTCCTACCAACAAAGCACATCAAGGCTAGACAGGGAAGAGACAAGCGAGAGGCACGTCCCAGCTTGTGCCCAGAAAGCGGAAACCTTCATTACTGCTCTACTCTAGTGCTTGGATCTCTGTCATCCTCTCCCCTCAAGCTGCTCCTCCAATTTCAGATGGTCTGGAGACAACTCCTACTCACAGTTCCCATTCCAAATGAGAACACTGCTCCATCCATCACCTGGATCACATTATTTTCAACCCTCCTCGCCTTTCCAGGCCCTGCCTGACTGCCAATCACAGGCCTTGCCTATCGCATATTTCCAAAATGTGACTAAAAGCAGAATGGCCAAACTTCCCATAGAAGGAACGTCCAATTCCTCTATTTTCTTGAGCCTTTTCTTCTGGTTTGTACAAGAATATATAATAACCATCAAGTAGCCAGTGCTTGTTATTCTGAAGCTCAGGACTAGGTTTTCTTCCTTGCTTAAAATAATGACTTGTGTTTGCACACTGCTTGCTTTAGCCATGACTATAACTTCCAAACAAACCTCAAAATTAAAAATAACTTCTTTTTTTTCCTGGCATCCATAAGGGTTCCTTCATCTAAGTGATTGAATAAATAAATTTCAAATATTTAATATTAATAAAGTGCTGGTCTACTTCACTTTATAAATTTGTTTATACAAAGTCCTAAGCTTCATGAATTTTCAGATTAAAGACAGGATTTAGGTCTGTTGAATCATTTGCAAAGCAGCATGAAACCTGCAAATTTCACGTGACTTACACTATGGCAGAGCCCACTCCTACCACGCATGGGATTCCTATTATGGTTCCCTGGTGGTGACCTTGCAGCCTCTTCTGCTCCTGACCAATCTTGAGGATCAGGAAGCTTTTCCAACACCCAGACAAGATCTCCTCTTTGAGCAGCAACCTACCAGTCTGAAGAACACTTTCTGCAGAATACAAAACAAGCTTACTTCCTATGTACAAAATATTTCCTCCTAACATATGTAACTCCCTTTTCCTTCTTTGGACTGAATATTCCAGGTAGTAAATAAACTTATCATCCTGGTCGCCATTTATTCCTATGTCAAGCAGTATCTCTCTAAAAGCAAGTACTCAGAAGTGTATCAATTAATAGTAATTAGGCAGGTTTCCCACTGCTTTTAGGCTAAAATTGAAAAGCTGCAATAAAGTCCATGAAGTCCTCCAGAATATGACTTCTGCTCATCTGACCAGCTTCAGCTTTACTCTCTGCCATCTGTTCTCCCTTCAATTTCTAGAACATACCATGTTCCTTCCCTCCCCCAGGTCTTTGCACATTCGAGTCCCTCACGTGGAACTACAACCTCCTTTTGGCCAACGTGTTCTCACCTTCATTTGCAGGCTCTACCCATCCTCAGAAGAGCCTTCCTGACCTCTTCTCTCTACCCTGTCAAGCCAAGGTTCCCTGCTCTTTGCTCTCTGACATACTTATTCTCCTTTGAAGCACTAAGCACATTAATAAGCAAGTTTGGTGCTGCCTGCCTGCCCACTAGATTGTAAATTCGATAAAGGGACAAGATTGTGCTGCACAGCTCTGCATCCCCTGCACAGGTTCATGCCTGACACAAAGCAAGCACTGAATAAACACTTGTAAAATGAATGAATGACACCTAATGGAGTTATTCTTTCCACAATCTGGATGCCATTTTAGTATTAGCTTCCCTCACCCCCAGAAACTATAATACAGTCATTGAGTAATTGTCAAGTAGCCTGGTCTTGAAGATACAAACTTGAATGATTAGCCAAGTCCTGAAGAAGTTACAGACTAGTGGAACAGACAAAAGTGTAAAACCATAAATCCAAAACTGTATTGGTAAAATAGGTTTGTATAAAGAACAATGGGAGGGAGAGACAGACAGGCATACAGACAGACACAAACTAACATGGCCTAGGGTAAGGGGAAGGAGGCAAGGAAACAGAATGCTTTCTGAGATGGCATTTGAGGAGAGAGAGCAGGACATCTCGATCTACTAAAAATTAGCTGCACATTAAGCAAGCCACTTCCCCCAAGTCTGTTCCTGAGCTTGTGACAGGAAGGGACCATGGCAAGCAATCTCTAGGGCCCACCCAGCCCTAAGAGTCTAAGATGTCAAGTCACTGATATTAATAAACACACCAAGTAGTTACTATATGTCAGGCAGCATGTTTAGTACTTATGAATTAGCTCACTTATTAATACAGATGCTGTAGTCAACTTATTTTTAGAGACATGAGGTAATTCGTCCAAGGGTCACTGAGGAAACCAGGCTTGCTCGAGAATTCTGATTCTACATGTCAGGTTCCTACAATGATGCTGTAACTTAATAATTATATCCTACCTGGTTAGAAAACATCATGTGGCTTGATTCCTATGATGAGTTGTTTTCTAGAAGGATATGCATCAAAATGTTATCTCTGAGTATGGCAATTATGGGTGAGATATTACCTTTTTCCTGAATTTTCTAAAATAAGTTTTTATTAGTAGTCAAAATACATCCTTAGAAAACATTTCGTATAGTGTCAAGACATAACAGCTCAATTTAAGCTGTCAAAGTCCTTCCAATACCAGTCTATTAGCTCCCTGTCCTGAGTCCAGGCTACTGGTAAATCTGACCAGTGCATCCATCACTTCTATTGAAGACCTAAACTAAATGTAGATATAGACAAGTCCACTGTGGTTACTTGTATCACCTCTTAATTAATCCTTGTTTAATGTAGTGCTTTAAGCAATCATAAAACCAGATAATCTGTTCATTTACTGGACCCACTCAAGAAAGTTTTGGGACTTTTTTTTAGTTTTTTGCGTTGCTGGGGATGGAACCTAGAGCCTTACATGCTAGGCAATTGCTCTACCTCTGAGTTCATCCCCAGCTCCTCAGTCAAGCTTCACTAAAAACTTTCTTTCTACCTTTAGTTACTAGGCTCTACTTGACACAAGCACCCCATTACCAATCTACTACCTAAAATGGAGCTGCTTCTTTATTTTTTAATTACAGGCACTTATTAAATGCTTCTATGGGCCATAGAATTATCTCACTGAATTCTCACACTAACCGTATGTGAAGAGGAAACTATCTTTCCCATATACGGAAAGGAAAAGTGAGGTCCAGAGAAGTTAAGTAACTTCCCAAAGTCATTTGGCTAGTGTGTCCCCAAATCCCAGGTTTATCCTACTCCAAACCCAATACCTCTTCTCTGTATTCCTCCTCCCACAAGGATCCGGCTGTACCATTGGCTAGTCCAGGACTTATTACTTAACACCTAAACCCTAAAGGCTTACCTCCCTCAAACACAGGCATACACACAAATCACCAAAGACAATCTGGACAGTCGGTATTAAGTGGTGTGAGTTTATATGAAGTCAAAGAATTTCACCTTCAACACTGAACTGACTCTATCTAGCAAATGACTTTTTTTTCAATGAAATTATGTACTTTTTAGGAAAAAGAAAGCAAACTCCAAACTTTCCTTGGCACCGATTGTATCTTCCCTGCTCTTTGATAATTTACGATTTCACAACAGGCCTTCTGCGCTCAATTCCTCCTTTTTAAAAACAATCAGCTAACTACCCCTGTAAAAAAGCTTTCAGCTCCCTGACTGGGGTAAATGTCAAGGCATCTCTCCTCTCTCCAAATGAAGACATTATATTCATAAGCCGTATTTTTCTTTTCTCTCTACGCTGCACGTGGACGAAAATCTATCCCATTTATAAAAGCTCTTCAAAGACTCATCAGACTCCGATCCTCGTTCCTAAAAGAAACGACCCTTCCTTAGGATGGAGGAACTGGTTTAGAGAGGTCAAGTCCTGGCTTATGGCTCAGTCCCATCAGTTTAAGCTGGTAGGGTCAACTGCCTCCAAGCCCTAACCCTACCTGACTAGTCTTCCAACTAGTCGCAGGGGCCAGCCCCCGCTCCCGTCCCCGCGGCGTTCAGGTCCGAGACACGTGTTTCCGAGCGTCTCCTCCAGAAGCCGCCGGGAGCCCGACGGTCCCCCCGTAACTCCGTGCAGGACTCGGACCTGACGGACCGGGGCGGCAGCTCGCGGCGCGTCGGGAGCCGGACTGGAACTCACCCGCCTCTCTGGGGCCAGGGGCATCCCGGAGCACGTCCTGGGGGCGACGGCCCGCGCTTCGGGTCCGTGGAGGAGCAATCCGCGGGCACCGGCCATGGCGGGGGCACGGGAGCCGCGGGCGAGCGGGACAAGGGCACCCGATCGACCACGTGGACGCGCGAGGACCCCGCGCGCGCGGCTGCCCGTCGAGCCCCGCCGCCCCTTCCGGGTTCGGAGGCCCAACCTCTCGCGAACCGCCCCAGAAGGCCTGCCGCGCTCTGGGGCAGCCGGGACGGCGACGCCGGCGCGCGGGCAGCGGGTGCCAGATCTCACTCGGCCCGCCTTTACGCTGAGTGCTTCTGAGACACAAGAAGAGGCCCCCACGCCGTCCAACCGAAGCGTCCGTCTTTTGTAACCAATGCGTAGCTTGATGCCCGGCAGAGTCCCCAACAAGGCCTGGAGCTAGGTGGCCAGGCCCTCGGAGTCCTGGAGGCTCCTGGTCCCCGCGCCCTCCCGCGGCTGAGTCCCCGCGCTTTGCCTCTGCCTGCCTGGGAGGGCGCGCTTTCTACACAGGCATCTCCGTGGCCACCTGGCAGGGGCTGCGTCGCCTGGCAACGGCGGGGTCCTTCCTGGCTCCGCGGCGCTTCGGGGCCTGAGGGGAGAAAACCGCCGCGCAGGGCGCTGGGGGCGGCGGCCGAGGTGCAGAAGGCGGCCGCGGGACAGCGACGCGGGCTCAGCGCGCCCGGGGAGCCCGCTTCTGCACCTGAGGGAACATGAACGCGGCGGACGAGGCCCGGGTGGGGCCCGCGACTGACGGGCCTGCACCTCCGGGGGCGGGGGGGGAGGAGGAGGGCGAGGGGGGCGGGAAAGAGCCGGCGTTGAACGCGGCTCCCGGGCCCAGCGCTGCGTTCCGCCTCATGGTGACTCGGCGGGAGCCGGCCGTGAAGCTGCAATATGCCGTAAGCGGCCTGGAGCCGCTGGCCTGGTCGGAGGACCACCGCGTGTCGGTGTCCACGGCCCGCAGCATCGCGGTGCTGGAGCTCATCTGCGACGTGCACAATCCGGGCCAGGACCTGGTGATCCACCGCACCTCGGTGCCCGCCCCTCTCAACAGCTGCCTCCTCAAAGTAAGTGACCCCCGGGCCCCGGCCCTGGGGTCCCTTCCCGCTTCTCTCCAGCGTCATCCGTCCCAAGGGAAGCCTGGCCCGCACCTGGTTCGGGGTTCCCCTCGTATCCAGCTTTGGGGATTATTAAGGGGCCAGTGTCGTCGCAGCTTTAAAAAAAAAAAAAAAGTCTTACAGGTGTCTGCGGTGTTGCGGAATCGCCCCTACCCCATACACACAGGAGACCCCCAGATCGCGCCCACCCTTCCCTCGCCCCTGCGTCTGGCGGGCCGCTAGCGCTGACTGCGCGGTGCGCTGCCTGAGGCTCCGCCCCCTGTCGACCCAACCCCAGACCTGCCTCGGCCGTGGCTCCCATTGTCTGGGGCCGGCTCCCCCGGCTCCCGGCTGGCTTTGTTTACCGTGTGGGGCCCTCCTCTCGCGCTTCTCTGGCGTTGGAGAGGAGAAAGCGGCCAATCCATTGTCTCACCTGTTTGAGCAGTTTCGCTGTGTATGGTCGTCCTGGGTCTCACCTTGGACGGGTAGGGAAATACTGCCTGGTACTCAGGTGGTGGTGGTGGTGGTGGTGGTGGTTTTAGCTAGCTAAAAATCTTTAGGATCTGTAGGAGGAAAAAACCCTCTGGAAACACATGATGCAGTGCTTAAACGTCAAGTCCAAGTCTGTAAACTTGCTGCTTTCAGTTTCAGATAACCTGTTTGCCTCAGAACTTTAGCGTTTCTAAAGTTTTACTGTCTTAGTGTCACCATTTGCAAACTCGCTTTTTAAAAAAATAATGAGCCATGTTGTTCATTTTAATAGCTTAGAAATACAAGAACTTTCTATATTTCCTTTTTGGGTACACATTCATCAGTGAGTGAATAGGTGCGGTGCCAACTTTGGTTCTGGAAATAAAGCAGTGTA
Organism: Castor canadensis; assembly: GCF_047511655.1. Taxonomy (NCBI): domain Eukaryota; kingdom Metazoa; phylum Chordata; class Mammalia; order Rodentia; family Castoridae; genus Castor; species Castor canadensis. The sequence goes on along the minus strand of NC_133398.1, from coordinate 4,422,177 downwards.
CAAAACCAAGTTCCTACCCTCATGGAGCTTATGTTCTTTGGCACGACAAAGAGAATGTAATATCAGGAAGAGATGAGTGCTATAAAGATATCTATCAGTATACAGAAAACATGGTCCTTTGAAAGAAAGGTTTTTCTAAACTCTTAACTCTGGACAGCCATTCCAAAACTAAGTCACTAGATAGAGGGCTGATAGCCTACATCACTTTTTAGCATATTTAAGTTTCAAACACAACTTCAATGTTGAATTAAGTTTTGTTTTGTTGTGTTTTTAAGGCAGGATCTCACTTTGTAGGTCCAGCTGGCCTTGAACTCATTTCCAGCCTCTTCCTCCCTAGTACTGGTATTACAGGCGTGCACCGCCACACCTTGCTTGAGTTAAGTCATTAGTAAACTTGAGTGACCAAAGCCTCTAAGATCTAGAAGGAGGTGTAAATGAATTGGTTCAAGTGTAAAATCAACTAGACAGATGCTGGCAGTGCCATGAAGTTGAGACACATGCAGGAGGGAAGCAGGAGGATGTTCTAGAAGGTGTAGCCTCTGCTGAAAATAACTTACTGTTTCCAAGGATGCTCATATGTGCAGCAATTAGAGAAAAGTATGTGTCTATATGACAGAAGTTGAATACGTTAGCAGAGAGTTAAAAGGAAGGAATAGTGAGGTGAGGCACTTACATCAGGAAAGGTCACCTGCTGAGGAATCTTTAAAAGTCCTAAGAGAAGGAAGGTTTGGTTTGTCAGAGGAAGGGAAGAAAGGGCCTCCCATGTGGCAGGAATGAGGTATCCATCTCATGCACAAACATCTTTAAGTTATGGGCATAACTGTTGCTTAGATAAGTAATGATGAATCGAGTAGTTCTTCTGGAGTCAGGGAAAGTATATGAGGCCAGTTTGAGAACTATGGGGAAGTGGACCTCAGTTCAGGAAACCCCTTAGGAGGTGTTTTCAATCTCCTAAACCTGGATGGTTTAGGAATATGAGTCTGCCTGGGCTACAGGCAGCCAGATGATTATTGGGACCAGAATAAAATAGGAGTTCAGAGGGTGGACTTGAGTACTAGGAAGGCCTATTCATAAAAGAGGAAGAATAAAGCCTACTTTGTTCAGGTTTCTTGGAGGGTTAAATTCCATACATACACACAAAATGACTTACCATTATCACTCAGTTCCTGGCACTGAGCTTATGTAAATGCACAAGTTAAGAAGATAATTCAGCCATGCAGGTATGAAGGAATAAATCTAGATTAATGATGTATGAGGATGAAGACTATATCCTTAGGATTCTGATAAAAATTGACTCTCATTTTGCCACATTTCATGTATGCCACAGCTGTTTGAATGGTGACAGAAAATCCTTCTGTGACACTCTAATTGATGAAGAGCTTCATTGAGAGGCTTTGGGGTAAAACTGATGTAACAGTGGTGCCAAAAAAGTCCTTTTGATGTACTACCAGTTGGCGTCTCAGGGATTTAAATCTGGGCAGTGCTGTCCAGCTTGCCTTTGCTCTACCCAGGTGACTGCAGCCTGCAACCTAGATCAGTTTCACTGTGAAGCACTGCTAAGAGGCTAGGTACTGAACCCTTTTGAGACTTCTGCTCTGTGATTCAGTTGTTTAAATTAGGGATTTCTTTTAGGAAAATCTGCAGTTAAATAACAGTTCAAACAATCATTATCAGCTATGTAAGTTACTGTCTTGGATGCTGAAGCTATATGATACAAAGGTGAATGATAAGAATCTGGAAAAGCAATAAAATACTTAAGTTTTCTTCCCACTGGACTACTGATTTAGTGTATACTGAGTTGTATGCAGTTCCAAATTCTAGTTATACTTGTGTTTCTGATTGTATTGTGCATCAGTTGTTAGGAACTTTGAAAGTATTACCTCTGTCTACTACATTAAGTAACTATTGCCTCTATTTAGAACCAAATTCCCTGCTGTCCAGAAGCTTCATTTGTTAGATTCTTGTGGAATACTTAACTGTTATTATGAGTAGTCAACCCAAAACCTGATACTGTGCTGTTAAATGATTGACTTCAAGCAGGACTCCGAGATCTAGACTATAGTAGTATGTTCCTTGATGCTTGCTTTAATTTGTTAGAGCAAGTTTCGTGATAGAGTTGGGGCAGGTGCGCTAATTCAGAAGTATTAGTGTGATAGAAATTACTACAGAAACCACCAGGCTTTTCCCTACCGGTGAAGACCCATGCTGCCCTCCACCCATCAAGAGTTCTTCCTACAGTGAGTGGGACTGAAGGTTTCTTGAGCTTCCTTTATTTCTTCCTAGGCTGCTGCTTTGGGTTACAAATTCTCTAAGTTTACTTTTAGTTCTGTCTACATTGGCTTTTATTTTAGTAAATTTCACTATGCTAAGGATTATTACATATTCACAATATTGTAGGATTCAGTGACTGATTTTTTTATCTACCCCGCACTGTAGGTCTCATTAACAGTTCCTCAGTCCTCAGGACTAACGTTTACTGAGTGCTTACTAACATACATTTTACACATTCTGACTGATTTAACCTAAACTGTACGTGATGTGTGTTACTACGCTTTTCATACATAGGGAAATTAAGGCCAGAAGATTTGTGATTTGCATGCAGTTATGGAGCTAGCCTGTAATTGAGCCAGCTTTTGTAGTGAACACAGGTAGTCTGGCTTCATAGCACAGATGTTCCATTGTAATGCTGTGCTTCATGTGTCGGATTATGTCTGTCCATCCACAGCTCAGGCTTACTTTAATACCCAGCTAGCCACCTGTACCTCTATATCAGTCTGTGATTTTCCAGTGGATCCTGATGTGTCCAAGAAACAAACTTAAATACAGTCCTAAAATCAGGATATGCTGCCTAAAGCACCATTTGCAGAGTATTCTTTAGAATTATAAAGGATAACAACTTTCTGAAGAGGTTATACTTCAAAAAAAGAAAAAGTTTGGCCAACTCTGGTTAAACAAGTCTCTACAATAGTTCCCTGACCAGGGCATTTCATGAGCTCCAGTGACTTCAAGGAGGAATTATGTGTAATGTTTAGCATTTCCAAAACAATTTGTCCACAGAACTCTCTCAAAGAACAGTTTGGGGAGTAGCGTTCTGTGAATCACTTTAAGAAAAGTTAACCGACCAAATTTCGTTTTATGTACCTGTCTATTATGCTGTTTGGCAGTTTTAGCTGAAAAGAGACAATAAGATTACATTAGTCCAGTCCTTTGCTAATTTCTAATGCCCACTGTTCATTTGTATTTATAATTCATTTAGGAGGACTTCTAATTAGACTTCATAGTCTGTGTGTTTGCCATTTGTGGCATCTTTTTTTTTTTTGGTGGTAGTGGTGGTACTGGGGTTTGAACTCAGGGACTTGCATTTGGTAGGTGGCACTCTACCCCTTGAGCCATGCCTCCAACCTCTTTTTCCCCTCTGGTTATTTTTGAGATAGGGTCTCACTTTTTGCTGGCCTGGATTCAATTCTCCTGTTTCATACTTCCTGCTGTAGCTGGGATGACACATATGTGCCATCACACCCAGCTATTGGTTGAAGTGGGGTGTTGAAAACTTTTTGCCTGGGCTGGCCTCAAACCATGATCCTCCTGATCTCAGCCTCTCAAGTAGCTAGGATTACAGGCATGGGTCACTGGTATCCAGTTTGAGGCATCTTAACTATTTATTGCAACCTGCTATTCTGACACATCTCTAGTCATCCAGGCTTTATCTAGGATATAGGTAATGTTGCTGAGCTACTATTTTCCAAGTTCCTAGAGTGTCTAGAGTGTAATTCTTCTGCGGTTAGGAACTTGAATTCATTTATAGTGATTTTATTATATCCGTGTGTCTTAGACTTGAACTCCCTTTTAATCCTGTTCTCTCCTTTCCAATTTGAAGATCAACCTCTACTAGAGGAGGTAAACTCTAAAAAGGAATTGCTTTCTTTTATCTATTTCTCTATAAAGGCAATAGATCAAGTCAGTCTCCCTGCTTCTAGCATAACAGAAACCATCTTTTGATTGACCTCTGCTCTTTTTTGGTCTTAGCCTTCCTAGCTGTTCCTCCATCTTTAATGTCCCTTTAAAATCTTTTTTAAAGAGCTTGTTGTGATACAACTGCACACTGTTGATATGTATCGTGGACCTTATCAAGGAAGAGATGAATAAAAGCTGGAAGGATCTCAAGGCCTTCTAGAGAAGGACTGACCTGGTAGGATAGGTGGGAAAGGGTAAGGAGTATGCATGGGAACCAGGAAAAGCAGGGCTCATAATATTCCCAGACTGTAGATAGAGTAGTCTAATTTGAACCATCCTATACTATGGCAAAAGCAGACAGCACTTGGTGTTGGCTCTCGGTGTATTTGTTAATGGAAAATGCAAATTTAAAAAAGCCTAACTGTAAAGGTATTGTAAAAATCTAATTGTATCAAATATGGATATAGATACATATTTCATAAACTTTAACTATTTCTATTGTTTTGTGACTACTCAGCTAAGTACCCTGTTCACTCTTAAGAATCAACTACATTTCCATTCCTTATGTCAGTTCTAAGAAGAATGTGGGAACTAGGCTATTAATGATGACAACATTTAGTCTGATCCTTTAAAAAACTGCCTTTCTTTTTTTGAGTAAATACTCATGCTATCTTTAGACATGTACTTGATCTTTTATTTTTATTTATTTATTTGTTTTTGGTTTTTTGAGATATAGCCACGATTCTCCTGCCTCAGTAGGATCACAGGCATATGCCACCATACCCATTTACTTGATCTTTTAAAATGTATGTCACGTCAAAAATTAACAGAATTCATATTGTGTATATTGATATGCATTAGTAATTCAGGTGAATATTTATCTGATAGATTCTGTATCTTTTATTTTCAGGTTGGCTCAAAAACAGAAGTTGCAGAGTGCAAGGAGAAATTTGCCAACTCTAAAGACCCCACCATCAGCCAAACTTTCATGTTGGACAGAGTGTTCAACCCCGAGGGGAAGGCCTTGCCTCCCATGCGAGGGTTCAAATACACCAGCTGGTCTCCCATGGGCTGTGATGTGAATGGCAGGTGCCTCTTGGCAGCACTGACCATGGACAATCGCCTGACTGTCCAGGTGAACCTCAACAGACTCCAGTGGGTCCAGCTGGTTGATCTGACTGAGATTTACGGAGAACGTCTTTATGAGACTAGTTACAGGTTCTCTAAAAACGAAGCACCAGAGGGAAACCTCGGGGATTTTGCTGAGTTTCAGAGGAGGCACAGCATGCAGACCCCAGTCAGAATGGAGTGGTCAGGCGTCTGCACCACTCAGCAGGTCAAGCACAACAATGAGTGCCGAGATGTTGGCAGTGTGCTCCTGGCTGTCCTCTTTGAGAATGGCAATATTGCTGTATGGCAGTTTCAGCTGCCATTTGTGGGAAAAGAATCCATCTCTTCTTGCAACACAATTGAGTCAGGAATCAGCTCTCCTAGTGTTTTATTTTGGTGGGAATACGAGCACAATAATCGGAAAATGAGCGGCCTTATTGTTGGGAGTGCTTTTGGACCCGTAAAAATTCTCCCTGTCAATCTTAAAGCAGTCAAAGGCTATTTCACTTTAAGGCAGCCTGTTGTCTTGTGGAAAGAAATGGACCAGTTGCCTGTGCACAGCATCAAATGTGTTCCTCTTTATCATCCCTACCAAAAGTGTAGCTGTAGCTTAGTGGTGGCTGCAAGAGGCTCCTATGTATTTTGGTGTCTTCTTCTGATCTCCAAAGCAGGTCTGAATGTCCACAATTCCCACGTCACAGGCCTTCACTCACTGCCCATCGTCTCTATGACCGCAGACAAGCAGAATGGAACAGTGTATACTTGTTCCAGTGATGGGAAGGTGAGGCAGTTGATTCCCATTTTCACAGATGTTGCATTAAAGTTTGAACACCAGCTGATTAAACTCTCAGATGTCTTTGGCTCAGTGAGGACTCATGGGATAGCAGTGAGCCCCTGTGGCGCATATCTGGCCATCATTACGACTGAGGGCATGGTCAATGGCCTCCATCCTGTTAACAAAAACTACCAGGTCCAGTTTGTTACTCTCAAAACCTTTGAAGAGGCGGCTGCTCAGCTGCTGGAATCTTCAGTTCAAAACCTCTTTAAGCAGGTAGATTTAATAGACCTAGTACGCTGGAAGATTTTAAAAGATAAACATATCCCTCAATTTTTACATGAAGCTTTGGAAAAAAAGATTGAAAGCAGTGGGGTCACCTATTTTTGGCGTTTTAAGCTTTTCCTCCTGAGAATTTTGTATCAGTCAATGCAGAAAACCCCTTCAGAAGCCTTATGGAAACCCGCCCAGGAGGACTCAAAAATCTTGCTGGTTGACTCACCTGGGATGGGAAATGCTGAGGATGAGCAGCATGAAGAAGGCACTTCTTCCAAGCAAGTGACTAAGGTAGGCCTGCAGGAGAGGAACAAAGAGGGTGATGCAGAGGAGCCCCCTGATGACTTGCTCCCTCCCGTGGGAGATGCCAGCCATGAGCCTATAGAAGAGAAACTTCTTGAGATCCAAGGGAAAATTGAGGCTGTGGAGATGCACCTGACCAGAGAGCACATGAAGCGAGTCTTAGGAGAAGTGTACTTACACACCTGGATCACAGAAAACACCAGCATCCCCACCAGGGGACTCTGTAACTTTTTGATGTCAGATGAAGAGTACGATGACAGAACGGCACGGGTAGGTGTTCCTTAACAAAACTGTGGGTACTGTGAATGGTCTGCTTTCTTTGTGAGAGAAAAATGACCTGGGTTGAATTTATAAAACTCAACTTTTGCTTTGGCATTTTTGAGGTAATCAATTGGCATGAGGTGCAAGAGAATGAGTAGAAAGTATGGATTAACGCCCGAGGCACTCATAACAGACAAAGAATGTTTCAGTTCTTCCTCTGACACACAGTGCTTGGCAGATGAGATTTCCAGGCTGGGGATGAACTCAGGGAGGCGCACTTAGCAGAGTAATGTGTGATGGGGAGTCATGGCAGTGTACTCGCCTACCTATGCTCCCTTTCATCTTGTTTTCAGATGTTCTAGTGAGGGCACGTTCTCCATGTCAGAGGACTAAGGAAGTCTTCTGATTTCATCAAGGAGAGCATAAAAGGGAAAATTATCCACATCTCATTTTTACAGAAACTGGGCATTATCTTTGTTTTGGTAATGGAACAATCTTACAGTATTATCTAAAATGTATGCCATAGGATACAAGGTCCCTAAGAGGCCACTAAGGTTCCAGGCGGAGGGAATAGTGCATGTCCTATTCTCCTGTTAAAGATTCCCAGTGCACATTATCTTTCTGTGGGCTCCGAGAATTCCTGCAGAAAAGGAACTGTTACCTTTGTCACCTCACTTCTTGGTCAGGGAAGCATTCCTGGAGCTGCAAAAATCCTGAAGAACTTCAGTTCCAGACAGTACGCTGTATGCTCAAATATTTACAGCCACAAAGTCTGTTCGTTGTTACTCTGAAGATTGACATTTATTCTCACTGCCTAAAGTTTTAAAATATTAATTGAAAACAAACTGAAATACCTTTATCCCTAATATTAAATCATCCACAAATCACTTGTTGCATTTTATTGTTGGAAAATGAATTTTCTGCACCCCGGAAATTACTGTTCATGGGATGTTTGCAGTGACCTTAAGGTTAGTTATGATGTACTGGCCATGTAACTGACTTTTGTTCTTTAAAAGTCAACTTTTAAACTTTGTTTCCTGTGTTCTAAATTGTCTGGAAGAGAATTCTGGTTTCCACTGTGTCATGAGACTAGTTAGGATTATGTCAGTGAGACATTAGCAAAAAAACATTTTAGAAAATAAGGATGAAGTTTGTTTTTATTGGCTTAGACTTCTTGTCCAGATGCTGTGGGATCTTGTGTTTAGCATGGTTACATTGTTCTAGTAGAGCCAGTTTTAAAACCTGGAAAGATTGTACCCTACTCTACCCTTCTATAGCAGCTGAATTCTCATTGAAGATAGTCTTAAAAATCATGTCTTAAAAACCTAACTGTGTATAAGATGAAGCCCTTTTTAACCTAGGATGTTGATTTTACTAGTAGTTATAAGTCATTTCTCTGCCTGGCACATTGGTATAATTGTATTTCTCAACCTTCCTTTTTTTTTTTTTTTTTGTTCAAACTTCTCCTGGAGCATTTTTAGACATGTTTTTCTCATGATTGCTCCTGCCCATGAAGTGATAATGCCACAGATAATTTGCTTATGTACTGTATGTGTATCTGTGCTTTGCAAATGAAAAGATTAAGAACTTTTTGTCTCCTGAGAACCAGAATTTATCCCAAGGACTGATGCCCCTGTCAGGAGTGTGTGAGTCAAACTAAACGGTTGCCATCCATAATCAAGACCACCGAAATAAAACTAAGACTCATCCCTGCTGGAGATGAGCCACCTCCATCACTGCACCACTACTGGGATGTTTGGCTTTTCTAGAGAGGAGGAATACGGGTGTGCAGGGTCATAAATTAGAATTCTTAAGGCTTGAAAACAAAGAGACCAAAAGTTAATGGGATTTAAATTTGTAAATTACATGCAGAAGAGGTGAGGTAACTGGCTCATCAACTTCAAGATATCCTTTGAAAGATACCCTTGAAACTAAAGGGAATTAATTTTAGTGAATTAACCCAAAATCCAAAATCTTGTGGATTCTTCCATAAGAGTTACTTAGGTATAAATGCATTCAGAACTTTGAAGGACACTATCTGCTAGTGAGAGAAGATGGTTCTTAAGGGTTGGCATATCCCATGCCTCCCAGCAGCATAGCCAATGAAGTTTTTGTATTTTTTTTTCAACAAAATAATGAAGTAGATTTGGGTTTTTTTGTTTTGTTTTTAAAGGATGTAATCTTAACAAATCAGAGAAAAGCAAAGCTGACATAGGGACAGGATATAGTTACCTGTCTCTTTATACCACCTTTCTCCCATGGTGGCTCTTGTCATGCCTGTAGTGGGGTCTGTGGATCTCAGGGTACTGAACTAAATTGATTATGGGTGACCTCTGGGACATCAGAAGGGTAAACTGTTTTTTTTTTTTTTAAACCTGATTATCCTTTTATTTCATAAGCCTTCCCCTGCCCCCTTATTTTTCTTCTTTTTGGAGGTGATGGGATTTGAGCTCAGGGCTTTTTGTGCTTGCTAGGCAGGCACTCTTCCACTTGAGACACACCTCCAGCCCTTCATAAGCCTTTCTTAAAGACTAGACATTTATATACTCCTACAAAGTTAGCAGTATTGCACATAATATTTTGCCTACTGAGATCATGATTTTTTTCTTCTTGAAGTCAAAGTGTTATAAATAATAGCTAAATACCTGTTTCTAACAGAAATATATTCAGAAGCACCTAAAAAAGGGAAGTGATGAGACTCTGGTTTTCAGAATAGCTTTATCTTAGTGGTTTTAGTTCACCCAGCTATTGCAAGGTACCTGAATGCACTTACCTTATTTAGCTTTTTGACACAGATTGAAGGTCCAGCCTGTCTTTTCAGACAGCAAGCTTTGCTTGTAGAAGTGCACATCTCCTGTCTCTTGCACATTCCTGCATGTTTTCCTCTTTACTTCATGTTAGCAGACTTTGCTTCTGGAGACCCTGTGCTCACCAGTCTGCTGCCTGCCATGTCTCACCAGGTGCTGATTGGACATATCTCAAAGAAGATGAACAAGCAGACCTTCCCTGAGCACTGCAGTCTGTGTAAGGAGATCTTGCCATTCACAGATCGAAAACAGGCTGTCTGTTCCAATGGACACATTTGGCTCCGGTAAGCCATTCTAAAGCTTTAGCTATCACTCATTTCTCATTTTTGTGCGGCACAAACCACTGTAGAGTGTGTGTCCAAGTTATATACTGCCCAGGCCATCACAGAGGAAAGCTGCAACCTAAAGCCTGGAATGGATGCTTCACCAGTCTGCCTGGAGCCAGATGACTTCAAGGGCAGATTTACAGCTTGACAGCAGGCCTTCCCGTGTACTTTGATTATTTCCTTTGTAGTTGTGTTCCGCTTTAAAAGGTATTACTACAGATAATACCTGAAGTCAATAAGTTCACACACTTTTTTTGTTTGCTGATTTTCATTATAAAAGGTAGAAGCCTTCTTCCTCCTCTCTCCTTGGTCTTGCTATAAGAGGTAACTTTGGTGGGTTCTCATTTTACTAGACCTGTGAGCTATATGACACAATCTGTCACTCCTGCCTCCAGTATACTGTACTCCCTGGTTTTCCTCCTGCCTTGAACTCTGTTCCCAGTTGTGTTTGCTGATTTTGCTTCATCTTCTTGATGTCTGTTCTTATTGCTGATCCTCCTCTATCAGCACTCTCTTTGGGGGTTGCAGGGGGTGGGGTTGTCCCATTGGCTGCACATGGACAAGTCTGTGTCTCTCCCTCAGTTCAAATCCATGTATCTATCTAACTTCCTGTCTGCCTGCCCAGCATCCTTATTGGGTTTTTACTAGGCACTTTACCTGGAATCCAGCCTTTTCTCACCATCTCTACCTCTGCAATCCTGGCCCAATACACGGTCATCTCTTACCAGATGATTGTAGCAATATTCCACCTGGTTCCTTTTCAGTATAATCTCTGTATAGTGATTGTGGTCAGACTCTGTCCTCAGAACTCTGCAGGAGGCTGGGGATGTAGCTCAGTACACAGCACCTTCCTGCCATGCCAAGGCCCTAAGCTCAGTCCCAGCACTGCAAGAAGTAAAAGCCTTTCCAGTGGCCTGCCTGTTTCTAACAGGTAAAAGCTAAAGTCCTTTCAGTGACCTGCAAGCCTGTTCACAGCCTGAGCCCTTCTTCCCCTACTCCCTGCTCATCTCAGTTTCTCCATCCTGCTCTCTTCATTCCAGGAACTGGCCTCATTCCTTAGGTACATGAGGCAGCCCTCCCACTTAGCACTTCTGCACTGGCCACTCCTTCCACCTGGAGTGTCCGTTCCAGCAGATATCCACATGGCCACCTCAGGTGTCACTTCTCAGTTAGGCCTTCGTTGCCGTTCTGCCTAAAGATGTAGTACTCTGCTGATACCCCTCCCCCCCCCCATGTTCTGCATTCCTCTTCCTTGCTTCATTCTTCCCCTTAACAGTCATCACTGTGTAATATTTTGTTTGTTTCTTTCTTTTTAGTGTACTCTTCCTCTGGACTCAGAAGCACCAGGAGGACAGAAACTTTTGTGTTTTGTTTACCAGTTTCTAAAAATTCCTGGTACATGGGAGGTGTTCACTAAATTTACACTTACTGCAACTGAAACAGGACATGTGTCTTCTTAACATGCCAGTTCTGTTATCACGAGATCATGAACATATTTTAGCATTAGTATAAAGATCCTTTTTTTTCCATGCCCTCAGCCTTTTTTGCTTTAGTTATTTTTTAAATAGGGTCTCACACCTAGACTTCCTGCTGTTAAGGAGGAAGTTGTAAATGGTATGGCTTTGGCTAATCCGCCTATCTTGTGAATGTCTTGTTCATCATTGAGGCTATGGATAATAGATCGTGAGCATATGAACAGTATTGCTTTAAAGAACGGGTGATTGCAGATATGGAGAAAGGATAGGTAAGGTTGGTTGATCCCAAGGGTAACTATTATTAGGCCCAATTGACTAGAGGTTGAGAATGGAATAATTTTTTTAATATCATTCTGTGATATTCGCAGATTGCTGTGAAGAGGGTTGTGATAGCTCTTAGGCATAATATGGTTGATAGAACTAGTTGATTAGATTCTAGGAGAGGATGGAATCGGATTAGAAGAAAGATTCCTGCTACGACTATTGTGCTTGAGTGAAGTAGGGCTGACACTGGTGTTGGGCCTTCTATGGCTGAAGGGAGTCATGGGTGAAGTCCAAATTGGGCTGATTTTCCTGTGGCAGCTACTAGTAAGCCTAGCAGGGGGATAGTTATTAGGGTCTATAAATAGTTGTTGTAGGTCTCATGAATTAGAATAGATTAAAAATCATGCTGTTGATAGGATAAACCCAATGTCTCTGATTCGGCCAGCCTGGCCTGGCCAGCCTAGACTGTGATCCTCTTACTTATGCTTCCCACATAGATAAGATGATAGACATGTGCCACTTTTATTGGTTGAGAGGGGGGGTCTTCCAAATTTTTTTTGCCTGAGCTAGCCTCAAACCACAATCCTCCCAGTCTCTGCCTCCCAAGTAGCTAGGATTACAGGTGTGAGCTACCATGCCTGGCTAAAGATCCTGTTCTTAATGGCTATAGACTTTTTTTTAATCATGTGGATGGATGCTCATTAATTATTCCCTTATTAATGGGTGTTTTTTTTTTTCTAATTTGACTGTTTAGACTTTTTTAAAAGGGGGATTAATAGGAAACAAGCTCAGTAGATTTTAGGTTTGTAATAAAAGTGACATTTCACTGGATGCCAGTAACTCACAGCCTATAATCTTAGCTACTTGAGATGCTGAGATCAGGAGGATCAAGGTTTGAGGCAAGAACAGGCAAAAAATTCACAAGACCCCATCTCAATCAATAGCTGGGCATGGTGGCACATATCTGTCATCCCAGTGACAACAGGAAGCTCTAAAATAGGAGAATCATGGTCAAGGCTGGCCTAAATAAAAAGTGAGACCGTGTCTCCAGGATAACCAGAGCGAAAAGGACTGGGGCGTGGCTCAAGCAGTAGAGTGCCTGGCAAGTGTGAAACTACCCCAGTATTTCCAAAAGAAAAAAGAAAGACATTTCTCAAGCACTGTCAGTATGTACAAGCAGCAGCACACAGTATCTTCACAGTGGCCACAAGCAGGAGGCATGGTGTTACTTCCGTTTTACAGAGGGGGACACTAGAAGTGAGAAAGCAGAAGAATTTGCCCAAGTCCAACCAGTGGTTGATGGCAGAGCTTGGAGCCTGCCTTCTGGCTTAGGTCCTCATGTGTCATCCCTGCACCTTGATGCCTTCCAGAGTTGTGGGATCTTTACTTTTCCATTTTGCTGATTAAAGTCAGCACCAGATACCTTGGTGTAATTTCTCTCTATGAGAGTGGTGCTGGCTGTCTGAATTACCCCGGTCTTTACCCAAGGGAAACTTGCTTGGAACCCTTTCCCTAACCTCCTCTGTTTTGCTGTGTACTTTCTACCCCTTAGTTGCTTACTGCCTTTTGGGAAGTCTTCCTCCAGAGGCCCTGCTTGCTTTCTCATTCTACTGCCTGCCCCATTTCCCTGGTCTTGGTGGGTGCTCAAGTGAATGCTCATTGGATGGAATTGAACCTATGGACACTTATTAGTTTCTTTTCTTTTTTAAACATGTTAAGAATTTAGAGTAATCAGGGAGGGACAGACTGAATTCTTTTCCAATATTTTAATCACAAAACTGCAGTGACTTCTGGATTTGAACCTTTGTATCTCTTCACTTAATGACAGGGTACAGTCACTTCTCCTTCCGTAAGTGTGTGTGCAGGGGTGGTGTAGGCTTGGCCTACCCAGAGCATACGTGGTTGCCATAACCATCTGTGCTGGAGTTGCCCTCAACACCTGCTGCTTTCCCGGTGTTGGCAAGACTCAAGCAAGCCTCTCCCCTGACGGTACAGTCTTATCTTTCTGCAGGTGCTTTTTAACCTACCAGTCCTGCCAGAGCTTGATATACAGAAGGTGTTTGCTCCATGACAGTATTGCCAGGCACCCAGCTCCAGAAGGTGAGTGCCGTCTAGCCTTGAGAGCAGGGTCCAGGCAGCATGCCGGCACCCATGCAGTGACGAGCCAGGCTCCACACTGCTTCGGGTCCCGCTTGATGATAGAGCAGGCTTATTCCACTCTGTGGTTATCGTGAAGCCAGAACTAATGAGAAAATGGTCACATGCTGCATTTCAGTGTGTGATGAAGTGGGTCTGCCACTCCTGTCACTGCAGACCATCTCATATGCCCACAGCATTAGGGCTTGTTTCAGATGGCATACAGGGATTATGTATGAGCAACAACTCTGCAAAAGATACTGCATACAAAGACAGTGTTGCTGCATCCACACAGGATGCATGTGGAGTACTCACCTCTCTTCTAGAGGCCGCAATGGGTTTCTTCCTGCTTGGTCTGTGTGCTGTTTCCTACACTCCTGGTGACAAAGCACATGTTTCTATTTCTGAGAACTAGCTAGTAGTAAGATCATGATGTGGGCAAGGAATCAGTGTTTATGAGCTGTTAGAACGCCAGTTTTGACCTGGACTTCATTAATATCTCACTATCCAGATAAGTAAAGTAGATACAAGCACACAGAATCATATACTGTATCTTTACTCTTATTGGAGGATGGCTCAAATGGCCCAAGTGGTAGGCAAGCACAAGGCCCTGAGTTCAAGTTCCAGTACTGCAAAAATAACTAAATAAAACAAAAACTATATCCTCTTCCCTTTTTTTGGTGGTACTAGGGTTTGAACTCTGGGCCTCATGCTTTTTAGGCAGGCACCCTACCACATGAGCCACTCCACCAGCCCCTGGTATCTTTATTCTTGATTTTTGCTCCAAACTGGCTGAAGCTCTGTAATTTTCACAAGTTGATACTGGCAGCTTGCGTTCTAACTTTTTATTGTGAAAGAACAGTCATACACAGAAGTAAGGCAAAGAGGTAATAAACCTGTGTCCCTGTCATTCATTCATCTTCAAAAGTGATCAGCTCACAGCTTTTTCTGCTGCATCCATTGTCCTCCACCGCCTTCTCCTACCAACCTAGTTTGAAACACATTTGGGAAGATTTTTCAACAGTCACTGCAGTTGAGAATTGATACGCTGTTTAGGCAGGAATCCTGGAGAAGATTGAAATTTGAAACCAAAAATCATACTATTGACTTTGGGTTAAGCCACTTCCGTATTTGGGGAGAATGAGTAGGTAGATGCAAGATCTAGAGTCAGCTGTGAAGCAGGACAGAGCATTTCACAGATCAGGGAGGAAGGATGGTCCATTTTCACCACAGTGCTATTTTTCCACGTAATGGCATTGTTGAAAAATGACTCTTACTGTCATTTTATGAGAAAATATTTTAATGTTAACAGTGTCTGCGCTGGGCATAGTAGAAGGCCTCTTAACAAGATCCGGTCTCAAAAAACTGTAAAACAATACACCCATACACAACCCTTATTTTCTTATTCTATCACATACTTTGCTTTGGGAACCACAAATTTAGACTTGGAAACTGAAGCCCAAAGGAATGAGATGCTCTGTCCAGTGATGCAAAGCCGGGGCCAGAATACCTATCTCTCCACGAGGTAATGTGGCACATCCATTTTGACAGCCTCTTCTGAGTCTGATGCTTGATCTGCTTGTCTTCCTTTTGTAGATCCGGACTGGATTAAAAGGTTACTGCAAAGCCCCTGCCCCTTCTGTGATTCTCCTGTCTTCTGAATGTCAGTGGTGGAGGATAGAAGGGCATGAACTCTGCTGTAGAGAGCACCGTGGAACCTGAGGAGCAGGTGCGCTGGAGGAATCCTGGCCCTTGCCAGTGGAGAGGTGCTCTTCAAGACTGTAAAGAGGACACGCCTCCCCGGGGTCTCATTTCCTAAGTGCATGTGCCGTTTCCAGGGACTACAGAATATCTTAAAATGGCTGAATACAGAGAATTTGAGTCATTTTGAGATGGACATCAGCCCCCAACTCCTTACCTGACAAGGAACACTTATTTTTCAAGTGTCTTGACTGAAGCAGTTTGAACAAAAAGACTGTTGTCCTTGTTTCTAGGAACCTAATGGTCTCTCCTAGAGAGACTATATTAAGGACCTTGCTGGGCTGAGTTAGGTTTTAATCCTTGCTTGGTCTGGGACTGCCTTGTGGCTCCAGAGAACTTAAGTTGACTGGCTGATACCTGGCATTCTGTATACCAACACATATTAAAAGTGTCTTAAAACAGTGTATGGGCTGGTGTTTTGCTCTCAGTAAATAGCCGTAGATCTGTTTCCCATTCTTGCATAAGAAAAACATTTTCCTAAAAGTGTATTTTTAAGAGATTGAAGCCAAGTCTAACATGGGTCTTAATGTGTGAGATGATCAGGTGACTAGAAGCTAATCATTGCGACTTACTTTTAATTCTTTGTCATCAGATTTCCTGACCCAGCTCCTTAACACGTACCAAGATGTCAGTCGAGTACTCCGCTTCCCTCCTACAGCCTTGTTTTGAACTCAGATGTGGTGACCTATTTGTGCATAGAAGAGGGAGAAATGTCTTCTTTCAGTATTAGATTGAAACTTCAGTATTTTTAATGTAGACATTTCCAGGCATTCCACTGATTATCTGGGGAGGCGTCTGTCCAGGGACTGCTGGACAGACAGGTAGGGAGTGCTGAGGCAGAGACCCTGGAGCTCTTCTGGTGGTACAGTGCATGCAGCTGAGTTGAGCAGAACCTGATAATTTAGAATGGTTATTTTTCTGTGGGCTATTAAGAGGAAACATCAGATGGCAATTTTGATTAATAGTTCTTAATCAAAACCTGAAGTTGACATTCTGGAATTACAGTGTTCTTAGATTTTTAAAGTAAGTGTCCTAAGGATTGGTGCTATTTACTGCACTGTAGTGGGCACATTTTTAAATGATACATATTTCTGGAAAGTTGGATGGGAAATACAAAATAAATTTTTACTCTTATTTCATGCTATTTTTTCTTCGCCTTTATTTTGACATTTTCCTGCTTTTATTTCATATCCTTAGTGAAAGACATTTGCACTTCTGAAGTAACATCTTGCTTGGTATTGGGTACCACTGTGAGAGACATGGACAGGCCACAAGCCACATGCCACGCTTGGGCACTTCCCTACGTTGTTATGTGTTATGTCCTGGAGACCAACCCTAAGACACGTTGCCAGGCACTGCTCTGAAATGTCACATCTGTTCAGATCGTTGCTTTGTCTCCTGCATTTAATTATGCACTTGCTGGCGTCTTCTGCTTGTTTTTCTCATTGCAGAGGTAATTTCAAGAGAAGCATTTATCCAGATGGTAGGGGCCAGTGTGTTGATTTTTGAAGAAAGAGAACCAGGCAGCCTTGGAAGCATAAATACCACAATTGAGAACATTGAATAGCTGAAGCTATTCATGTCTGTCGCTGTTTCACTTTACAACAGACGACAGTAAAAACTGAGATCGTGTCAAGGACTTGTTGCAGTTTTGATAATCGTGGCATGCTTAGTTTCACTTATTTCTCTGTTCTTAGAGTTTGTAGGAGTTCTTTTTATTTTCCACCCACGGTAGGAGTTTTTATTGGGAGAATTTTGTGCTGTTGCTGTTTAATACTTACATTAGCTGCATTTTTATTTAAAGCAGTTGTATTTTTTTTTTTTTTTTGGAGAAAATTTAACAGTAACTAAAAAGAATCTCTGGGATCATTCTGTGTGTCTATGGGAGTAAACATGGCAACAGTTTTACTAGAGCCTTGATTCTCTGTAGGGCTTGGCCCAGTGGCCTTCTTCCCACCTTCTGAGGTATTCAGCCTCTGCCCACAGGGAGGTTCCCCCACCCCATAGACGTTTGTTAGTCCACAGAGCTGCGCGATCTGGAGGAGATTGGGGTTAATGGCGCCCTCACAAACACAGCGCACTTCTGAATCCTGTGGTTGCTGTTCTCGCCTATGCTTAGTATACCCTCGAGACCCTCCTAAAATTTGCCTGCTTTGTTGGGTGGGGTGCAAGTAGGTTTCAACTGTATTTTAACTGTATTAACTGTTTCAGGAGTGGGAGGAATAGTAGAGGTGACGTTGCTGTTCTGCGTGTAAAGTGCAGAAGCAAAGATTCTATACACTTAGACGACCTCGTAAGCTGCAATGCTGCTATAGTCGGGAGGTCTGATGCCCATATATGTAGCACGTTTTCTCTGTCCGGGCTTAATTTGTTCCTGTTATTCTAGATAAGTTGATAGCTTGTTAGGCTTAATACTCGTGCTGAACTCATGTCCACCATGCAGACTTCGGGCAATCTACCTACTATTGTATCTGCCAAAACTACCAATTATTTTTCAGTGTCAGAGTTATTAGAACCTCTGCCAAAGCTCATGCTTGAGTGTGACATTTTTCTGCTTTTCCTCTAAGAAGCTTTTGAGAATATTAATGTTGAAGTATATAGACTGGACCGATTAACAAGCTTAACAGGTTAATTAGGTTGAAAGAATGTTAAGGTTAGTAATTAAATATTAAAAATATTGTTTTAATTATAGTGCTATCAAGTAAGATACAGAAGATATTGGTGCTCATTAGGAGGAACACAGTGCTGGCTTGGTGAGCACCATACTGCACAGCAGCTCAAGTGCCTGGTGGGTTGGTGAGTTGCTATGGGCAGTTCCTGGAACAGGATCAGGAATCTGCTCTGTCCCCCCAGGTCCCTCCCACTGGACCAGCCCACTCTTTCTGCTCCTAACCTCACTCTTGCTGCTCATTTCTTTTTTGAAAGAAGGGTGAACTAGTGATAAAATTTCTAAGTGCTAAACCATGTGGAGCAGGTTGTTTCTCTTCCTAGAAGACAGTAATACTGTTTTCTGAAGGTAGCAGTGTTAGTTAGCTTGGTGGGTTGTATTTGGTTTTTTTTGTTGTTTTGTCGGTTGGTTTTTGGCAGTACTGGGGTTTGAACTCAGTGCCTTACACTTACTAGCAGGCACTCTGCCACTTGATCACTCCACCAGCCTTTCAGAACTTCTAATGGCAATGTCCTGGTCAGTAAGTGTGGGTTGTATGGCAGGCTGAAGGGTGCTGGAGTCCAGCTCCTTGCTGCCAAAACCCCCAACCTCCCCTACCCCCTATTCCCTGCCAGTATTATTTTTCACAAGCAGAAATTCTGGTGAAAGTGGAGCTGAATTGGTTATGTTCAGCGTCAGCACAGACAGCACATAGCCAAACAGATAAAGGAACCTCTTTATAATTAGCATGCCATGGACTGTCTGGAGTCAAGGCTTTAGTGGCCCAGCCTGATGTCTTCATGCACTCATACTGTTCTTACCAGGGTGTTGGAGGCAGCTAGCAACAGTGTGACTGTCTCCCTCAGATTTAAAAGACACCTCTAAAGGATCTAACCAAAATGGCCACAACAGACTTTAGACTATGCCTCAAAGCTGTTACAGATATTAAACTTTGGACTGCTTTTTCTTGAATCTAAGAGATTTTTTAAGTCAATATCTGCTTATGTCTGCTGTTCAGCCTAAATGCAGAACATGTGAAATGAGGTCTGAACTGGAATTAAACTAAACTTAATTCCAATTGCTCCAACTAGCTAAAGTGCTATAGCAGCAAAGTTTTCCTACGATTGTGAACTCATTCCATGGTACCAGTATCTGCTGCAGATACTGTGTGTGCACACTTGGGAAGCTGAAGCAAGTGGATCATGAGTTCTAGACCAGCCTGTACTGACCAGCAAGACCCTGTCTCAACAAAACAAGATAGGCAGTATGAGTACGTGTTAGTAGGCAGGGTCTCCTGGGTAGGCTGCCACCCCCCCATCTGCTCATGGCTTGTGGACATCAGTAACTTTAATCAGAGGAGACTATGAAGATGTCCTCTGGAGAAGTTAGTTCTTCTGGTGAATGGACATCTCGTTAAACCCCTCATCTGACCAGCGGTTCAGCTTACAGTGAAGTGCAAAGGACAGGCCTGGTACACAATTGGGATCCTAGTCATGGTTTAAAGAGCAGTATGATGAAGTTTACCAATATGGTCTAAGCTTACTCCTTCTGGGCTGGAGAAGAGTTCCCCCATAGGAATCATACACACACTGTAGGCTCCCTCGTTAAAATCCTATAGTGCTTTGTTAGAATTAAATCCTGGAGTTCTAACTCTCCTGTTTGTTGTTAAGGTTAACAATTATTTACCTCACCTTTCTGAAATCCTGTCACTTTCATAAAAGATGCTATAAAATGATTAGATTGGGTCAGGTATGGTGGTACACATCTATAATCCCAACACTCAGGAAGATGAGGAAAGAAATCAAGAGTTCAATTAGCAAGCATGAGGTCCTGAGTTCAAACCCCAGAACCACCAAAAAAAGGTGTGTGGGGGAGTTTCCAAGACCAACCTGGGCTGCATAGCGAGCCCCTGTCTCAAAAAACAAAAATGGTCAGGTGGCAATATAAAAGATAGTGGTGTTTGAGATGTTTTGAACTTGGTCAGTCTACACTGGGCTCATGATGGGTAGGGCAGGGCATGTGCTCTCTCTCTATGGTACTAGTACAAAATTATGCAAAACGCCCTATGAATTATGTCGTTTTCAAGGATTTGCCTCAGATTTGTACTTTGATATATGAAATGAAAATGAGTATCAAACTTGTTTATGCAGAAGTAAGACTATAGAAAAATAAGTCTGTGTTGCGTATAGTGATACATATTTTATGTCTACCCAATGCCTGTGCTAAACTTTGTGCTTGGCTTTGAATTGTATGTATGTTTACACATGACATTTTTGGAAATAAAAAGAACAACTTAAGGTATGGAAAGGGGTTTTTTTTTTTTTTAATTCTTACCATCTGACTAAGGTGGGGTGTTTCAGACTTTTAGTGTTTTAAATAAAAAGAAAAGAAACTCTTAAGAATTCCAACACACTTTGTTTGGAATGTCCCTTCATCCAGAAAAGCCAGCCACTTCTTTCTGTCCCTTGGATCTGTTGTGCCTGGTGCTCAGTATTAGACTGCAAGCTCCTCCAGGGCTCCTTGCCTTCGCTCTGCGGCACCTGACGGGAAGTGTCTTCACAGGGTTGGAGTGGCGAGGGGGCTCCAACCCATGCTGGACCCTTGGGTTTGAACCAGGTTTCTGGGGTGGACTATCCCATGCTGTATCTTAGAAGTATTTGATCTTTTCCTGAAACTCATGCATTAGTCCTGAACTATTACCTAATATTAAAGCTGAGGCCTCTGGGAAAAATCTGAAGTGGGTAAGGTTATAAGGAAAATGAAATGGAAATTTTGGGAGGATTGCTGTCTGTCAGGATCCAGCCCTGTGGGGACAATCTTATTTTAGTTGTTACTAAAGAAAAGGGTAACAGCTCCTCTGTTTCTTCACCAGCTAGCCGCTTGGCCACTTTCCCAGCTATTGAAAGACCACCAGTTGTCAGCTTCTCCTCATTTTGGATCCTCCTCCATTGCCCTTAGGACCCCAGTACTTAGCAATCAAAGAAGTCGCTGTGGATACAGTGCTGTAAGTGATGGCAGTTTTATAAAAGTGAAATAACCTCGTATGTTGAGTTTTCTATGCAGAGACACTGTTATTTTGGCCACTTTTATATTAAAAATAAATAAATACAATTATCGTATGTTGTGTGTCTATTTTATAGGATTTACATGGTTTGTAGCAAAGCCAGGACACCATTTTCGGCCAGATCACCCCTGCCAGGATAATGCCCAGGCATGGACAGAAGTGAGGGAAAGGCTACCTTAGGGAAAGACCTCTAGCAATGACCTCAGCATCCATTCAGTGCCTTTGGTGGTTTGTTCTAGAAAAAGTCTAAGAAATGGAATAATATTCAGTAAAACTTTCTGTTTTTTGTTTGTCTGCAGTGCAGTGCTGGGGGTGGAATCCAGGGCCTCTGCCTCTAAGTCACACCCCAGCTGCCCCAGACCACATTTCCTAATAATGCATTAAATAGCATTTGGTGAGAAAAGTGGTGCTGTGGAAACACTTTCTCCTTTGTGCTTGAGGATGTGGTAGTGTCCTGTGCAGCCAGAGTCCCCTGTGCTTCTGGATCTGGGTTGTGTTTCCACCTTAGCATCACAATGACCTGGAGGACCTCTGGCAGGTCTGGGGGCATGGATCTAAGTAGAGCCTGAGAGCTGGCATTCTGCATCTGCTCCTGGATGGCAGTCCCCCTGCTCATCTGGCCTCTTTAAAAACTGTCCACAAATGAACTCAGACCCTGCCCTGTCTGAGCCTTGGGGCCCCAGTCATCTGCTTGTGTGGATGCTGCACTGCGGGTGCTTCACTTGCACACTGGCCTTTCTTAGGGCCTCAGCATCACACCACCAGTTGTGTCCTTTTATCAGGACAGGGTTTTTTACTTTCATCTCCTGAGGGGATCAGCAGGGTGGACTTCTGCAGTGTGGCCTTTCTCACTGAGTTGGGTTCTTCTGCAAGTTTGCCTTCAGATGAAATAAAGCTAGTCCCTATCTGGCTGTCCTCACTTCTTGGGATCACCTCCCAAATAAACCATCCACATCCAAGTCCCTATTTCCTGGTCAACTTGGCTCAGTCCTGGCTCCAGGAGGGAGATTGTGGCTTACTCACCAAAGAGCTACAGGACCCGGCAGGAACTGGGAGTATGGGCTAAGAGGGATGAGAACACAAGGCTGGGTAGGGTGGCATTGATTGATTTGGAGGTGCTCAGATTTAACTGCTGGCCAGGACCCCTGCAGATTGTCCTGGATAACATGACAGCTCATGGCTCACCTAAGGCAGACCTGAAAGATCCTAAGATGGCTTCAGTGACTTTGATGATGGCACTGCCTCACCACGGTGTTGAGGGAGGGACAGAAGGCAAGGCACAGGGTGTCCCTCACAGTGATGTGAGGCTGGCGCCAGCTGCTGTTTCCTTGGAGAGCCCAGAGCAGCTCTGGTGAAAGCCAGGGTAGGGCATGGGAGTCAGTGGAGAGGCTGGTGGTGACTATCCCCAAGGTCAGGATTGACAGCAAGAGGCCAGTGCCTATGAGCTAAGGATTAGACTTCCTCATGTCCACAATGATATTTTCCCAGAATAGGAGAGACCAAGTGGTGGCCCTCAACAGCTAAAGAAAGGAGACGGTCATTACCACAGGGCAGCAAGGCTGCAGTGACCATCAGGGAGCCTCATGCCATGGGCTCTGTGGCAATGGCTAGCAGGCCATGGTGTCCTTAGGGGCGAGGAACGTGAGTGGGCAATGAGGGTATTAGTTAACTGACTTTAACCAAAACTGAGGGGTCAGGAGCTTGAAATCCCACTCTGCTCATCATCCCAGTCCCTGAGTTCATATTAGGGATGCATGTGTTTATCATGAGCTCTGTGGGAAAAGAGCCAAGGGGAAGCCCCCACACACTGCTGTCCCCAGGGGATGGTGTGAAGTGCAGTGGTTTACATGCAAATGCTACACCTTTTATAGAAGGATAAGGGATTTGGGCGTCCCCTGACTTTGGTGTCCCTGAAGGTCCTAGAACAAATTTGCTGCAGATACTGAAAAATGACTTGAAATGGATGGACTCTTTTTTGTGTTTTCATTTATTTTTTGAATAGGATCTCACTTTTATGCCTGAGATGGTCTGGACCGTGATCCTCTTGTTTATACTCCTGCTTTGCTGGGATGACAGGTTCACACCACCACAGCTTTTTGTTGGTTGAGATGGGGTCTTGTGAACTTTCTACCCAGGCTGGCCTCAAACTGTAATCGTCCTGATTTCTGCCTCTAAATTGATGACTTCTATATGTGAATTATTTCTCAATGAAATGGCTAGAAAGTTTGTTCTCATACATTCCCTTCTATTACATGCAATGATGGAGTCTCTGCCTTCCAGCCCCATTTCACATGGAATCCTGCTAACACTTGAGTGGCTCCAGATAAAACCAGCCTCACCAGGAACCCCTGGCACTGGTTCACTGAACAGATGCCTCCTGGGGAGATGCCTCCTGCCTGGGTCTGTGCACAGATCCCCATTTTTGGTTTTCCACCTGACAGTGGAGTATTTTGCTGTTTCTTGAGAACTACCAAGCCGGTACCCCAAAGGTTATTGATTTGTGAATTAAGTGTCAGGGTCCTCCTTCTGGACTCTTGGCTCAGGTTCAGTGGGAAAAAAAATTGCAAAGGAAATATGAGCCTGATTGGGAAAAACGACTTCAGCACTTGGGCACAGTTAAGTAGATGTGAGAGCCGTGGACTTGATATCAACCTTCCTGCCCAGGGAAGAGACAACCAGACTGGTGGGTCACAAGCTTGTTTGAGGCTCGTGGGTTGCTCTGTTTTAAGGAGGAGTGTTTTGCCAAAGGGCAAACTTTGTTGTTCGGTCCCAGTGTCTGACCTCGCTGGTAGCCAATCCTAACCCTCGGAAGCTCTGTGGTTAGAGATGGCCTAAAACTGGTCTTGCCACCTGCTACAGCCCCTGAAGAGCAGTGGCTTCAGGCAGAGTGGATGTTTGGTTAGTATTTGTGGAATATATGAACCTGAGAACTGAAGCATTAACTTGACTCGTTTTTCCTACTTTAAATGATGGAGAGCTTTAATCATGACCTTGATTGGTCTCCTCTGGTTAGAAGCCTCCAAACTCTGACCACAGAACTGTCAGTCTTCCCTACCATAAAATGAATATCACAGAAGGGACATAGCCAGGGAAGGGAAAGGCCCTGGCTGGAAGTAGGAGGCCTCAATTCCTAGCCTCACTGGCTCTGTGCCTCCTCTCTGGGGGAGAGGAAGGTCATCTTATCAGCTGCCTGCCCACAACCCCTGTTTTTTTTCCCCCCAAACATGGCCTCTTCTTGTTCAGGTGTTTAGCCCTCCTGCACACAGCCTGGAACTCTGCAGGAGGCTGAGCACTCACCTCCTCACCTTAGATGGTCTGGAGGCTGCAGGCCCAGACCTAGATACAGAGCTTATAGTACGTAGGAAGTAACCGTGTGTGACAGTATTCCCTATCCACCACTATGCTCTTCACCCCATCCTTTTTTGTTGCAGAGCTGGGCATCAAACCCAGGGTCCTGAGCTTGCTAGGCAGGTGCTCTGCCACTGAGCTAGGTCCCCCATGCCCCTTTCCCTCCTGCTGATGAGGAAAACAATAACTTTCCTAAAATCTTTCATCGGCCAGAACCATGTCCCATGGTCACCCTCGCTGCAAGGGAGATCAGGATTTTTAGCTGGTTACCTTAGCAGTAAATTACAGAGTCACGTGGCATGGAGGAAGGGACCCTAAAAATAAAAGACACCATCCATATCTGCCCACTGGCAAAGAACACTGGGCTCTTTCTGTTTTCTGTCATGAAGTGTTGCAGTAAACGTCCCTGTGCACATCTTGTGCGTGTGTGCAAGAGTTCAAAGGTGGAAACCAAGAAGCCACGTTGCTCCATGTTGAATGGGTGAGGTGAAGCAACTGTGACGTGTACTTGTCATATTTTAGTAAGCACCATAACATGCCTTCCCAGGTGACTATGCCGACTCATGGTCCCTCTGCAGTAGGAAAGAGTCCTCTCCAGGGTCACTCAGCTCGGGGCTCTCTGAGGCTGGACACTGCTGTTACCTTGGTGACAAAAAGTGGGGAATGCAGTGAGAGGCAGAGCAGCACAGTGGAGTCCCACACCTCAGCTCTGTCACCTGCTGCCTATGTGACCTCAGGTAGTCACTACCCTCTCTGAGCTGTATGTTTTTTCATCTGTACAACAAAGTAATAGGATTTCTACCTTCCCTGGTGCCCTTGGGATGAAACCAGCCAGTATGTGTGACTGTCTCCCAGGAACTGGCACCTACCTGATACCCAGCGCATAGGGCTCCTGCTGTATCTGCTAGTCACAGACTCCTCCAATTGCCTGTTTTCCAGCCTAGGACAAGGTAGAGCAGTCTAGTACCTCCCTTTTCAAGTGCTGGCAAGCAGTAACGTAGCCAAACCAAAGTGGATTCTACCTGCCGCCAGCCTAAAGAGACAGGCTGAGCGAAAGGAGGAATACAGGTGACAACTGAAAATACACACCTCTGTCTTGAAATAACTGCAATGTGCAGTGGACACTGTGATGGCTAACCGCGATGCCACCCTGATCGGATTGGAGGGAGAGGCACTTTAGAAAAGCACACTTCTGAGTGTGTCTGTGAGGGCGTTTCCAGAGAGTTGGCATGTGTGACAGCTGAGAGTGGACGACCTGCCATGAATGTGAGTGACATCACCAACAGGCTGAGGCCTGGATGGAATGGAAGCAGAAGGAGGAGGAAGCCCGTGAGTCACTCTTCTGCCTGCCTCCTGTCCTCCATGAGGTAAGCCACTGTGCTCCACCACCATGATGCTCTGCCTCGCCACACATGGGCAATGGAGCCAAGAGACTGTGGACTGAAACTGAGCAAAAATCAGTCTTTCCTTAAGTTGTTTTCTCAGGTGTTTTATGACAATGATGAAAAACTGACTAATGCAGATCAAAGCAGCTTATATAAAAGAACTGAAGTCAGGATTGTGAAGCCCCATCTGTCCTCTCATCTCATCACGGCATTGTTCAAACAGCACGACATGGAAACAACCTGTGTCCATTGATGGATGAGTAGCTAAAGAAAATATAGTATATCATACAATGGAATATAATTCAGCCTCCAAAAAGAAAGGGGATCCTGCCATATGCTATAACATGGGTGAGTCTTGTAGACATGCTAAGTGAAATAAGTCAGGTGAAGAAGAACAAAGTCAGCTTGATTCCACTTATATGTGGCTTCTAAAATAGCTCAATTCATAGACCCAAAGAGAATGGTGGTCACAAAGGGCTGGGAAGGAGGAAATGAGGAGCTGTTGTTCAGTGGGTGCGAATTTCAGTCATGCAAGGTGGACAAGTTCCAGAGATCTGCCATTCTGCAATAGTTAGCAACACTGTTCTGCACTTGAAAGTTTGCTAAGTGTGGATCTTCTGTTAAATGTTCTGATCATGTTTTTTTTTAAATCAGATTACAGAGGGGTATATGCAATACAATCTCATCCACTTTTCCACCCACCACTCATCCATCCACCCACCCACCCACCCACCCACCCATCCACCCATCCACCCACCCCCCCACCCATCCACCCATCCACCCATCCACCCATCCACCCATCCACCCATCCATCCACCCACCCACCCACCCACCCACCCACCCACCCATCCATCCACCCATCCACCCACCCACCCACCCACCCACCCACCCACCCATCCACCCACCCATCCACCCACCCACCCACCCATCCACCCATCCATCCACCCATCCACCCACCCATCCATCCACCCACCCACCCACTCACCCATCCACCCATCCATCCACCCATCCACCCATCCACCCATCCGTCCATCCATCCACCCATCCATCATCCATTCATCCATCTGTCCCATCCATCTATGCATGCATCCATCCATCCATTTATCCACCCACCCGTCTATTCTTCCATCCACCCACCCTCATGCCCACCCACCCATTCATCCGCCCACCCACCCATCTATCCATCCACCCACCCACCCATCCCTAGCAACTGCCACAGCAGAGGCGTACCTGTGATCGTCCCAGTGGTCACTATGCAGGGCTTTGCTGAGGGAGGTTGGGAGCGTCACTTCCTATGTGATATGCTTCTGTTGCATTTTTTGGATTTTTTTTTATAAGGAACATTTTCAACAATAAAAATGTAGTTATGTTTCCGTTTTTTAAATGGAAGCATATTTATGGTTAATATGTCATGGCTGGTTTTCTTGCCCTTGAGCCCTCTTATATGCGTTAAAACTCAGCTTCCAAGTCACCTTCACATCTCCTGGGTTTCCCATGAGTGTGGGCTTGTTTAAACTCCCCCGCTCTGCTCCCCCAGGTACCTCTAGATTAGTCCTGCCCCCACCACTGTGCTCAGCAGAAAAGGCGAGAGTATCGGGAGGATGCTGAGCAGATGGGTCTCAGGAACCACCAGAAATCAGCTGCCTTTCTTTCTCTCTCACACTCCGGTCATCATCTTTATAAAATGAACTTTTTCTCTGCTATCTCCCCAGTGCTGGGCATTGGGTGGGCACTCAGTAAATACTTGTTGAATGAGTGAGGTTGGCCTGAGCCCCTTTCACTCTGGTTTCTCCAGATCAACATTCATTGCTCTGCTGTGCTGCTCACAGACTAGACAGATCCCAAATCCTCTCCTTCCTACTGCCCACAAGAAGACAAGGACCAGCTGCCCTGCTTCTAGTCTTTCTTTGGGAGAGAGAAGCTGGTTGACCCAAGTCAGGGTAGGTGTGACCCTGGTCTCATCAGTTGTAGCCCAGGTGCAGAAGCTCACAGTAGAACACCTGGAAAGTTGTGTGGAGCTGGCGGGCACTCGCCCCGAGGGTGCCTCTGATACTGTGTGGATCCCCTACTGCCAGGAAGGGCAGAAACGCAGTAACTCAGGGTGATGTGCTGGGAGCCGAGTAAAGAGGAGTTTGCAGTGACAACTTGGGCTAGAAGAGGTTGAAAATGAGCTGAGGAACTACATTAATGAGGACAGAAGCAGTTTGTCTCTCCAAGCTGATATTAATCAGACCTCAGTCAACCTCAAGTTCAGCAGGCTGTTCGGAAATGAACAGGGGTGGGCCTCCCTGGACCAGGAAGCTCAGACCACCGTCGGGGCTGGTGCTGGATGCTGGATAAGGGTTGCTCCCTTAGGCTGCAGCTTCAATTAGAGGAACCTGATTCCTTCCCCATCCTTGGAGCAGGAGCAGAGCTACCTTGTGTTACAAAGCCCTGGGAGGAGCCGCGTAACAATTTATTGGGTAGACTGAGGAGAAATCAGAGTCTTTCAGTCTTAATGGGTAGCTCCACTTCGCACATCTTCACCCAAAATGGGCATCCTGAAGGAGGACTGAGGCTCAGCACTAACTGAGCTCTTAAAAATTAACACAGAGCCTGAGGAAGGACGCTGACTGCTCTCCTTGTCATTCCCGTTCTGGAGGGAGTGATCTACACGAGGTGAAGCATGTTGGGTCAGCCAGGGGCCACAGGGACCCATGCAGGGCGCATCTCAATGAAGCCTTCCCTGTCTCTGTAGCCGCATCCAGAATCAAAATGCCAGCGCTGAGGGAGGGAGCCTGCAGAGCTCCTGTGGGATGCAGGCCCTGCATGGTGGTGTAGCAGGGAGGAAGATCAGAAAAAAACAGACTAGGCCTGAGTCCTGAGAAAGTAGCAGGGAGGTAGGGATGGCATAGCAGAGAGATACAACCTGAGGGATCTGAACATGGAGAGGGTCAGGTAGCACTGGGGAGGGGGAAAGTCACATAGCATTAGGGTGAAGTAGCCTATAGAATTGAATATAACCATATACAGATTAGACCTTGCTTTTTGCTTCTGCAACCTGCTTGCAAAGGTATGTATGGTGAGACCCCTTTTTTCTTGGGGCTCAGCCTTTGGACATGAGTCCGCTGGGACATAAAAAAAGATTGCTTCCTGCTAATTGCCTCAGGAGTTCTGTATCTTAGTGCACCATTTCTTGGGTGCTCGTTATCCGGGATTGTGGAGTTGGTGAGTTATCACCTCCCTTGTCACTGGGGTGCGTCCCCTGGACTACCAGGAGGAGATCCCACCAGGTGCCAATGGACAGCTTGATCTGGAGGGGAATTCATCCTCTCGGCAAGTGGGGATGAGGGCTTAGGATGTGCAATGGAACCCAGTGAGGTACAGGAACCAGTGAAGGGAAGGGAGCACTGCTCATCAGACTGGTAAGAACCTGGGTTTGAATTCAGACCTGCCCCAGGAGGCAGAAGGGGAGACTGATCACCTCCCAGAGACCGCTAGTCATCACCTTTTTTGGGATGAAACCGTGTCTCTCAGGTTCAGGGAGTGGGATGGAAGTACTGTGGTGTGTGAGAGTATATGAAAATGTGAGCTGAGATGCAGCCCCGCTGCAAAGTGAGTGAAGAGTTCCTTCCTGCTCTGTGTCTGTCTGGCTGTCTGGTAGTGGGAGGAGATGGGTGGACAGCAGAGTAAACACACTCCCTTGGAGTGTATGATTAATAACTGTAAAAAGGGATTTAATGGAGACTACGGAGTTAACTCCTAACAAGCTAAAAGTCCTTTGTGAAGTAGATTGGCCTGCTTTTGGTGTAGGACGGTCCCGTTAGGGTCACTAGATAAAACTGTGGTTAATGACGTTTACAGAGTAATTGTAAAAAAAACCCAAAAAACAAACTCTAACATCCAGGAGAATGGGAAAAGCCAAGAGGCTAAAATTTGTCTTCAAAAACCAGACTCTGTTGTTTATTTAAATTCAGGTAACAATTTATTGGGCAGACTGAGGAAAATCAGAGTCTTTCAGTCTTAATGGGTAGCTTTGGTGCCCCACTTTGCACATCTTCACCCAAAATGGGCATCCTGAAGGAGGACTGAGGCTCAGCACTAACTGAGCTCTTAAAAATTAACACGTGAAGGATGGACTTGCACTGGTACATAGATCTGGTCTGACTTGAAAGAAAAGGGATGTTGCAGAAGGGTTGTAAATGTAGAGGGGGGAAACAGAGGAATAGAAATGAAATTGGGATGAAGACTTCATGGATGAAGAGAGAAAGAAAAAAGGAGAGGGAGAAAAAGAAAGAGAGAGAGGGGAGAAAGAGAGAGAGGAGAGAAAAAGAGAGAGAGGGAAAAATATCATAAAATGTATGGAGACAGAAAAGGATGAAAGGTTTAATACATTCCTTCAGTTGAGTTTTTATGTATTAAAAATAAAAAGTAAATAAAAAACAATTTAGGATTATTAAAATATGCCAGAAATTCTGACCTTGATGACACCTTTATTTCCAGGGAGCATAAATGGGGAGAACCTACCTAAAAGGGTAAAAAGAAAAGGAGCAACTTTAACTGTTGCTGGTAAAAAACAAAAACAAAGTAAAACAAAAAACTGTTCCATTCTTGGTCTGATATTCAGACAGTTATGAGATGCTTATGGTTCCCTTGCTAACGGCTGGTCAGATTATTTATCCATCTAACTGTGTGCTCACAGTGTGTGTGTGTATGCAAACCTCTTCAAAATGGTTCTTAAAATGCTACTATAAGGTTAATATGATACTCAAGGTAACAAAAAAAACAGGGTGTTTGTTTTAAAGATCTCTGTTATAAACTGCTTAGGCTTTTAACACATGAATATGTAAACATCTTGAGGACAGTTCTTAGAGAGTCAATATAAAAAATGTTACTCTGTTCTACAGCTACTTTTAAGAAAACAGGTTTTCAAACTTATTTCAGTCAGGTCTCACTAAGATGCAGGCATTCAGGGGTTAACACTCCAGCTCAGCCCACAGGAGAGAGGAAAAAAAAGAAAAGAAGAAAAGGGGGGGCTACAGCTTCCAACAAAAATCTTGGAATTTGGGTAAAGAAATGACCTTCACATGTTTCATTCTGCCATAATTTCAATCTGGAATTTAATTCTCTCTTATAATACATGGGTCTATTAACAAATGGGCTTTCTATAACTTGCTTTTATACAAAAATAATTTCAAGGTTACTTTCTTGTTTTTTCATACGAATATAAGGTTCTAAGTTAAAAGGTTTTATAAATTAATTTCAACAAGTAACATGATATTAAAGATATGATCTTTTAAAATAAAAGATAAAAAATACTTTTGGATAAAAAAAAAATGGGATAAAGACAAGCTCCCCTAGGTGATACAAAATAAGTTGTCATAAAGATACAGAGTAAGTTGTCATAAAAGATGGGGTTCATAGATGCTTAGGTAAGTGATTAAGTTAACTTTAATCTAAGAGTTACAGTAAAGGTTTTATAAGGTCAAAATTAAAGTACTGATGTTAAACTAAAACTTAATTCTCTAAGCTCATAACAACAAGGCTATCTTTAAAATATTGTATTGTTCTTAATAACATTTACAAAAAAATTGTCTTAAAATGGTTTTTGTTTTATCAAGATAACTGTCAGGAATTTTTGGTGCAACAGGTTAACCCACAAATTTGTCAAGACAAAAGAGTTTATTAAAACACAAAAAACCAAGAGGCAGCTGAGCACAGGAAATACTGCTGCACTGATGTGAGCGTTAAAACAAATTTACTTATGTAAGGCCAAAGTGCACCCTCCAGATAGGATTAAAAAAACAAAACTCAAAAAGGAGCACTACACTGGAGGTCAAGACCTCCAGTTTTTATTGGAGTCAACAGAGTGGAGATGTTGTTCTACTCCTTCCACGTGTCAGGCAGAGGGAATTTTTGGCCTGGGATGGCCAGATTGGGCCTGTTATTTTAGGGGGGCTCCATTGACTACAGGTTGGAGGGATCCTGCTGTGTGTCATGAGCCATGTGTTAATGTCAGCAATCTGGGAGGTGATCCCTTATCGACATCTCAGCCATGATTCTTGGTCATTAGGTTTCCTAACTCCACACCTGGTCCCCATAAACATTTACCCGTGTTCTCTGGTGATTTTTGTCGGAGTTTTAACTACTAAGGTAACTGAGTCATGTTCATTTATGAGTTGGTTTATGTTGGGGTTAACAATGAGGACAGCCATGTTAGGACCAGACCTCCTACCCCTTGCAGGTGGCTTACCTTTATCTCCCTGGATAGATGCCAAGGACAATTGGGCAGACAGTCACCTAACTACAACTTATCTTTCTTGTTTGCCCAGCAACAATATCCCTTAGTGACCTTCCTGGTACTTTCCACTAGTTCTCTGTATCTAGCCCAAGCCTGTGTATGGCAATGGGCTCTAGCTCTCTTGCCTGGGTCTCCCCCCACAGGGCTCCTGCCTAAACAATAAACCCTGTACTGGTGTTTGAGCCATCTCTCTGCCTCTTCCATGCCTCTTATTTTCTAACAGTTTAAATAAAACTTTCTAGATGACCCCATCTAGAAAGGTCATCATGTTTAACCTCATCATGGTTAAACAACTGTTGTATTGGATGATTCTAATGAAGTTGGTACCCTATATGTGTCTGTGATTGGGTATTTGGGGTCACTGACACTGTTTCCCCCCCCAAATGATGAAAAAAATCTGAGATTTTACTTCAAAAACAACTAAGCTAATATGTATATATAACCTCTATAGAGCTGTGATGCTGCTGCTAGTTCCTGTATATTAAATATATTTATGTTTTTCAAGTATATCAAATCTTCTAAAATACAAAATTTAGATAAGCACAGTAACAAAAAGTTAGTGGTACTGATACACTGTTCTGCTAGTTGGTAAATTGTCCATCAGAATTTTAATCATGACTCTTAAGTTTTTGTCATTACAGTTCTGATCCTTCTGGGACATTTACAATCAAGTCCATAAAAAATGACTCTAATAACTAGTTATGTGTCAACTAGGTTAGCTTTTTAGACATCGCTTTTGTTGGATTTTGTTCTATATTGTCCTTGTCTAAAAGCCCATTGCCTAAGGGCCACTCCTTCTAAGCCTCTTTGTTGCTTAAATTTGGCCAAAAGGGTCTATTTGGCACTGACTCCTGCCTGACCTGCTCATTATTTCTGTCCCCCTCACTCCCAACCTGGGACCAAGACCAAACAAACAAACAAAATCCAGGAAAAAACAAATCCTGATGATGACCAATCAATCAAGAAAGATCTTCAGTCTACGGCCAAATCACCCTGAAAGTGCCCAATCTCGTCTGGTCTGGAAAGCTAAGCAGGGTGAGGCCTGGTTAGTACTTGGATGGGAGACAGATCTTCAGAGGAGACTGGTCAGAGACAAGTACTTTGGAGACAAAGGGCAGAATGCCATCTAAGTTCCAATGCAGTCACTAGTGTCAGACCTCTCAAAAATAACCAAGGCCAAAAGGACTGAGGAAATGCTTCTTATGCATGTGTGGCTATCTGGCATTAAAGCCCTTCCAGACACACTCATTTTTTAGACAGGGTCTTCTACTTAAATAGAGACAAAATAACTATGTTTAATGGCTCTAAACATGTCCTTTGATACTTAAAGATGGTGGTTTTAACTTTTTTTAAACAACCAGTTTTCTTGGACATATATGCTGACTGTATATTGTTGCCATAGTAATTCTACTCAGTTTAAAAAAAAAAAGACATTGGGTAAAAAAATAAAATAAAATATCCAACCATTAAAACCCCATTGGAGGGGCCTTTGGTTGTTATATTGTCTACTCCCACCATAGTTAAAGTAGCAGAGATTGCTCCTTGGATCCACCACAGTCGAGTCAAGCCAGCTTCTCTCGAGTGGGAGTGCATCCTGATCCGGCTTCACCATGCAGGATCCCCCTCTGAACCTGAGCGCCCTCCCTTGGCAGGACTCTGCTTCCCAGGAAACAACGGGGGACCAAGAACAATGGAATGACAGCCCTGCACTTGCTCGCTGGTCACCAGTCACCACTGGAAGCTGACAAGTCTACGCATGGCAGAAGCTTGAGGAGTCAACTCTCCAACAGGACGAACAGGTTGTTTTTCACACCGGTTACGTCACTGTACTGCACTGTCACCCCTTGTCTGTGTCCGTTGCTGTCGTTCTCACCCACGTCTTCACCATAGACTTGGCAAAAACTGTCCCCGCTGACTGGACTCACGGTGAAAGGTTTTTATTTGCTCTCTTCAATCTCTTTTGAGCACGATGCATAATTACTATTTATTGTTACTGATCTGGTTTAGCAGAGGACAAAATACGCAGCTCTCCTTCACGAAGGGACAGCTGGCCCTGACTGCACCGGGGCACCTGGAACCCTGTAAACTTCACTGTACTTAAGTCAGCTGATTAAACACGGGGAAAAGTAATTAATATAAAAATAGATAAAAAGGGTCTCGACCCTGGGACTCGGATGCACCTCAAATTAGTAACCGTTACCCATGAGAGTTCCTCACACCAAGTTTTTCACTCCTTTTATGAGGAGATGAGAAGTGAATTTTCCATCTCTGTGCCAAGGCCAAAAACTTGTTCCTCTCACTGGCTGAGTCTGTAGCCCAGACACTGAATGCCAGTGCATGCTGTGTGTTTGGGGGGGGGGGACCAACATGGGAGACCACTGGGCTTGAGAAAAAGATGACAAATGGCCTTACATGTAATGATGGTATGAAAATACAAACCCCTAGGTCAAGATGATGCTCTTTGACCCTGAGTGGGTCTGAGCATCAAAGGAGGGAATATTGTAGCAGGGAGGAGGATCAGAAAACAGACTAGGCCTGAGTTCTGATAACGTGGCAGGGAGTAGGGATGGCATAGCAGAGCGATAAAACCTGAGGGATCTGAACATGGAGACGGTCAGGTAGCACTGGGGAGGGGGAAAGTCACATAGCATTAGGGTGAAGTAGCCTATAGAATTGAATATAACCATATACAGATTAGACCTTGCTTTTTGCTTCTGCAACCTGCTTGCAAGGGTATATCCGGTGAGACCCCTTTGTTCTCGTGGCTCAGCCTTTGGACATGAGTGGGCTGGGTCTGTGCCAGCACAATAAAACGTTGCTTCCTGCTAAACTGCCTCAGTGTCCCATATCTCAGCTAGCAACCTCCTGCAACATTTCGGCTGTGCAGAAGGCAGGGACCCTGAAAGCCGCATGCCCTATGCTTTCTAGACAGCAACAGTGAGACAGTAGGTAGGTGCCGAGGCCATTGCCAGGGTACTTGGGTCGTGTCCCCTCTCTGCCACTGTGTGTGTGGGAGAGGGGGCAAGTTATTTAATTTCTCTGAGCCCCAGTTTCCTCATCTGGGGATGAGAACAACATGGAGCCCACAGGGAATTGTGGGAATCAGGTGAGGTTGATGATGACTTTTATGGCACACTTACCACGTGCCTGCCGTATTTGTACC
Organism: Castor canadensis; assembly: GCF_047511655.1. Classification (NCBI taxonomy): domain Eukaryota; kingdom Metazoa; phylum Chordata; class Mammalia; order Rodentia; family Castoridae; genus Castor; species Castor canadensis. Next base: position 4,386,842 of record NC_133398.1, on the reverse strand, counting down.
TTTTGTATGTATTAGCTCATAATAGTCCTGGGAGGCCATTACAATTTTGTTCTCATTTTACAAGGACACGGAGGCTTAAGTAACGTGCCCGAGGCCACCCAGCACCATGGGAAACAGGGCCACTGGGCTCTGCAGTCCATGCCCCCTCAGCGAGCTGCCCTTACCAAGCACAGAGTAGATCCAGCTGAAAGGAGGACTAACGGTGAGGGCAAGCCCAGAGTGCGAGCGCTAACTCAGAGAACACATGGTCCACAGATGTGTCTGCCTGAGCTTTGCAAGCATGACCACGTTCACTGAATAAATGAATGATTGGTATTTCATTACAGTGCTAGATGAGTGACACCTTGTTCTCTGGCACCTGGAATTACATGTAGAGGGGAGAGTCAAGGTAAGGGAAATGACCCCTAGCCAGGCCAGTGCTGACCATCTCCATGTGTGCTGTCTCCCGTCCAGGAGCTGGGTTCAAGGCACAGCATCCCCTCAGCCAGCAGGGAGTGCCTGCCACCTGGGCATGTGATCCGTAACTGTGGCCCCTCCTGGGCTGAATGTGGGTGTCATGGGCACACGTGAACCGTCAGTCAATTTTCAAGGTGGACAACCCTTCAGGGGGAAGGGGAGAACTGGGACCTGGGGAGGGAGGCTGCGATGGACTTTCAGGAGGTGATACCCAGTTCTGAGCAGGGTGGGGAGATGTGGTGTGGGGCTGAACCACTGAGCAGAGAGGAAGGTGAGAAGACAGGACCTGTGGACAGAGGGCCCAGCCCTATACAGCCCAGCTCAGGCAGGCTGGGGGCTCAGCCTGCCTGTGCCAGGGCACAGCAGGGCAGCTGCCGACCAGCCAGACTCTGGCTACCATGGCCTAGGCCAGGGGAGGGGCTCTGGGCTGCCTCTGGCCAGAAGGGGCTTTAGAGAGTCCCTGAGCTCCCCAGAGCCTCAGAGGCTGAACCCCTAGGCCATCCTGGCCTGCAGAGGCCCTGTAGGCAAAGAGTATAGCTGGCATCCAGAGCACCAGGCTCAGGTCTAGCCTTGGATCTAGGTGACCTTGTGCAGAACATTTTATCCTCTGTAGCTCAGTGTGGAGAAATACCCACACCTTAACAAACAAGGACTGCTAGGAGGGTACAAGGAAATAATAGGGGAGGAGGCACACCCTGGCACCTCTCCAGGGTCCTGCAGGCTTGGCAGACCCTAGAGGCTTTAAATCCATGAAAATGAAAGGAAACGTATGTCCTCTGGCACAGTTTCAGGTGCACCCACAGCCCCCTGTGGCTAGAGGCTGCCAGAGCGAAGACAGGGAGCATGTCCCTCACTCTGGAGAGCTCTGCTCAGTGCCGAGTTTCTAAAGCTGTGTTGCTGTGTGCCAACCCTGTGCTAAGAGTCCTTGCTGCATCACCACCCAATGCCACAGCCACCCCGTGAGGCAGCTGGCAGCCACAGTGCTCACCCTGGTTGTGAGAAAAGACAGGTCCTAGGGTAGGTGAACCACCCAACGACACACAGCATACAGGGGCCGAGGCCCAGAGCTTCCGCTTTCCTGTGTTCCCAGACCCCAAAACAAGGCCACCTTCAAGCCACCACACCTTCAGGACACACAAGATGGTGTCTAGAACTCTTTATTAGGGTTTCACCATCACCACGGCCACAGACATTTGCTGTGCACCAGCGGTGTGCACACCTTGCTTGTCCTGAAGCCATCAGGACACTTTCGTGGGCAGGGGATTAATGATGCCACTCTCTATGTACTCGAAGACAGTGTACGGGTCCTGGTCCCCATTGAGGATGATGGCCTGCCTGTAGAACTGCTCCAGCTCTGCAGAATTCCTGTAGAACAGGTCCATTTCCAGCTTGATCTGCTCCTCAGAATCCTTGGGGTTCTGCAGGAGACGAGCCTGGATCTCCATGGTTGGAGGGGGCTTGTACATGAGGTGGAACCTATGAGGAAGGAGGGAAGGAAGCAGGTGATCTGTGGTCCAGCCCAGAGGGCGGGGGACAAGGGGACCCTCTTGTATAGACTGTGTTGGCATGCCTGTCACCATCATCACCAGCCACAACACAAACATTTGCTGTGCCCCAGGCACACCCTCCACTAGGCCTCAAGCTACCAAGAGATCGTGGCTGGAGGGCCAAATACAAGAACACAGGAAGGGCCAAGTTTCTTCCGTCCCTCCCTCCCTCTCTCACTTCTCCTTTATTCCTTCCTTGCCTCCTTCCCTAAGCATCTGCTGTAAGGTTGGCATTCTATCTGTTGGTGGCAACCTTCCCACTCAATGCAGGCATTTCATGTGCTGGGGTCCAGCTGGAGACCCCAAGATAGAGTGGGTGACACTTTGCCAATGTGTTGCTGCAGAGCCTTGGACACTCCTTTCAGCATTACTCTCCCAGGCAGGGAGAACCAACAGATATGCCCAGGAGAGCGAACTGGGCAACTCCACTTCAAGCCTCTGTCTGTTGTCACTGGTGTTACCCCTGGAGCAGGTTCTCCATGGTGCTGGACTCTCTGATGGGTAAGATGCTCTACAGAGGGCATGGCTGCTGGCAGCCATTGATAACCAACCCCCAGGAACCTGGACAAACCTTTCTCCTGTGACTGGGTCAGTTCTTCTCAGGGTCAGTCGTTCAATGATGGAATCTAATGGCACATTCAGGAAAAACACCCTGCAGGGAGAAACGCATTAATCCTGTGTGTCCCATTCTGTACTTCATGGTGCTTTGACATCCCTGAGTCCTGTTGATCCTGGAAGACAGCCCCTCCCAGGGCTGATTCCTAGAGACAGCAAACAGCTTGCCTGTGAGCACGCCTTTCACATATGCACCAGCCATCCGGGGCCCACGGTCCCACCCAACTCCTTCATCCACCTCACTCCAGTCCAGTATTTCCCCTGACCCAAATCAGATACCAGGGTGTGGGACCAGTGAAACTAGAAACATCTGGACAGCCCAGAGCCAGCCAGAATTATTCAGACCACCCCTCTGAAGTTTACTGTGCCTTGCTCACCCTGCCTCCCTTATTTCTTCACACAGAAACCACAACAAAGGCTCTGGTCATCCACACCCCTCACTTCCACTCCTGTTGCTTCCTAATCCCACCCCCACGGAGGCTTCTCCCCTGGAAACTGTGAATAATAAATTCTTCTTTCAACAGCATTGTTTTCTGTATCTCTACTCCGTTACCTCCATAAGGCAAGTCTTGCTACAATCAAGACAAGAACAAACATGTGGCCACCTGGAGAGAATTCCAGGCTGGACCCTGTCACCCTGGGCCCAGGGTTGGCATTATCCATCTTTCAGGGGCTCTGGGACACCAGACTCAGGTCACCACGAAGAGATTTGGGCCAAGAGGACTCCCAGCATGGATGCTCTGGGCTCCCCTGACTTGGGGCAGCTCCCAGCCCCCATCACTGCTGGGGTGGGACCCTGAGGGGCATCATTTAGGTGACCTTCAGGGGAGCAAGTGATCAGTCCTTATAGGAGGGCAGCATGTTCTTTTCTAGTGTTAGAAATTTAATAAGACGAAGCATGAGAAGCTTCGTGCAGAGGTTCAGGTGGACTGTGCTCAAACATGGAAGCAATTATCATTTAATCATCATTATTATTGGCTACTCTTCCCAAGAGCCCAGAATCCTGACTGTCCATGCTCTCCTGGGGAGGTCTCACTCTCTCTTTCACAAAGGAGCCCTGAACTCAAAGGAGAACACTCAAAGCCAACAAGCCCAAATCAGAACCCAACCGGCAAGACAGATGCTTGCTTCTCATGGTATCAGGACTTTCCTCCTGGGGACACATCTGCTAAACCCCTCCTCCAATGGTGTGATCCCACCCCACTGTTTGGGGCAATAGAGCCCTTTCTTTATACAAAACCTTAGGAGAGCAATTCTCAGCAACCTACAATGTTCCCAACAGAGCCGATCTGGCCACATGTGTCAACAGTATGAAGCAGAGACGCCTAGCCTTAGGCTAACATTGAACCAGTGGAACAGACAAGGGTGCTATTGCCCTGGGTGGCAGGGGCAAAGACGCAGGTGTCAGTGGCCCCTGTCCACATAGCTAATCCCTACACCCTGTCTCCTAGTGTTAAACCATCTTGGCTTATTTTTTTTTTAAGTAACTTCTAGAATATTCCATCGCTCACTTGCTTTTTACTCATTTGTCATTCAATTCAGTCTTACATTTATTGAGTGTCAGTGTGTGCGAGGCACAGTAGCAGCTCCAGTGTTTACCAGCTTTTATATGGAACTGGAGCAAGACATTTAATAGGATCAACATCAGGGTTTTATGACTGACACACCTCCTGTGTACCTAAATCCTTACATTCTTTTCACTTTTAAGTCAGTAAACTCCGGCCAGGAGCACTTCTCAGTGGAAGGACAACATGTCAACAAGACCTCCTACCTTCACTTTTAGGGTGGGAACCCTTTTAGAATGGATACTGTCTCTCCAAGTCAGTGAACAAAAGAAAGCCCTCACTGACACCCTTGAAATTCTCCAGGGGTGCTGAGTGGGCCACACCTTGGTAGGTTCAATGGGACACTACTTCCCATGGGTCTGGATCGGCCCTTTGGGCCCAGGTTCCACCTGGTATGACCAGAGCAGTGATGCCACAGGAATTAGGCAGGGAGTTAGGAAACCTCGTAGCTGATAATGATGGTTTGGATGTTGATAAGGAATCACATTTAGACAGCTGACATTAACAGAATGACCTGTGACATACAGCAGGGGCTGACTGACACACAGTCCCTACAGCCCCTGAAAAGTGACAGCCCTTGTCTGACCATCCAAGGCCAAGAAATGTCCTGCCCAACATGCGAGAGGAGTGGATGAGACATGACCCAGTTTTCTAGGGCTGACCTCAGTAAAAGGTCGAGGTCTCGGAGCCCCCAGTGCTCCCTCTTGAGCCCCCCTTCCCCCACCCCGAGGGCACTTTGCTCTGCTCTTGCTTTGCTTTGCATTGATAAACCTGTTCCTGCTTAAGTCTCTGTGTCCATTCTTAAATTCCTCCAATGAAACCAAAAAATGTCTGGTCCCCAGAACCAGGGCCCCAAATCTGGTAATGTCTTTTGGCAAGCCAGCCAGGAGGAAGGAGACACTCACCCAGGAGCTGGTGACTTTACCTCCCCCAATCCAGGTAAGCCAGTCTATTTCTGTTCAGCTTCTTGCTTGTTTCTTTTTCTCAGTTAGGTGTCTCATGCTTGTTTTGCTTCCCTGTTACCATGGTGATGGGCAGGAATTATGCGATTATTTTGCTGCACATAGTCAGACATTCCACAAAGGGCAGTGTCTGATTTGCTCTGGACCTTTGAACACTTTGTTCCACCTGTTTTCTTCACCATTAGAGGATCCAGGGAGCAATGGTTTCCTCTTACGAGCTTGTCTTAGATCTCACCTGATCTCTTGCATCATGAGACCTATTTTATTTGACAGTTGGCCCCAGTGATTAGGAAGAAGCTCCACAAGTTAGCACTAGACTCTCAAGCCCCTTAAACTTGGTTACTTAGATGTAGCCTTCTTGGTCTTAACAACCAAGAACAAGTGGAGGAAAAAAAACCATAGGGCACAGAAGTAGACAAGAGACTAGAGGCTTGATAATACGTAGACCAAAGTTTTGGCCATCCTTCAAGGAGCCAGGATGCCTCCAAGTCACTTAGGAAGTACTCCCTCCACCAAAAGGCCCCCAATAAAGGGGTCTGCTTTAACTGAAAACATTACAGCAAAAAATGCCCTCAAGTATGACAGTTACCAAAGACACCCTGTTCCATGTGCCACCAAAAGGGGCATTGGAAACAGGATTGTCCCAGCTCTGAAGGGAGCTGAGATCAAGCCTGGCAGGGCCATATCTGAGTAAAGCTGCCAAGTGTTCTTTGGCCCCCTCTAGGACCACTCACCTCAGAAGGGAGGAGCCTGGGTGACTCTGGATGTGTCTGGAAAGCCTATCCAATCCCTTATTGACACAGGCTGCATTTTTTGGGTTTCACTCTCTCATCCTGTGCCCTTATCTTCCAAAGCCTGCACTATTATGGGAGTTGAGAGAAGGCTTCAACAGTACAGGTTCATTCCTCTCTTGGGAAGACCAATTTGCCTTTTGTATTCTAAACTGCAATTAAAAGGTTAACATATAAAGATTTGGGGCTCTTTGTGTATTTTCCTTTTTCCTTCCTCTTGCTTACATTAAGATAGTTTTGCTGTTCAAGGTCCTTTAGAAGTTTTGTTACGTGCCCTTCGATAGCTCAGTTGGTAGAGCGGAGGACTGTAAAAGTTTTGTTATCTTAGCCAGCCCTAGCTGGAATGTACCATTCTATAACTCATGTAGGATCAAAAGAAAAAATTGTGTAAAAGGGCCCTTTTAGTGAAAGAAGAGGGTGATGGATATATGCATATGTGTAAATATGACTGACATATACTATATGCATTGTGAAAACAGAATAATGAAACACAATAAGTTCTGAAGAATAATGAGAGGTGAATGTAATCAAAAGACATTGTGTGCATGCATGGAAATATCACAACAAACCCCACTACACAATTAAAAAATAAAAATTTTTAAAGGCCCTTTTAAAATCCAAGTGGCAATAAATTCTGTGTAAAACCTGCAGGTAGATGTGGACAGGTGATCTTATTTGTCTCCCTCTCTCCTAAGTATAATCTGGGTTAAGGACCAAGGTAAAAAGGACCAGTAATAGGAGATGAGAAGATACAAAGAAGGTCATAAATCAAAGAGGCTTTTTCCATAAGAAGAGACTTTGTTAATAAAGTTTTGTCCTAACGTAAGGATTGTTCTGAAATGGAGTAAGAATGCAGCATGAGCAGCAGGGTGAGCTGAGAGACAATGGTGGGATACGGCAGGGGGAGAAGAGGCATAAACGATGTAAAGAAGACATTTTCTGGATAAGGATTTTGAGTGGTAGGACAAGGTTTTGTCCTGAAAGCAAAAGATTATTCCAAAATGAAAACAACCAGTAAGGGCAAAGGCAAAAGGTTAAAAGCCTGTTGCAGAAGGATCATGCCAGGATTTATAATGAGGTGTGCAGTTGATAGAAAGCCTGGTGCCATCTTGGCAAGTTCAAAACAGCTCAGCAAGGCAGGAGAGATAAAGAGGGCTTTGTCACGTGATGTCCCCCCCCGACCTCTGCACCACAGCAGAGGATCTCATGAGATAGGAGCCACTCCTCAGAGTCCCCTATAAGTTAGGGAGATGGATAGGAACTACTTTGAGTTAAAATAACAGCAACAATAATAAAATAGACCTCCTATTGTATTTGTAAAAAATTCAAATTTCTGGGAAACATTTTACCCCTTCAAATTAACTCTCAAAGCGTTTTGCATTTACTCTGTTCTCACCACCACAGCTAAGACAGCTGGATGTTACGTGTTTCAACAGAGGACCTGTCCTTACCGTCATACCGAGTGGACTCACCCATCGCCCTTCCTTTATCCTTTATCCTTTATCCAGGGAGAAAGATACAAAATGCCAACTCTGCACCCAAAGACCAAGCTCCCTAAATTAATTCTTCAAGGTTTACCTAATAAAAAGTTACTGTAACTCAACATTTTGTTTGCAACATATGTTTGCAGATCATTGTAAATTAGAAAGAAAGAAACACGCTGTACAAGTTAATTCTTCAAGATTTTTCTTCTGGCTGGGTGCCTGTAGTTCACACCTGTAATCCTAGCTACTAAGGGGACTATGTTTGGGAGAATCAAAGTTTGAGGTCAGCCTAGGCAAATAGTTCATGAGACTCCAACTCCAAAAACAATCAGAGAAAATGGACTGGTGACGTGGCTTAAGCCATAGAGTGCCTGCTTTGCAAGTATGAAGCCCTGAGTTCAAATCCCAGTCCCATCCCCCCCAATCTCTATTTTGATATCCCAAGAGGCCACTTGACGTAATTTGAGATCCTGCTCCATCTTAATCCTAGCTGTTGGTCTCCAGGTGCCTAGTTGCTGGCTCCTACCTAGTGAAGAGTTCCAGGTGGCCCCAGAAATAAGGTTGGGGACTCTCATTCTGGAAGGGAGGGATGCCCCTCTCCAGATTGTAGCAAGGTTGCTGACTGTACTCTAAAAGGATGGAAACATCACCTTGTTGGACTATAGTGGTCATGAACTCCTAGTTAACAAGAGTTCTGCTGGACTCCTAATTACAGAGGAGTTCAAATAAAAAATCAGAGTGGGGACATATAATCCTAGCTACTGCAGAGACAGACATTGGGAGGGTTGTGGTTCAAAGTCAGCCTGGGGAAAATGTTCATGAGACCTCATCTCAACCAATAAAGCCTGGGCATGGTGGTATGTGCCTGTCATCCCAGCTCTGCAGAAAGCATAAATAGAACTGTGGTCCAGGCTGTCCCAGGTATAAGTGCGAGACCCTATTTGAAAAAGACCTGAAGGGAAAAGGGGCTGAGGGCGTGGCTCAAATGGTAGAGCGCCTGCCTAGCAAGTACAAGGACCCAAGTTCAAGCCTCAGTACTACCAAAACAAAACAAAGTTATAGAGGCTATGTTCATCTCTTTTCTTTCTTCCCTTCCTTCTTTTTTTTTCTTCAGGCACAGAGTGAAATTAAAGAATTGTGATTTTAAAAAGGGGGGATCAAAGAAAAACGTCAATCTTCTACAATACTACATGGCTTCAAAATAACTGAAAATGGAGAGATCTGGCCCATAAACTGGAGTCTAATTTTAATACTGTTCTTCAATTAATCTATTTTGTAAAAGTAGAGTTAAATTTCAATATGAACAACTATTTTATGGCATTATACCAGAACCATAAATTCAGAGAATATGTAAAATGCATTATGCTGCTGCATCCACATTGGAGGATCCATTAAAAAGATTTGGGGGAGACCCCCATTAAATCATAAATATATTGGTCCCCTACTAGTGTACAGACCACAGGTGCTGTAATGGACACCAGGACAGAATGTACCCTAACTCATGGTAGTCCCCTAAAGCATAGAGGGCAATGGGCAGCTAGATATGGACATGGAGACAGGACAAGTGAAAATGACCAGGCTCATCCTGGGGTGACCGACTGTCCTCCCGGGAGCACCCTGTTTCTATCTCCCCTGCAAGAAGCACACTGGGGTGGCCGTGCTTCTGGGCACACCCTGCACACCATAACTGGAGATTGTGCTGACGGGTGGGAAAGGTAAAGACTGGGACACATGACTGGGCGTAACAGGAACCAACAAGGATGCTGCTCCGTGAGGGGAAATTAATACCAAGTGGTAAAACTGCCCGAGGATGGGTTTAAAAACCACAGCCACCATCAAAAAATTGGCTACCGAGTGGCACACACAGTACTTACAGCGACAGCCAAAGAGTTTAATAAAGGTGCTTACACGGGTTTAAGAAAAGTGCTTCCCATGATAAAAGCGAGAGCACACAAGGGAGGGGTGAGGATAGGTAAGACACCTAAAAAACTAGATAGCATTTGTTGCCCTTAACGCAGAGAAACTAAAGCAGATACCTTAAAAGCAACTGAGGCCAATAGGAAAAGGGGACCAGGAACTAGAGAAAAGGTGAGATCAAAAAGAATTAACCTAGAAGGTAACACCCACGCACAGGAAATCAATGTGAGTCAATGCCCTATATAGCTATCCTTATCTCAACCAGCAAAAACCCTTGTTCCTTCCTGTTATTGCTTATACTCTCTCTATAACAAAATTAGAAATAAGGGCAAAATAGTTTCTGCTGGGTATTGAGGGGGTGGGGGGAGAGGGAGGGGTGGAGTGGGTGGTAAGGGAGGGGGTGGGGGCAGGGGGAGAAATGAACCAAGCCTTGTATGCACATATGAATAATAAAAGAAAAATGAAAGAAAAAAAAGAAAAAAAAAGAAAAGTGCTTCCAAAAGCCTAAAGTTACTGAGTGAAATGCAGTGCCAGACATGCGTCCTTGTCAGGAAAGTCCCCAAAGCCTCCCACGCCATGCGCGCTGTGCCAGAACAGGACACAAGTCCTGACTGCTGGAGGCGCCAGAAGCTCTAGTTCCAGGCCATGGAGAAATCAGTGGGGCGGGGTGGGGGCACTGTCCTCAACGGCCCTGCTCAGCGGGGCTCCTGTGTGGCACACGACTGCAGGATGTGCCCAGCAGTGCAATATTGACACAAGGCGTGTGGGCGCAGCCAGCCACAGTCCAGTTGGCTCTTGGGTCCACTCCATGGAGGGGGATCCATGTCTGGTACGGCAGGCCGGGACAGAGCTTGTGTGTGGCTAAAAGTCATCCACCCCTGCCAGGGAGCCGCTCCATTGTTAGGTTGAATGGGAGCTTCTCCTGCTGCTTTGGATCTTTTAAAAAATTGGTTATAGATTAATAAACGGGGGGTTTCATTGTGGTAAAACCATACTTGTGTAGTGTACCTTGAACAGGTTCACGCCTCCATTACATTCTCAGTTCCCCTTCCTTCTCCCCCTCATTCACAGCGTCCGCTGGGTTCCATTGTTCTGTGTTCATATGTATTGCACAGCGTACCTCCATCCCCTCGTCCCTTCTGCTGAGCCCCCCAGACAGACACGCGTTCGTGTCCCATCATCACCATCACTGCCACCATCATCACAACACATCGTCATCATTTTAGGCCCCGGTTCTACAAGTGAGCGATAACATGATGTTTGGTCCTTGGAGCTTGGCTTATCTCACTCAGCATGCTCATCTCCAGTTCCACCCATTTTCCTGCAAATGCCATCATTTCGATTTTCTTTATGGCTGAGTAATATTCCAGGGCACACACACACACACACCATATTTTATTCATTCATCGGTTGTTGGGCACCCCGGCTGATCCCACAGTTTGGCTATGGTGAACAGAGCTGCAATAAATGTGGCTGTGCAGGCATCTCTCCCGTACATTGATTTAGAGTCCTTTGGATAAATACCAACAGTGGTGTGGTGGGGCCATGTAGGTCTACTTTGAGTTTTTTGAGGGACCTCTGCACTGGTTTCCATGGTGGCTGCACTAGTTTACGTTCCCACCAGCAGGGTGTGAGGGCTCCTCTTTCCTGCATCCTGGCCAGCATTTGCTGTTGCTTGTTTTCTTGGTGATGGCCAAGCTGACTGGGGCGACATGAAATCTTAATGTAGGGTTTTTGTTTTTTTTTTTCTGTACTAGAATTTGAAATCAGGGCCTCATGCTTGCTAGGCAGATGCTTTACCACCTGATCCACTCTGCCAGCCCATTTTTGTGTTGGGTATTTTTGAGATAGGGTCTCACTGGGTGTTTTTTGTTTGTTTGTTTGGTTTGGGCTGGACTTGAACCCAAGTCTCCTGATCCCTGCTCCTGAGTAGCCAGGATTACAGGGGTGAGCCACAAGTGCCAGGCTTAGAATACTTATGATTTGCACCTTCTTTTTGGCTGAGGATGTTGGACATTGCTTCATGTATTTATGGCCCTTTGTACTTCTTCTTCCGAGAATGTCTGTTCAGTTCATTTGCCCACTAATAATTGGATTATTCTTTTTAGTTTTTTGAGCTCTTTGTATATTCTGCATATTAATTCCTTATTTACAGACTAGCTGGCAAATATTTTGTCCCATTCTGTTTCTTGATTTTGGTATTGTTTCTTCTGTTATACAGAATTTTTTTAATTTGATGCAGTAGCAAATGTCAATTCTTGCTCTGATTTCCTAGGCAATTACAGTCCTATTCAGAAAATAGTTAGCTATGCCGACATCGTCCCGAGTTTTTCCTGTAGTAGTTCCAGTGTTTCAAGTCTTACATGAAGACCTTTGATCCATTTAGAGTTGATTTTTGTACAGGAGAGATCGGGGTCTAGTTTCATCTCCTGCATGTAGATAGCCAGTGCTCCCAGCACCACTTTCTTCAGTGTATGTATTTAGCTCCTTTGTCAAAAGATCCACCTGGCTGTAGCTGTGTAGGCTTATAGCAGGGCTTCTATTCTGTTCCATTGGTCCTTGTGTCTTTTTTTGTGCTGTATCATGATGTTTTTGTTACTATGGCTTTGCAGTATAATTGGAACTCTGGTATTGTGGTATCTCCAGCTTGCTCTTTTTGCTCTGGATTGCTTTTGGTATTTGGGGTCTTTTATTCTTCCATATAAATTTTAGGATTGATTTTTCTATTTCTGCTGAAATGATATTGGGGTTCTGATAGGCATTGCATTTGAATCTGTAGATTGCTTTCGATAATATAGCCATTTGCACAAAATTAATTCTAATCCTTGAACATGGCAGGTCTTTCCATCTTCTGATTTTTTTAATTTCTTTTTTCAAATTTTTATAGCTTTCATTGCAGAGGTCTTTCACCTCCTTGGTCAAGTTTATACCGAAGTCTTTTTTGGGGGTTATTGTGAATGGGATTGCTCTCCTGATTTCTTTCTCAGCCTGCTCATTGTTGGTATATAGAAAAGCCTCTGATTTTTGAATGTTGATTTTATATCTTGCTACATTGATGAAAGTATTTCTAGGATATTTCTGGTGGAATCTTTGGGGTTTTTTAAGCATAGGAATATATCATCTGCAAACAGAGATAATGTGACTTCTTCCTTCCCTATTTGAATCCTAAAAGGGATTAAAAAAAGGGATTTTTTTTTCTCTTGCCTTGTTGCTTTGTCTAGGAATTCCAGTACTACACTGAATAAGAGTGGGGAGAGAGGACACTCCTGTCTCATTCCTGACTTTAGAGGAAATGGCTCTGGTTTTCTCCATTTAGTATGAGGTTTGTCATATATAGTCTTTATTATGTTGTATGCCCCTTCTGCTCCTAGTTTCTTCAGAAAGGATGTTGAGTTTTGTCAAAGGTTTTTTTCTGCATCTATTGAGATGGTGATTTTTGTCGTTGATTCTGTTTATATGCCGTATTATATTTATTTATTAAGGATGTTGAACCATCCTTGCATCCCTGAAATGAAACCAACTGGATCATGGTGTATGATCTTTTCATGTGTTGTTCAATTCCTTTGCTGGATCTTGCTAAGGCTTTCTTTAACATCCCTTTAGTCTCTGAATCTAAATTCACCTGGGGTGGACAGCAATGGACCTTCAGTGTCCTTTGCCAAGGTTACTCTCACTTCCCCTCCCATCTGCAATGATTCAAATACACCTAAGGTAGCAGATGGGAGATCAGCCCTGACAGATTACCACTGCTGCCAGCCACATTTGAGGGAAACCTCTTCTTGCAATTGGTGACTACAATGGTAAGCCACACCAAATCCAAGTGTTGAGCTTCAAAAGTTTCACTTACAAATGATGTGTGCCAGGGCTTCCCACCAACACCATGAGATAACCATCAACAATCAGGACCTCTAGAACAGGCCGCCTCTAGAACAGAACCTCTATTCCTCCACCTCAGGCTCAGCCATCACCCTGGACAGACAGAAGGGAGAAAAGGTGGTTCCGAAGGTGGGGCCAGCGCCCCTGTTCGTCAGGAAGGAGTTTCTGAAGAAAGTGATCCACGGCCCTCCTCCCTTCTACGGGTCCACACTCCTTGAGGGGAATGACGCAGGGGTAGCAAGGGAGTTAGGAAGCCTGATGGCTGAGAACCATGGCTTGGACACTGATAAGGAATCACATCCTGGAATGGGGACATTAACGGAACAACTTGTGACACATAGCAGGTTCTGGCTGGCCCACAGCCACACAGCCCATGGGAAACGACAGCCCCAATGTGACCACCCCAGGCCAAGAACTCCCTGTCCGACATGTGGGAGGAGTTGATGAGACAAACCCCAGCTTTCCAGGACTGACCACCCCAGCGACCACAAGCCCCCCCAAAAAACTGAGGTCTTGGGACCCCCAGCAGTGCTCCCTCGTGAGCCCCTCACCTCCCATCTGGATAGGGACATTTCTGCGTGGCTTTCACTGATAAACCTGGCCTGCTCAAGTCTCCTCTGCGTCCATCCTTGAGTTCCTTCTCCAAGAGTCCTGACCTGGTAATAGGACTGTACCCCCACCCCGTGTCCTGACACCCAGCAGGTGGCCAGGGAACACAGGGGAGGAATGAAGACATGGAGAGTGAGCACTCACTCCTGGTGCTCTGAGAATGGCCCTATCTCAGAATCCCCAGGGAGCCCCAGGCCAGGCCGTGAGGCCCTTGCCCAGATACACCTGGGAGAGTCCCACCATGCGTGGGCACTGGAACCTGCTGTCTTGGCCAACCACCAGGCAGGGATGCTGAACCAGTCTTAAGCTTGTGGGTCCTTTGAGTCCCTGGATTTGAAACTACAAATGATCGGCACCTGAAGGGTGTGAGCTTTCCTGGACGCTGGCAGGTTGTCCTATCACCAGATTTTAGAAGGCACAGTGACAAAAGTGGTTGGGAACCTCTGGTCCTAGCCCACACCTCCTGCTCTCAAGGGCAGAAGGCCTAGCCCTGGCAGACTGAGCAGGTGGCTGACCCAGGCCTGTGGCAGCTGCCGTGCACTGTCCTTGTCCTCACTGTCTCCCCTGCCTGGTTCCCTCTGGAAACCGTACTCTCCTCCCTGTGGCTTGGTTGAAACAAACTTGCCTAGGGCTGCAGGACTGGGCACCAGGGAGGTTCAAAAGACGCTGGCTTTTCCTGGCCACAGGGATTGGTTCAGGACACAAAGCCGAACCAAGGGAGCTTCATTTCTGCTGAGGCTGCAAAGCGGATGGAATGGCGGCCTGGGTTGTGCAGAGAGAGCTTCTCCAAGAAGGAGCCCATGGGAGAAAGCAGAGAGATGACAAGAAACAATGTTTGGGGCCCTGGATCAAGCTGTGCCTGCAGCCAACACTTTGGCATCTGACTGACATGAATACATAAATCTTTTGTTTTGCCTAAGCCTGTTTTAACTGGGTTTCCTGCAATAGTCACCCCAGGGACACCTAAGACACCCAGTCTCTCCAAAGCCACTGGCTTCTTAAAAAGAACTGATTAATCAAAAGTGAGTCCCAGCTGAAGTTCACTTCTGCCCAGTGGTCAGGCAACCCTGCTGGTGCCTGGTGAAGCTGCAGCGGGTTCTCCACATGAGGCATCATTCCCAGCAGCTTGGTGGGGCTGTGATTCAGGAAACCCTTTCCTCCCTGCCATGATCTCCATAGTGACTTCCCTGCATGATGTGTCACAAAACAGCCACCAAATGGAGCATGGGAGACAGACAAGCATGTAAACACAGGAGTGCAGGTGCCTCGCGTGCTTTCATCCCTCACCCCAGCCCCCTGCACACCCAACAGCAATGCAGACAAGGCCGTCACCGCAGCTGACAGTGCCACTCTGAATGCTTGCCACCAGTAGAAACACGCCAATTTGGAACTCACTGGTAATTGAAGCTGCTCCATAAGCAAATGAGCCCTAACTGAAAGATTCCTCACCCAGGGTATCAAGGCCGATGTCGTCATTCAAGGGAATGGTTTGTGGATGGCTGGCAAGATCAGAGGCACAGTACCACCACACTGGTGTCTGACAGGTGTCTCTGGGAGAAGCCTGGCTGGACAGGGCTGCATTCCCTGTGGAATTCCCAGGGTGGGAGCCAGGTGTGGGGTGCAGGGAGGGGGGCCCAGGCTGCTCTGCTGAAATCTACTGCCCACCCCATGCACCACTCTGCCCCACAACCTGCTTTTTGTTTTCTGAGATTTATTAAATAATGCAGTTAGAAAAGGGGAGAAGGGCACAACCAAAGAATACATAGAGCTGGCATGGGGTGGTGGGTGGGGGTGGGGCAGCCACCAAGGGTGTGAATACAGCAGGTGTTGAGGTTGACAGGTGGGAGCCATACCTGCCTGTGGGACTGCAAATTCCAGGCTATGGGTCACAGGGGAGTTGGAAGGTGCCCGAGTGTGGGTGGTGGGTGCTGATCCCACTGCTTTAGGTGGGACACCAGCACCGCCTAGGAGCTGTTGGCTGCAGGTCCGGAGCTCTACTGTCTACCCAGTGAACTGGAGTCCACACCTTGACAAGATCCAATGGTCCACAGGCTGAGAAGCGTCACTGATCCATCCTCCCAAGGTGTGTCTGATGTTGAGACTCATCCAGATGGCTTGTCTACAGTGTGGATCTGGGGATCCCTCCCTCCCCCACAGCTGTCAATCTAGCATCTCCTGGGAGAGGCCAGGAGACCTGTGCTTGCAAATCAGCAGCTCAGATGTTCCTCATGCTAGGGCAAGTCTAAGATCCCTGATCTCCTCCCAGGTCTCACCCTTGGCCACACACTAGTATTACCAGGGTCCCACTCACAGAGATTCTGGTATAACTCTCCAGGGTGGGAATAGAATGGGAGGTGTTCTTGTTTGGTTGTTTTATTTTGCTTTGCTTTGCTTTTTTTTTGGTGGTGGTGGTGACGTAGTGGGGCTACAACTCAGGGCTTCATGCTTGCTAGGCAGGCGCTCTACCAATTGAACCATGCCTCCAATTCTTTTGTGCTGGTTATTTTGGAGACAGGATCTCACTTTCTGTGAGACCTGGACCATGACCCTCCTATTTTAGGCTTTCTGCCATTTCTGGGATGACAGGTGCATGCCACCAATGCCCAGTTGGCATGGGAGTTTTCAAGAGCTAGTGGTCTACATGTACAATGGAATATTATTCAACCTTGAAAAGGAATTAAGTTCTGACACATGCTCCAACACCTAAATAAACCTTGAGGACATAATTCTAAATGAAATAAGTCAGATACAAAGGGCAAATATCATATGAGGTAACTGAGTCCTTACATTAACAGAGACAGAAGTAGAATGGGGCTGTGGAAGAGGGAAAATGGGGAGTTACTGTTTAATGGAGACAGTTTCAGGAATGAGGAATGTTCTGGAGATGGTGGTAGTGGTGGTTACACACATTGTAAATGCACACTTACAAATGGTTAGTACATTTCAAGTTATGTAGATTTCACCACACATACAAGCAGGTGGAGGTGACTGGCGGTGGGACCCTCTGGCTATGAGTGAGCTTACAATTTAATGAGGTTCCAAATGCACACGTGTATATAAGTGATACGATAGTCCTAACTTTGAAAAAAAATGTAAATGTTGTAAGAATTCTTTCAGAAAATATGAGGACTTGAGCTCCCAAAGTTACTTAATTAAGCAATCTTAATTAAGCAAAACCAAAGACATTACAATAAAACTACCTACATCCCTCATGACCATGGATGCAAAATCCTCAGAAAAGTTTTAGCAAATTGTATCCAGCAGTACATAAAACCCATTGCAACTAAGTGGAATTTGGACTGGGGATGAAAGACTACAAAACCCAATGCAATTTATCGTATCATTTGACTATAATCCCAATAGATGTGGAAAAGCACTTTAAACATTACATAAATACATGGTTTTAAGAAAACCCTCAGAAACTAGAAACAAAAGAGAACCTTCTCAACTCGATAAGCAGTGTATAAACAGTTGTTGTACAGCAACAACCCACACATAACTGCTATTGTCATAGTTAACAGTTCACCCCTAAAATTGGGAAGAAGACAGGGATGCCCACTCTCACCACTCCATTCAACATTATGCTAGAAGTTCTAGGTTATGTGATAAGACAAGACAAGAAAATAACATGCATATAGACTGAAATAAAATTATCTCCACTTATAAATGACAGAATTAACCAATAGAATGTGCCAAAGAATTTTCAAAAAAAAAAAAAAGCTCTTAAATCTAGTAAGTCAATAAATTCGAAGGATGCAAGAAACCAAAAATAAATCAACTTTCAATACTAGAAATGAACTACTGGAAACTGAAATTTTAAAGCACTGCTATAGCAAACCACTTAGGTATAAAGTTAACAAAATAATGCAAGCTCTCTAGGCTGAAACAAAATGAAAATGAAAAAAATAAAATGCTGATGAAAGAACTCAAAAAGACAACTATACTATGTCCACAGACTCAGACACTCAATATTGTAAAATTTCAGTCCTCCTACAATAAATCTATAGATTCAATATACCCACGATCAAAATTCCTACAAGGTTTTTTGAAGGTTCTAAACTTTATATGAGAAGGGAAAGGAATTAGAATTATTAAAAATAATACTGAAAAGGAAAAACAAGTTGAGTTCAAGACTTACTGCAAAATTACAGTAATCAAAATAATAAGAGTGTTAGTGAAGGGACAGACACATAGATCAGGACAACTGAATAGATAAACATGGTCAATTACTTTTCAACAAAAGTCCCAAAGCAATTCAATGGAGAAAGAACAGTCTTTTCACCCAAAAGTGCTAGAACAATTGGATATCCATATGCAAATCATAATAAGCAAATTGACCCCTACATACTATATACAAAACTTAACTCAAAATGGATCATAGACCTAAATGTCAAACCTAAAACCATTAAACTTCTAGAAGAAAAGTTTGTGATTTGGGGTTGAAGATCTTCCTAGCTATGACATCAGATTCATAAATCAGATTTCATTAAAAGTCTAACCTATGCTCTTCAGGACTTGGAGGTATGGCTCAAGTGGTAGGACACCTGCTTGGCAAGTGCAAAGCTCTGAGTTCAAACCCCCATCCCATCAAAAAAAAAAAAAAGGTTCCTAATAAAAACCTATGCTCTTCAAAGGACATCAGCAAAATGAAAAAAATCCACCAACTGGAGAAAATATTTGCAAAGGACATATCAGACCAAGGATTTGCATCCAGAATATACAAAAGTGTAAACTACACGCAGGATAGGCAAGTGACACAAAAGGAAGCGTAACAGAGCCCTCAGTGCGTTCAAGTGGGGAAAATACAGTTTAGAAGAACCATCTGTTTTTCTTTTGGTGGTGCTGGGGTTTGAACTCAGGGCCTTGTGCTTGCTAGGCAGGCATTTGAGGCATACCTCCAGCCTACAAAAAACATTTCTTGGAAAAGGCTGGAGCTGCCTCTTCCTTCTGAGGCAGTGAAGACTCAGCCTGTCACGTGAAGCCCTTTGGGGGCTGCAGCTGACTCTGCTATGTTACAATCATGGGATCTGAGCTGAGAGTGGGAGGAAGAGAGAGGGTCTTGGAGAGACTGGGCGAAAGCAGGTGTCAGTAAAATGTGTAGAGGTTATCAAAACTAAAAAGTAAAAATGAAGCCACCTGCCAAGGCTCTATCTGAGTCTGTTTTCTGTTAGTTATATAATGACATACCTGGGGCTGAGTAATTAATAAAGAAAAGAGGTTTATTTAATGTGCGGTTCTGCAGGTCAAGGACAATGGTGCTGACTTCTGAACAGGCCTCATAAAGAATGTTATCACATAAGAAGTCCATTCGTCCTTTCTGATGGCCTGTCCCCAGTAACCTAGGAGGTTCCACTACCTCTTAACATCCCCACACTGGGGACTTTGGAGGATGCTCTAAATCCATATCCACATCTAAACCACAGAAGATTCGTCCCTCTGAGTGAGTACACAAGAGACCAGCTGGCTAAGGAAGGGCTGGGGTTGCCTTGTTGGTGCTGCATCCTTCCTGCTGGCATTTGCTAAGCGTGGACGAGTCAGTGCCAGGTCAGGAGGGAACCAACCAGCCTGACTGATCTCCCAGCAAAGCACTCCCGTACCATGCGGTCAGCTTCCTGGTCCTCCTGGCAGGTGCCTGGGATGAGAGTGCAGCCATAGCAGCTGTCAGAAGAGATGGTGCCCAGGAGAGAGCAGTATGAGAAGGAGTTTTCACACAGGCCTCCCTGCAGCCTGGTACAAGCCCTGGCTGGGATTTGTAAGTGCTTGCTGTATATACTTTTTACTCTGACAAAGGCACCATTTGAAAACTAAAGAATAAACATCTCTACCTTGCGTGAAGACCCTGAACACCGTGCCTCTGCCCTCAGGGAGCAAGCTGTAGCTCCCCTCATTTCCAGATCCCACTCCTTAACAAAAAGGGGCTCCCACTGGCCACTTCTTGTTTGAAACCATGCATGATCGATGGTGGCAAACCCACCCTGCCCGTCTGCAGTCTCTCCAGGGGCAAACAAACTCCCCAGTCTGACCATCATTAACTAGTAAATTAGGGAGCCCTCCTGGCAGTGTCGCAGTGACCTCCCTACCCAACGCAGCAGTCTGGCTTAAGGAGAATGACCCAGGCATCAAATTCCTGCATAATCGCCTCCCTTGCAAAGCCCTCTTAAAATGTCTGCCTCCTTCACCACTGGGAAGAAAGCAAATCTTTCCTCTGCACACTGCCACCCAGGTGCTCCCCAGACAATAAGGAAAATAAATTGTTGAAGCCAGAGAGTTCTGCAAACTTTTCCCCAAAGAGAAAAGCAAATGAGCTTAAGGCAAAAACGGCAGTAGACAAGTGGAAAGCTAGCCGCCACTCCAGAAGCCAACCCTTTAGCAGATTCCTCAGGGGACCCGAGGCCCTGGTCCATGCTTGGGGTGTGGGTAGTGTTGGAGGACTGTAGATGGACAGGAGGTGTGCAGCAGAACCTTCTTGTAAGGCCGCCCCCGGTGGAAGTCGCGTCCAGAATGCACAGTGTACATTGGCTTTGGGTCAGAAAGCAATGCCCATGTCTGTGGTCCACACTTTTGGGACCAGTAGGCCAAGACACCAGATGCAAGTCCTGCCCTCCCCTCTGGAGGTGCTCATGAGTTTTAAATTTCTTTCTTTTTTTGATAGTACAGGAGTGCAGAGGTTTGAACTCAGGGCCTCACACTTGTTAGGCAGGTGCTCTTACAGCTTGAGCCATACTTCCAGTCCATTTTGCTCTGATTAGTTTGGAGATGGGGTCCCACAAGCTATTTGCCTGGGCTGGCCTCAAACCATGATCCTCTAGATCTCAGCCTTCCAGGTCACGAGGATTTAAGCATGAGCCGCTGGCACCGGCAGAGTTTTAAGTCTTATATAGCAGGGGCAGTTTTCGTATCTTCAAGGCTATTGCAGTTGGTTGTTCAGATTATCGTTATTATTATGATCTAAAACCAAGTTCCAGCTCTTCCCTTCTATTTGATCAGCCCACTTTTGTCACAGTACTTGAGGCCTGTATAGCCCAGGCTAATGTCAATCATTCATAGGAGAGTACAAATTATTTTGTTCTGATACTAGGTTGCTGTGCCCTTCTAGTCAGACTGGGGAGGGAAGGGGTTTGGGGACTTATTCCCTGGGGACCTTCTCCTTTAAGACAAAAATGGTTTCCAAATGAAGAAACACAGGGGCACACTGGGCTTTGTGAAGCCTATTCCAACAAATAACAATGACACAGAGACAATGCTTGTGACACAGCAATGGAAAAATTGGGTTATGAGCTACGTAATATTGTCTGATTCCACTAAATCAATGCACAGAAAAGTCTGGAATGGCGGCACACGGCCCAGTTGACAGGGAACTGACAGGGGAAGACTCCTTGAGTCCAAGGATTGGCGGTCAGCACAGGCCACTCTGTTTTTGTTTTTAGTTCCACTATGTTTACAAAACTTTAAAAAATTAGTTAATTAATTTTTTTTTATGATGCTGGGAGTGGAATTCAGGACCTTGTCCATGCCAGTCATGTGCTCTCCCTCTGGGGCTGCTTCCCCAGCCTCACAAAACTTTTTATAACATGACTTTTGTAAGGAGAAGCAAACCAGAGGCCTTTGGTTTTGTTTTAATAACAGTTTCTGCTAACGTGGGGATTTTTAAGAACTGTTCTGTGCATCACCAGCACCAGCCCAGCGTTCTGTGAGCCAGGTCCAGGCCCCAGGGTGGAGGAATGGCAGGCCAGCAGAGGCTGAGTCTTTACGATGGGCAAAACACATACGTTCATTTGATCCATGCTGGGTGACTGCAGATGAGTCATTGTGGGGGAAGAGGGGGACCCCTGATCTGTAGCATTTGTCCCTCCCAGGGGTAAATTCTCCCCACTTAGCCAATAATTAAGTGCAGGCTGCCAGTGTGACGTCACTGAGCATGGAGCTGGGAGGCAATGTGCATGGGAAGGTCTTGGGCTCTCACATGCTGCCACACACACAGCAGCCTGCTCTGGCAGAACAGGAACTGTGGCTCCCCTTTCATGGGCAAGGACTCTGGACACACCGCTACTGTCTATCAAGCACTTGAGACTTAAACTAGGGCCTGGGGATGTACCATTTTACATAACCCTCGCAATACCCTGCGAGGTGTAGGTACTAGTGATACCAACTCATATGTGGAACCAGAAGAGCAGGTCCGTGAACAAGGGAACTTGGCTGAAAAGTAGCAGATTGACCACAGGGCCGTCTGCCACCAGCTTTGTGCCCTTAACCTCTCTGTGCCATATTTAAAATTTTCACCCCATCCCAGAGAGGGATGCAGTCCCAGAGGGTGCTCTCAGCTTTAAACCTTGAGGAGGCCATAGGCATGCAGGTCTCTGTCTCTTATCCCCAAATGCAAGCGAGGGGCCTGCCAGAGGCTGAGTCCCACCCACCCTGGCTTCCTTCTTGGTGCCTGCTGGCACCAGTGTGTTCTGAGGGGTTTTTACTGCATCCCCACCCCAAGCTGGAGCTCTTCCATGAATCTCTCCATCTGAAAGCGTTTTATGTTGGTTTCAATTCTGATCCTTTGCCTCCCATTCATCACCATCAACGTCAACACCACCATCACAGTCATATTCATCACCACCATCAATCACCCCATCACAATAATAATCACCACCATCACCACCACCACCATCACAATAATATTCACCACCACCACTACCACACTTTAATTACCATCACCACTATCACCGTCATCATTGCCACCATCATCCCCACCACCACCATCATCATCACTACCATCAAAAACCTTTGTCAACACTGTGCCAAGCACTAGTTCTAGGCATGTTACACACGTGTTGTCTCACCCCCCCCCACGAGAAGCGCCTGCCCAGGTACTGTGGTCCTGCCTGTTTCAAATCCCAGAGGTTAGGTGTTGGCTCCAGATTGGGCTCCAGGTCCATCAGACTCCAGGATCTCTGTTGCTGCTCTGCCACTTTCTATGTGTAAAGAAGTTGCTGGAACATTCCACAAGTCTCTGGAGAGCATCAGAGGATGGACACTGAAGCCACTTCACTTGTGGGGAGGGGCTGGGTAGACACTGCCTATACCCCCCACCCTCCAGGCTCTCTGGACCCACAGACTCCTCTATGTCCTCATTTTGTAAGGGTCCCCCAGGCTCCCCGTGGGTTGGGTGTGCTCCTCAGGTTGTTCACCAACGACCAGGTGTACAGCTGACTGTGTCAGGGCCAAAGACAAACAATGCAGACTGCAAAAGGCCCTCATCCTAGCCTTGGTGCCCTGCCTGAGGAGTCCAGCACATGTTAAAACCACACTTTAATTACTCCAAAATTATGGTAAATCTGTGCATAAATATTGCAGAAATATCTTCGGAAGAATTTCATCACAGTAAGTTGGGCTGTCGCCAGAGCTCTCAGTTAAAAGTAAGAAAAGGGACCTGTGCAAGAATTTTTAAATTGAAAAGATAGATGCTGCTTTCAAAGTAAAAAGCCAAGGAGGCTACGCTTGGTGAGATCACCCAGGGGTCCGAGTGTCTCAGGACAGCAGAAACCTCCCATTTTACAGACTGGAGGAGAAAAATGCCCTCCAACCCTCCAGGCTAATAGGTTTTACTTCTGGAAAGAAAAACTCGGTGTGATTAAATATTAACCACCAGCGGTATTAATTAAGGGGGAAAAGTCCATCAAGAGAACCCCAATATGTTTACAGTGTCCCCAGGAAATGGGGAAACTCACAATCAAGTGTGTAAATGTTCTAAAAAAGGGCCTTGAATATTTTATGAATATTTGTCATAAAACAGAAATAATAACCACTGTGCAGAGCTATTAGAATTAATATTTATGCTGCCCACCATGAAATATTCATGGGGACAGAGAAAGGGGGGCCGTGAGACAAGAATTAATTTACATCGGGCTGGGTTTACCCGGCGGCTTGATGTTTAGAGACGGCTGACAAGCCTCCCCATGAATCCGCCAGTCACTTCCCGCCGCCGGTGCCGCGAGCGGGTGGGGACGGTCCGGGCTGCTGACAGCTCACAGATTGAGTTTCTGACAGCCCTTAAAAAACCTAAACGGCCCCCCACCTTTTTTTCCTTCTTCCATTGCCCAAGGCGCTCTGTTCTGCCACCGTTCAGCCGAGCTCCCCTTCCATCTGCTGAAATTAACGAATTAATGAGCGCGATAGGCTTTACGGCGGGGCCCTATGAATGTTTACAGGCGATTAAATTATAATGCGGGCGGCTGTATAATTCATGAACCAATTAAAGGAAGTGTTAGTTGATTTGATGGGATGAGGACGTACAAAATGCATTTAACTAATGGGGAACCGCGGGCTGCCGAGGGCCGGCTCCCTCTCTCAGATTACGCGCTAATTGCTCGACTTTGCGGGCTGTCACAGATAGCCATGCATATTTCATTGTTCTCAAATACTTCAGTCGTTTGCGTCTGCGTTGCGGCTGTAATGTGGAGAAGCCGGGCCAAACTTGGGTGTAGTTACAGTGCCCCGTGGGCCTTGGCTGAAACCCGAGCTGGAGCTCCCAAGACGGTGGAGTTGGGTGTCCCCGGGCGTTAGATGATTAAAAAGTCCCAGTGTGGGGTCACCTTCTGTTTTACCACTGGACACAAGTTCCAGATGCCGACTTCATGACTTTGGAGACACCTGGGCCCTGACCCCCTGTTTTTAGGGGAGGTGAGAGGTGAACTCCCAAGCCTCCCATCCTGTTCTCACCTTGTGTGCCCTGCCTTAATACAGGGGCCCCTCAGTTCCCCAGAAGCCTGGTTTGCCCCAGGGCAGCCCACCTGGGGCGCTTCCCAAGCTAAAGGTCTCCTCCAGGCCTGACTTTGTCCATCCGCACAAAGCGGCCACTCAGGGCTTCATTGAATGCAGTGAGAGGCAAACTTGAACTCAAGCTTGAATTTCTGCTGCCAGACCCTTGGAATGTTCTGGGAAGGAAATCAGCACAGAGCAAACGCACCCAGCCCAGGAGTGAGATGGTCCTGGTGGCTCATTGGTGAGCCTCCACTCTGCCTGGAGCAGGGAGCTCCTGCCAGCTTCTCCCAGATGGTGAGAGCTATGCTGCCAACTGGTCTGTCCTCTCCTCTTGGGCTTCCAAGCCAAAGTCTGGCTTTCACATGAGCTAAGCACAAACACCTGCACACACATGAACATGGTGCACACATGCACATACGTGCATACATGCACATATGTGCACACAAAATAAACACAGCCTCAGGCTTCCTTTTGCTCCTATTGCACCCAGGCTGTGAGGAGACTCTGGGCAGTGCCAGCGGCTGGAGCCCTGGGGCCTGTACTCATTGGTCAATGGCACACCCTCTGGGGAGAGAGCTAAGGTGGGGTAGAAATGGTGATAGGGAGTGAAGACTGAAAGCACTAACCTGGGGGCTTAGTATTCGGGCTGGCATGCAGTAATTGCCCAAATTCTGTCAGCCAATATTATTGCCCTGTGACATTAAAGCCTGCCACCAGGGACCTCATCACTTTCCTCCTCCACAGATGCACCTGATAGCGGGGTCAGCCTTTGCTCCCCAACTGCACAGTGGACAGTGTACTGCCAGCTTAAGCAACCAGGGAGCAGGAACGCCCTCTGCAGTCAGCAGGATCTCTTGTGACATACACAGGGTCACAGGTAAGAAAAGCACCCAAACTGTGGCCACTTCAAAGATGAAGGGCTGATTACAAACTAAAAGGAAGTAAATTAACTTGTTTTAAAATACTTACTTGGGGCCTCAGTCTGCACGTAACTAGCAATTGGTCGTCAAGCTGGGTTTAATGCATTTTGACTTAAAATAAAACCCAAGTGTCACTTGTCAGGTGCAACTGCCTTAAATATATTTTTAAGTCTTTTGGGGTTTTGTTTTAGGCAGTTCTGGTGTTTGAACTCAGGGCCTTGCGCTTGCAAGGTAGGCACTCTACCACTTGAGCCACTCTGTCTGCCTGCTTTAAATATTTTATAGATGTTACCTTCTATCATCCTGCAAAGTAAACCATGTTCTCAATGCACAAATGGGGAAACTGAGGCCTGAAGAAGCCATGAATCTTGGTTCAGGATTTTTTTTTCTTTGTGATGATACTGGGGTTGAACTCAGGGCTTGTGCTTGCTAGGCAGGCACTCTAGCACTCGAGCCGCCCCACAGCCATTGGCTCAGAATTTCTACTAAGCGGATACTTGTTCAAGTGCAAAATACGTGGGTAAGATTTCCAATTGCTGAATTACTTAGGATAGCAAAAAACCAGACCCAACATATATGTACACTAACAGAGGAAGCTTAAATTGTGGCATAACTCCAAGTCTACAGCTTTTTTCCCTCCCTTCCTCCCTCTCTTTCTCCCTTCCTCTTTTCCTCCCTCCCTCCTTTCCTTCCTTCCCTTGGCAGTACTCAGGGCCTCTCATTTGCTGGCCATGTACTCTGCCACTTGACCCACGGCAGCAACTGGCAGTCCTTTTTTGCTTTAGTTATTTTTCATATAGGGGTCTCAGACCTTGATCCTCCTACCTTTCTCATAACAAGGATTATAGTCATGCACCACTGCACCTGGAGCTTTTAAGAGAAATAAGAATAAGAGGGTGTTGAAAGAAGTCCAAGACACAATCTTAAAACTTTAAGCAAAGCTATGAATGAGCACGCCCGGTATGAGCCTGTTTCTGTTTGAGAAGGAAAGCAAGCCTGAAATGACATACACCCAATGGTCCTAATGATTATTTGGGAGGGGGAACTGAGCAAGGGGACAATAAGGACTTTTACTTTATACATGTCTGTGTCCGTTTTACAATGATAACGTAGCATTTCTACAATTAGGAAGAATAGTAATCATAAAATCTTAAGAAAAGGATTTGTTTTGTTTTTGTGGTGCTGGGGATGGAACCCAGGGTCCTGTGCCTATTAGGCAAGTGCTCTAGCACTGATCTGCACCCCTACCTGAGCAGGGTTATTCTAAAAAAGGAGAAGCTTCTGTCTGAAGCAAAAGTGTCAGCACAGTGGTGACGGCACACGTGACTGGACCAGACTTCCTTGTGTAGCTCACACAATGTACAGAAACGCAATGTAATGAGTCTGAGAGCCACCTTGGTCTCCTACCAGAAGCCCTGATATGGAGTCAGCACCCCACTGCAACAAGAGTGGGCAGATGGAAGACAAGGACACCCAGCTGCTGGTCACCGGGAAGGACTGACAAAGAGTAGGATGATTCTTGCTCAGGTCCCAGTGTCCCCAAGGCAAGAAAGTAGGAACAGCGAGGGCCAATCAATGCCTCTAGCTTAGAAAGTCAGCTTCCTTCCTCTCTTCTTCCGTCTCTCCTTCCCTTCTTTCCCCTTGGGGCCTCCTCTGTGCCAGTCACCAGACCCTGTTCTGGTAGTGAACAGCCAGGCGCATTCCTGCCCTCACAGAGCTCAAGAGGGCTGCTTACACAGAGACGGGTAAGGACCGCCTATCTCCTACTTGGGGTTGATACCCTGACTAGAAGATTAAGATATGTATTGGGAAAAGACACCTGGCTACCAGGGAGGGGATCAGATGTGCAGGGCATCTTGGAACTGGGTTGGGAGAGGAGGGTAAACACACCAAATGTCTTTTTGTGTGTTGTGGGGAGGGTACTGAGGTTTGAACTTAGGGCCTTGCACTTGCAAGGCAGGTGCTCTACCACTTGAGCCACGTCTGCAGCCCTATCCCTAATGTCATGATGGATGATTTTCCCATGGAATGGCTAGGCTGGTGACCAGCTAATGTCCTCAGTGTTTGCTGCAGGATAAGCAGTCACCCAGCATTATCTCGTGAGATCTTGCCCCTGGAGGAGCTACTGTCCCCCATTTGGTAGGAATGGGAACTGGAGCTCTCAGTAGTTGGCAGACTCCTCAATGTCTCATCCCTAACAAAGGCTGACTGATTCAGGCCTTCTTCGCACAACTTGAGTGGTAACCATTGGACCACACTGCCTCTCTGGCCACTCTGTGTAAGACGCTCCATGAGGGACCAACACCTTATAAAGAGCCTTGGTTTTTCAGAGCCCAGTGCCTGGCTCTGTGTTGGGGAGGGGCAGATGCCCCCACCCGAAGCTTCACAGCTAGCCTGGGATGCAGGTGAGGTGCTGTGGTTACCAGAGTGGCCTTAGGACCTGCAGCTGCTGGGCAGCAGGGGTTGTTTCTCAACACAATGATTTTCCAAGTACTGTGCTTGCATTACTGCATTAACTCTTCTTTTCTCTTAAGACAGGTTTGTTCATGGCTTATTTTGTACCTTTTTAATTAAGATGAATGAGATCAACAGAATGTAAGATTAGCCATTTTAGGGTGTGAGGTTGGTGACATCCAGTGTGTTCACAACAAGGTACAACCATTGTCCCTGTCAAAACATGCTCATCCCCTAAAGGGACCCGGTACTCACCCAGCAGCCGCTCCTGATCCCCTTCCCCAGCTACCGGCAGCCACTGCTCTTCCTTCTGCCTCCATTCTGGGCATTTCACATGCACAGTGTCACACAGGGTGTGAGTTCTGTGATGGGACAGCATCTTTCACCACCTACGACCTGTTGAAGGAGCTCGTGACTGGTGCCAGGGAGCTCAGAGGGAGGCAGGACTAAGCTGTGCTGTCCTCAAGAAACCCATCCCCAGAAGGCAGGAGGCTCTTGGAAGGGTGTGTTGTTGCTGAGGGCAGCGGGGGAAGACCAGGCCAAAGCCACCTAGCAGAACCAACGTGGAGACCAATGTTGCTGCAAGTGGTCAGCATATCGTCATCTTTTTTTTTTTTTTTTGTGGTACTGGGCTTTGGACTCAGGATCTATACCATGAGCCACTCCACCAGCCCTTTTGTGTGTGTTGGGTTTTTTCAAGATAGGGTCTTGCCAACTATTTGCTCAGGCTGGCTTTGAACACATACTCTCCTGATCTTGGCCTTCTGAGTAGCTGGGATTGCAGGCATGAGTGCCCAGCGTGCACTGTCTTTTTGGTTTCCTCTACCACCTACTTCCTCTCCCTTCCTTTCCTTGCAGCATTGACACATACTTTCATTGTGTTTGCATCGTGTGTGATCTTTTGGGGGAGACCTGGATCCCCAGGATCCTCAGCCCGTCCACATATGAACTCAGAGCCAGCCTCCTCTCCTCCACCTCTTCTCGTGGTCTGGCCAGGCCTCCACACATGCTGTCCAGCAGGGAAGCAACAGAAGCCTGAGGAGGCGTGGCCTGTGGCCTTCCCAAGGCTAGCAGGGCTTTCCCCAACATTTCAACTCTCGGACCTACCCTGTGAGCCTCTATTCCAAGAAGGCCTCTGTCTTCTCAAACTTCTCCATAGGACAGGAAGATCTTATTTGTGGACGTAGGTCCAGATTCTACCACGTCAAATGTCACTCCACGTGGAATGTCCACCATGACGTCAGAAGGAGGAGCATCTCCTGCCTGCACCTAGATTCAGCTTCGTCCAAAGATACTGGTGAAAACAGGGGACAGACGGCTCCCCGGACTTGATTTACTGCCACTGGGGAACTCTTTCTACCTATGTGGAAGGCCTAACCCCACCCTGTGGCTTGCCCCGCAGACAGGACTGCTCCACTAGTCTACTGACAAGAACCCAGGAATTCCCAGGTACTCAGGAGGTGTAGGTAGGAGAATCACAGTCCAGGCTGCCCTGGGCACAAATCTGACAGTCTATTCAAAACATAACTAAAGCAAAAAGGGCTGGGAGCATGGCTCAAGTGGTAGAGTGCCTGCCTAGCAACCATGAGGCCCTGAGTTCAAACCCTAGTACCTTCTGGTTTGAGCTGGAAGCTTGCACCATCCTGGTTGAGGCACTGGCTCTATGCTGCGTTAGAGCTGACGAGCACAACTGCAGCCACTGACTGCGAGGCCAAAGCTGCCTTGGCCATTGCGGCCTTGGAATGTTTCATGGAAAGGAAGGGTTGCGTGCAGTGAGGACCCTGGTTTTTAATGCCGGGGTGTAGCTCAGGGAAAGCACTTACCCAGTATGCACAAGGCCCAGGGTTCATCGGCATTGCAAAAGACAAAGAACTCTTCTTTTAAAGCATTTTTTAATGGTTAGAATGTTAACGTGTAGGTCAGGTGTGGTGGCTCACACTTATAATCCCAGCTACTAATGAGCTGGAGAAAAGGAGAATCAGGAGGATCCAGGTTCAAGGCCAACCTGGGAAAAAGTTCTAAGACCTCACCTCAACCAACCAAAGCTGGGTGTGGTGTTACATGCCTACCACCCCAGTTACCTGGAGAGCATCAATAGGACTGTGATCCAGGCTGGCCCGGGCCTAATCAAGAGAACCTATTCAAACTGTAGCTAAAGCAAAAAGGACTGGAGGAGTGGCTTACATGGTAGAGCACTTGCCTAGCAAGCTCAAAACCCTGAGTTCAAAAACACCAGCACTGTCAAAAAAAAATACAGAAGTTTCCAAGTTAATAGCTATTACCTCTGGATATTGGAAATAGATTTACTTAGCTACATTTCTTCTAAGTTATCCATGACAGATTCCTGTATCATACAATGTTTGAAAGAGACATACATAACATCCATCATCACCACACCCTGCTCCCTCACCTCCTCTCTGCTCCAGGACTGGTTCCTCCAGTACTTCCCCTTTCCCAGCTCTGCAGCCCCACTCTCTCCCCATTCCTAGAACACACCTGGCTCTCACCTGCCCCAGAGCTCCAGCTCTCAGTGCCTGGCTTCCGACCCGTCCTCCTCCCATCTCTCCATGGCTGGCTCCTTCTATTCAAGTCTGAGCTTACACCACCTGTCCACAAAGGCGCCTTCCCTGTCCCTCGCCCTCTGTGGTCACACCTTGGTATTTAATTCCCCAGGTAGCATTTGGCCTTAGTAGACATTTCTCTTTGCTTGTTGTGGGATGTCCGCCTCCTTTCATGGGAACATTTGGATCACTGCTGCAGCCCCAGGATGTGCCAGGGAGCCTGGGGAAAGCAGCGGGTGTGTGCCAGGTTAGGTTCCAAACTGAGCACTCTACAGCCAGGAACTGCACCACACTCCCGGGAGGAAGCAATGCCATTCCTGACCTGCTTTATGGTGGGAGCTCTAAAGTCACCCCGGTGAGCCGGCCAACCCTCGGTTTTCTCCATCTTGACACTCCATTGCCAAGTAGCAATGACCGGGCTTAGCCCTGCAGGACCGGGGGTGGCAGGCAGCAGGTAGTGACCTGGCCCCATGGCTGGTCTCACAATTTCTACCTGGAAAGGTAAAGGGACAGCAGTCTGGTTAGAAGTGCTCACAGGAGGTGCCCAGAGTTGCCCAGCTTAGCAATGAGGGACAGTTGGGCAGATGGGGCTCATGGAGGGGAGGGGCAAAGCCATCCCTGATATAGTCCAGGTGCTTGTATCATGGTGGGAGAGGGCCCCAGCCAAGGGCTTAGACTGGTGATTTCCTCTATGGGGAACCCCGGGTCACTCCGCCCTCTGGTGGCCCTGGTGTGGGGAGAGGACACCTTCCCTGTGGTGGGAGCACCCCTCAGATACAGGACGCCCTTCAGTGTCCAGTGGACAAGTGCTCTCACTGCTCTGTCCTGCACTAAGATGACCACAGGCGGCTGGCGGCACCTCAAAGGCCTCCTTTTAGTATGCACTCATTAGCCTCTCACCAGCCATCTGAGGGGAACCCACTGTCACCTCCATTTTGCATGGAGAAGGGTCTGAGGCAGGATGACCAGCCTCTGCTGAGAGGGTCAGCACTAGGGCTGGCGCTGGAGTCGTGGCTGGGTGCTAGCTTTTGGCCAGCTCACTGCGCGGCCTGTCTGAAAGGACCCACTGTGGCTTCCTGAGAAGCACAAACCCCAGGAAGGAGGGGGACCGGATGCTCAGAATCTCTCCAGCACCCGCTGTCAGGAGGCATGTGGACACGGCAAGGTCAGGAGAGGCAGCCACAAGTGAGCACCGAGAGGTCTTTGCATTCTGGATGGAAGTGGCTGTTTGCATTTCATCAGTGAAGAGGACAACAGACACAGACAGGGAGCCTGTCGGAGTGAAATCAGCCTATTGCTTGGGGAACCCAAGGCACACCTCTGAGACCAGACAGTGGCCGCTTGGACGAGCTGAACTGGCTCCGGAGTGCTGCCTGGAATATCAGCGAGGATGTAAACGAGGGGACAGATAAGCCCCTCCCACTCACTGCACAGGACCAGTTTTCATCCGCCAGACTCAGGAGGGGACAGAGACGTAAAGGCTGCGTCCTTCTCCCTTCCCCAGCCTGCCAGCCTCACCTGATGGCTCAGTGTTTTCAACTGGATCCCATTTGTCCCCAGCCATTGAAAAGGAAAGGCCTGAGGCCAAAACCTCGCCACTGACCTGCTTGGCCCCATTGTCCTGATGTTCTGATCAGCTGACAGGAGCGTGCACTTGCTGTCAGGCCTAAGATATTCAACAGGGTTTCGTATTTCTCAGGTGTCAGGGACCTGGGACGCCTCTGTGTCCCGCTCTCCCTCTGTTGTTTTCTTGTTTAGGGTGCTCTGCGTCCAGGTATTGAATGTCCTACTCTGCACTGAGAGAGCCATCCCAGGAGAGACTGCCGTGCGGGCAGGCAGCTACTCTCCAATTCCCTTTCCAGCAACAGCACTGGCTCAGAGGCAGAACTCACTGGCTGGCAGGAACCTGAGCTCAGGTAGCTGGGGAAGTTTCTAGTGTGTGGTGTTTGGACAGGACCGCAACTCACTTATCTTCCATCTCCAAAGCCAGCACTGTGGGCATATAGCCTTCGTCATAAGGCTCAGTCAGACTTTGTTGAATGAATAAATGACATTCCAGTTTGCTGAGAACACCAGCTACCAAAGCAGCAGCTCCAGCAGCAGTTGTATTATGATATCCCAGGACCTCATGAACCCTCAATTTCATAGGCAGAGTCACCTCAGGCCAATGACTGTCTCCAACTCTCAAAGGTTTTGGAGAAGAGGCTTATTCCATGGGCTCCCTTGGCTTTTTTCTTTTATGGATACTTTTACAGAAACATGTAAAAAAGCTTTTTGTACAGATTCCCACTGGTCCATTAAAATTCCAGTTCTCTTTGTCCCCACTTACAGAGGTGCTCAGGTGGAACCCAGGGCCTTGGGCACATGAGGCACACAGTTACCACCCCCAGCCAGGCAACCAGATTCTAAGGAGGCAGCTTCCAGGCCAGCAGCCCAGACTGTCTGCTGACCACAGCTTCTAAGGAAGGAGGCAGGGGTCTCAGCTCGCCCCTGATGGGGTTCTGACCCAGGAGGAGGATGCCTGCAGCCTTCCAAAACATTTATCAAATAAATTATTTACATACTTTAAAACTTTCACTGTTCTTGGTAACAAATTCCTTTTAACCCCCCACATCGGTCACAAATCCATGTCTTGTCGTATGGGGGGAGGGTTTAGAGGCCAGAGACCACCCTCCAAAAGAAGAATCAACCCTGAACTACCTTCTCATGGAAAATGCCAGCCCCCTGCTGATGTGATTAAAAAATGTATTTGTGGCCAAGCAGGAGAGTGCTGGTTTGTCCCACTCTTTGGAGGTCAAAATGGGCTTTGGTGCACATTGCCTAACCTGTAGAATCATCACTCCCAACCTGTAGAGTAGGTAAGTGAGCGCCCAAGGTCATGAGGCCGGGATTTGAGCCTGCTACACCTTGTGTGTGACGTGGCTCTTTCTTACCCCCACAGAGGCTCCCCTCAGCCTGAGCGGCCGCACCAGGTCAGGACTTCCCACTCATTCTCCCCGGACCTCTTCCCTGGTGCCCTGTGATGCACATGTGGCCCCCTGACCCAAGCCTCATCTGACCGCCAGGCTGAACTTGGTGCTTACGATGGCCCCGTCACTGCTGTTGAAGGCGATGCCTCCTGCAAAGGCCAATCTGACCGGCTCCCAGCCAGCGGCACCCCCGCCAACCCTGGATTCAGACAGCTGCAGGGCAAATAGCTTGAGGCTCCAGGAGAGGCGGCCTCCATGTGTGCCTCTCAAATTAACGTCTGCATCCCATAAAACGGCTCAGTCAAGATCATTACCAAGCCTACATATGTAACTCGCTGGATTAGTGTCTAGAGAGTTCTGGCTGGCTGGTTTTCTCTGTTCTTCTAACTACTCTGAAACTGAGTGCTTCACCATTCCATCTCCTCCCCAAGTGTTTACGTTCTCAAATGCTTATTAGCCTCTCTATCATGATCAAGATTTTATGAGCACTCTATTCCAACTGCGAATTAAATGCATAATTCCACACCCATCGTACTCCAGTTTGGTGACACATTTATCTCTGTTACGCCACAGCAGTTGCCGTGGGCACCCGACAGATGACAACCGAGCACGTCTGTCCAGGGGCAGCCAGAGTGACTGACATTTCAATCCAGGAGCAGCCATGGGGATTTGGTGTGCCACCATTAGCGGCACAGGTCTCCACAGCTCGCTGGGACAGTCAGAGGCCTTGGGAGCAAAGGGCGAAAGCCCAGGAGGGGCTTCCTCCAGCCCGCGCTCCCCCAGAGAACCTCTCCAACCCATGGGGCTCTGGGAAAGACGACCCATCCTCTCCCTCATGGCAGATGAAGAAGACGGATGAGAAAAAGTCTGCTCCAATGTGAGTCAATGCCCTGTATAGCTATCCTTATCTCAACCAGCAAAAACTCTTGGTCCTTCCTATTATTGCTTATACTCTCTCTGTAACAAAATTAGAAATAAGGGCAAAATAGTTTCTGCTGGGTATTGAGGGGGTGGGGGGGAGAGGGAGGGAGTGGAGTGGGTGGTAAGGGAGGGGGTGGGGGCAGGGGGGAGAAATGAACCAAGCCTTGTATGCACATATAATAAAAAAAAAAAAAGAAAGAAAAAGTCTGCTCTTTTCTCTGATGGCAATACCAACTCTTCTGGAACAATCTGGGCTACCCTGGGGGCCTACTGGTTAATCCATCACCCAGGCTGTCTCATTGAATCTCCCAGCAGCTGCACTACTAATCCTACTTTGCAAATAAGGAAACTAAGGCTCCATGAGGAACCCTGTTTAGGGCTGTCCTAGTGTTTGGCACATGACCATTAAATATTTGGAAGCAGACACGAATTCAAATTCAGCTGTTTGACTCCAAAGCTACCCTGGAAAAGGATGGATGATCTTGGTAAGTTCCTACCACCCACCAGCTAGCAGGAGCCCCAGTCAGGAGCAGATCTGATCAGCTGCACAGGACCCATCCCATCACAAGTCAACCCCACCCGGGGTCCCCACAGATAAACTGAGTCTCATTAACTTCCACCTTCGCCAGGAGGCAGCACATGTCCCCAGAGAAGGACCTTCTGTTGTGATGGTCCTGACCATTCTTAGCCTGTCATGTTTTGGTTATAGCCAGTGGTTCAAAGTGCTAAAGAAATAATTGTCATTACTTAAATACTCTATAGTACATCAAGAAGCACCTGTGGCAGGTAACACGGCCTTTCTTAAAAGAAAACATTCAGGCACATTTGAGACCCATCATTGATCCTAAGGCAAGAAATATGCCCCCTAAGAGACACTGCCATGGCTGAGCGTGTGGCAGGAATTCAGCCAAGCTGAATCACTAATTTGGGCAGGGCTGTGGCTGTGCTGGCTCCAGAACCCATCAGTCTCGTCATGATCAGAGATGTCTCTGCGGCGTGTAGCCTGTGTTCCGAAACGCAAATGCAGCCTTTGTTTCCTGGATGCTTTCGGTCAGAGAATTCTTTTTCTGCACCACCAGAGTCAGGAGCTCTCAGACACTTAGGGTGATGCCCATGGGAGACACAAGTACAATTACAAGTCAGCAACTTCACTGCCATGATTTTGTTTTGCTTTTGGTGATACTGGGGTTTGAACTCAGGGCCTGTGCTCTGTCTCTTGAGCCATTTCCCCAGTCCTTTTTGCTTTAGTTTTTATTCAGATAGAGTCTCATGCTTTTGTCTGGGCCAGCCTTGGACTGTGATACCTCCTACATCTACCTCCCAAGTAGCTGAGATTAAAACAGTCCAAAGTCTCCAACAGGGACCTGGTTAAATTAATCTGTGTATAGTCAAAGGACAGAACACTATGTGGCTACTAAAAAGAATGAGGAGCTGGGTGCCAGTGGCTCATGCCTGTAGTCCTAGCTACTTGGGAGGCTGAGATTGGGATGATTGTGGTTCGAGGCCAGCCCAGGCAAATAAATCAAGAGACCCCCATCTCCAAAATAACAGAGCAAAATGGACTGGAGGTGTGGCTCAAGCTGTAGAGTGCCTGCTTTGCAAGTGCAAGCCCTAAGTTCAAATCCCAGTCTCCCTTCCCACCAAAACTGAGGAGCCGAGGTATCCACACTCTATGTCTCCAGCTATAGAAAATAAATGCAAATATCTCATCACCTACTTATGACAAGAAGTTTCTCTGGAGTACTCAAGATACTACTGACAGTGGTTGCTTCTGGGGAAGGGAGTAGAGGTCTGGGGTGAAAAGAAAACCTAGTATTTCCCCATTTAAAAATCTGGATAAGTTACATAACACATTCAACTCAGCTGCAAATATTTCCTGAGTATACACTACGTGCCAGGCATTATTTTGGAGCTTGAGATAGATTAGTGAATAAAGCAAAGATTCCTTTCCTGGTGATGTTCACATCCTACCCTGTGCACAAAAGTAAACCCTGTTGAACCTACTGCCTGAGAACTCCCACCCCAATACTGATGAAACACTCTGGATGTCCTAACTAGCAAAGATACAACCCTGGAGTTCTAAAAATCAATATGACATACCTAACTAACACAGTGTTACCTGCTTTTGAACTTCCAAAAAAAAAAAAAAGGTGTCATGGGCTGGAAGCATGGCTCAAGTGGTAGAGCTCCTGCCTGGCAAACACAAGGCCCTAAGTTCAAGCTCTAGCACTGCTTCCTTCCCCACCAAAAAAAAGGTGTTGTACTGAATGTGTTCTTTTGCAACTTGCATTTCTCATTTGACGTTATTTTTCTGCAGTCCCTCCACACTGCTGTGCATGACTGTAGGTCATTCACTCAAACTGCTGTGAGTGATCTCTGTGTCATTCTGTCACACCCACCCAGTACTTTCTGCAGGTGCCTCGAACCCTCACGTGCAAGAGCTTCTTCCCGTTGTGAACCTGGAAGGGCACATCTCAAGCTCAGTGTTGTTTTATCAGTGGATTTTATCAGTGGATCATTGACCTTTGGTTTAGACAGACTTAAATGTCTGACAGTCTGGTAGAAATAAAACGATGCATCATTATGATCAAAATTTGCATTTTCAGTGTTTTTTGTTTGTTTGTTTGGCCATTGTGGGTTGCTGTTGTTTGTAAAATCCCTGTTCATGTCTTTATTTATTTTGCAGTACTGGGGTTTGAACTCAGGCAAGTACTCTATGACCTGAGCCAGCCCCCAGCCCTTTTTTTGCCTTAGGTATTTCTGACCTGTCCAAGTTCCCTTGTACTAGGATGATAGATGCCACCACGCCCAGATTTTATTGGTTGTGATGGGGAGGGGTCTCACAGAGTTTTTGTCTGGGCTGGTCTCAAGCCTCATCCTTTCAATCTCCACCTCTCGAGTAGCTAGGATTACAGGCATGAGCCACTGCACCCCCTACCCCATCTCCCTCCCTCTCCCCACCCTGGTGGTACTGGGAATTGAACTCAGGGCCTCGAGCTTGCTAGGCAGCCACTCTACCACTTGAGCCACTCCCTCGGCTCATGTCTTTTTTGCTTTTTTTAAATCAGCCTCGTTGAGATATGATTCACACACCATTCAATTACCCACCGAAAGTGTGCACCCATGGGTTTTGGTATACTCCCAGATTTGTACAATGTTTCTTTTGCCCATTTTTACATTAAGAATGTTTTTATCTCATTCATTTGTAGGTGTTCTTTATAAATTCTGGATGCTAATCCTCTTTTGGGGGCAACTAACCTATCCTAGCTCAAGTCTTCTTTCTCTGTGTGGATGCCTTCTGCCAGATGGAAGTTACCAGTTCCAAGGTAGCCGAGTTTATTCATCTTCTCTTGCTTCTGTCCTTTGCGTCTTATTTTGGGAAGCTTTGTCTACCCATTAGATAGTTTCTTATATGTCCCTCTGTGAGGTTTATAGTCTCGTCTTTCTTAGCTTATACACTACTTGGAGGAGATTGTCACACATAGGGCAAATGCCTAATTTAACTTTCCCGTCCAAGTACCCAACTGCTCACCGTTATGAGGAAACCCACCTTTTCCCACGGTTCTGTGGTGCTAACTCTGTCCTTATCAATGTCCATACACTACCGAGTCTGCTTTGGCTCTGAGCTCTGTCCCACTGGCTTGTGGATTTGATCCCATGTTAGCACCCCATGTTGTAAACCTCTTGACATTCGATAGGCAAACCCTCTATCTTTGTCTCTCTTGGGGATGACTTGACTATTCTTGATTCTTGGCTCTTTTATATAAAAGGCAGAATGAGCTCAGAAAATTGCACCACCACCATCACCAACTACCACCAGTTTGGGGGTTTTAACGGTAATGTCACTGGCTCTGTGCGTCACTTTGGGGAAAGGCAACAGCTTTGTTCTATTACATTTTTTAGCCATGAATGTGTTGTTGCCTCCCTTTAAGGATGCTTTTGTGCCTTTTGATAAAGCCTTATAATTTTTATTTTTTGAGATAGGGTCTCACAATGTAGCCCTGGCTGGTCTTGAACTCAAGATCTTCCTCCCTCTGCTGTGCCGGGATATAACCACCATGCCTGGCTTTATAATTTTCTTAACAAGGATTTTAGACATCATTTGTTTATTTAGTCAGTTATCTGCTATACGTTGTTGATTTTATAATCTTAATCTTGTGTTTTCAACTCTTTGTTGCCAAAGGGAGAATAACTCATTTTCCAATACTGACCTCTTAGCTAACCGTGCTGAACTCTCTCTAAACTGATTAAGTCTTCCGCAGACTCTTTGGGCTGTCTCGGTGTGGATAATCGCAATAGCGACCTTTGACCCTGCCAGTCTTTTATTTGCTTTTCTCATTCTTATCGAACTGTCTAACCACGCTCCTAGACACGATAAGAGTGGGAATTGCTTACGCTTGGTTTTAGAGGGCATGCTTCCCACATGTCACCACTAAAGTCTGTGTTTGCTGTAGTTTTAGAAGATGTCTCTCATCAGGTTAAGGAAATTCCTTTCAATTTATAGCCAAGAATTTTTAAAATTATGAATACTTAATTTTATCAAATGTTTTGTTTATGTTTATTGAAATAGTGATACATTTGTTTGTTTATTTGGGGTGGGGTCTGGCTATGTAGCCCAGGCTGACCTTGAACTCACAAGCCTCTTGAGTAGCTGGGATTATAAGTGTGCACCACTATACCTGGCTTGTTGGGGTAGGTCCGAGTGTGATGTTCAGCCATGCTTGAATTTTATTCACAATTGGATTGAATTGGCTAATGTTTTGTTTAGGGTTTTGGCAATTATAGTTACGAGTTACATGGAACTTTTTTCTTCCTTATTTTACCTCTGGGTTTCATAGAGCTCTGTTGGTCTTCCTAAATGTATTGTCACGTGTTCCCTCTTCATCTTCTAAAGAGTTTGTTTACGTAGGGATGGTCAATTCCTTGAATGTTTTGTTAGTTTTCCCTGTAAAGACCATTTGAGCCTGCGGGAGGGGAAATTTTATTTGCATGATTCAATTTATTTAACAATCATAAGTGTATTTGGAGGTAGAGTGGACGGCCAGCATGTGCAGGCCCTGGGTTCCATTCCTAGCCCCGCAGAAATAAAGAAATGGACTGTTTGGATTTTCTTTCCTTCTCTACCCTGCCACCCCCTCCCCCTCCGCCTTCCTTCCCTCCCTGAAGCACCACAGTTTGAACCCAGGGCCTCACACATGCTAGGCAAGCTCTTTGACTTCATCTTCACACTCAGCCCTTTGGTTCCATTTTGTTTAGGGACAGGGTCTTATGGCCTTTGCCCTGGCTTCACACTCATGCTCCTCCTCCCTCTGCCCCCTTCTTATGCTGATATAGGTTAAG
Organism: Castor canadensis; assembly: GCF_047511655.1. Taxonomy (NCBI): domain Eukaryota; kingdom Metazoa; phylum Chordata; class Mammalia; order Rodentia; family Castoridae; genus Castor; species Castor canadensis. The sequence continues at coordinate 4,347,103 of NC_133398.1, read as the reverse complement.
ACTTTTTCCTGGAAATTTGTCTATTTTGTTGATGACAACTTTATTAAGTTTGTTCCTAATAATTTTACCATTTTAATGTGTTTTATATGTGGTTATGTGACTATCTTCATTCTAGATTTTGTCTGTCTGTGAAATCCTTCCTTATTACCAATTTTGCTACAAATTTTTCATTCTTAATTATTTTGTCAAAGAACAACTTTTGGCCCTGTTGCCACTGTGCTGGATGTTCTGTCCCTCTGCTTCCTATCCTCATGGTCTCTTTTTTGCTACTCTTTGGATTTGTTATTTTTCTAACCTAAGTCAGAAGCTTAAAATCATTAATATTCAGTTATTCTTTTGAGATTTACCTTTTGCTGAGTATCTATTTATATTCCTTCAATTTCTGACTCCTTTCAATTAAAAAGTTAATTACTTTTTAATTGGCATAGAAATTCCATTTTTATGAACTTTTCCTAAGAACATGACTGAAACAAAAGCAAATACAGTGTGTGTGCACGTACAAGTGTGTGCACATGGCTGCTGGCTGCTGGATGATTTGTAATGCCAACAGAGGGAATTTAAATGTGTTGTGACACATCTGGACAGTGTGATATGATGCAAACATTTCACGAGCTATAGCTTTATGTAAGGATTGGGAAAGATGTCCACCATATTTCGTTAAATGAAAAAGCAAGTTACAGAGGATATACTGGTGATTTAAATTTTTGTTAAAAATATCCATGTCTTAAAATTCCCTGGAGAGTCATAATCTTGGGTCTTAATCCCAGACCTACACTTGAATAGCTCCTTAGTTGGTCTGACACCACTTACTAAACAGTGAGCACAGCAGAGTCCCTGTGTCTAGAAAAGAAATAGACAGGAGACAGCCCAGGTGGCACATGGACCAGGGGAGCAGGCAGGGGGCCGTGGGGATGATGTCAAAATTGCAAAATGCAGGTTGAAGAGGCAGAGCCCTGCCTGCCACTCTCTTCCAGGTGCCCTTGAGCTCCACGCCCTCAGCCTCTCTGGGTCCCACCTTTTCCCCATGGAAGGACTCGACTTGATTACCTCTAAGTAGTCTTCGAACTCTGAAGTTCTCTGCTGGCAATCGCCAGCAGCAAGGCTGACTTGCTGCTGACTCCAAAGCCTCTGGGGGAAACAGGGTCACTCAGCAAAAGGGAGCCCTCCTGAGAGACTCCTGGGGATGGGGACAAGGGAGCATAGGTGATGCTGCGAGGTACCCAGCAGTGCACATAGAGGTGCCCAGTAAACATGGGTGGGGAAGAGAGGAGAGCAAGCAGCTAAATGGAGGGAGGGGGCGTACAGGGAGCACAGAGCAGAGGCTCCAGGGAGATCTTGGGGGAAAGTTTTCTCACGTGCCTCTTCAAGGTGATCACGTCTGCCCCAGCCTAGCTGAGTGGTGGGGGGAATGCTAGCGGAGAGGCCGTCATCATCCCATCCCTCATATTGTAAGAAGCTGAGCTACTGCCATTCCTGCCTGGTAACCAGATCGCTGCTAATTAATAAAGCTGTCAGGTGAATGTCCTCTCTGGTCATTAGAATCCTTTCAAAAAGACAATCCTGCCATCATCACCCATCCGCCCCTCGGCTTGCGGTGCAATTAACTTAATGCTATGCAAATGAGAGGCTCTTCTCATTAGCTTGTAGCCCAGGAATGTTAATCGCATAATTGGGCCTTCAACAGGGTAATTAGACACGATTTTGTCCATTAGTCTTACAAGGCTAATTATTGTTGAGAGGGGACGGGCGCTCCCAGAGCTCCTCGCCAGCCCTGGCATCTGGTTAAAGCAACGTGGGGCCGTGGCCAGGTACAGCGCTGAGCTTGGACGTCACTGCAAGGTGGGCAGCTCTGCCCCTCACCTGTGTGCTGAGTGGAGAAAGAATGGCACTTAAGAGGGAAAGCAAAAACCAGGGTGCCACTGGCCAGGGCAGGAGGCCAGCCCCAGCCTGTCCCCACAGCGTCACCCTGCTGCCTGGCTTCATCTCTTGGGCTCAGTCTTGTCCTCTGGGTCCAGGTGTAGCTTTCATGATTTGGATCTTGGAATGATAAAAGAACCTTGGCTGGGCTGGGGAGAGGCACCAGACAAGCTGGCCAAGGGTGGGGAAGGGAGAGTTGGGAGGCAGCTGGGCCCCTGAACACACGCACTGGCTGTAACCTGAGGAGTGGGCAGGGGGACCAGTGACCACTTCCAAGACTGAATTAGCGAGAAGGTGGGTCATGTTTCCACCATCTGATCACTGACCCAAGGTGGGTGGGGCTGAGGGACAGGGCCTCAGAGGGGTAGGAAAGGTGCAGACGGGACCAAGAGCAAGGAGGCGCATCCCTGTCATCAGAATGGCACAGGCCTCCTGCAAGGGGCACCTTCTCCACGTTTTCATGAGATTCAACTCAAGACCTACACCACCTGTGGGGACGGCACATTCCTGGGCCTCCAGATCTCAGTAAGGACCGAAGTCTCCTGGAAAGCAAAAGCTGAGGGGTCCTGGGGTTGGATTTGTGAAATCCACCATGAGCAGCTGGAGAGTGCTGGGTCTCCATGGGTCTGGAAGGTTCTGACCAAAATTCCTCAAAGCTCCCATTCTTGGGGAGCAATGTGTGGCTCATTATGAAGCCAGGGCCACTATCAAGACCCACACCATGTGGTGTGGGGTCACTAAAGGAGGCTTGGCAGGAGCTCCCTTTCAGAGCCCAGGGATGCTTCTGTCCTGATCCATGAACAAGCCAAGCTGTATCACCCGCCTTTGAGAGCTCACAAGACCAGGACATGCTTTTCATGACTCTAAGGACTCCTCAACTTTTCTCCCTGAACTACAGACTTGCAGTCCACTGTCTACTCAGTATCCCACTTGGATGTTGCTATGAGCTGACTCGGGCACCTCACAAGTTGTTATGTTGGAGATCTGAGCCCCAGAACCTCAGAAAGTGGTGGCATTTGGAGATAGGGCTTTGCCAAGGTGATCAAACAAGGCTGTTAGGACCCTGACTGGTGTGGCCTGCAAAAGGAGGGAATTTGGACACACAGAGACAGCAGGCCACACATGCACAGAGGCACAACTCCATGGAAACATGGGGAGAAGACAGTGTGCATAGTAGAAACCACAACTGCTGACCCTTGACCCAGAGGTCCAGCCTCTAGGACTAGGACAAAATTAATTTCTGCTGTTTGAGCCGCTCAGCCCATGGTCATTTGTTATGGTGGCCTGACCAAATGTACAGCTTTGTGCTCGAACTTAAGACCACAGTGCGCTAGGGGCCCCTCTCCAAACCTGTTCCCATGGCCTGCCTGGCTTGCAGAGGCCGCGCTCTCTGCCTGCTGCCTCAGCACGCTCTGCAGCTCTCCCTGCCACCTCTGTCCCAACACCGTGTGTCCAGCCAACAGCACAGGGACTGTGCCAGCCCTGCCTTTGAAATAGCATCATAACCTGCCTTCTTGGCACCTCCACAGTTACCACCCCTGCACCAGGCTATCAGCATCTCTCACCTGGATTATTGTCACTGGCCTCTTACCTGGGCTTCAGCTTCCACCCTGCCTTCAGTCCATTCTCCACCCAGTAGCCTGAGCTATCCATTTAGAATGGGGAGAGGGTGAATTCAACTATGATATACTGTTAAGGACTTTGGTAAATGTCACAATGTATCCAGCACAACAATAATAAAAAGATAAATAAAACATTTAAATAAAAAATAAATAAAACAGAAGTTACATCTCATCACTCTTCTGTCCACCCCATGCCCCTCGTCTGCTACAACCTGCTCAGAGAAACAGCCTGAGTCCTCTGGGGTCAACCTCTGCCTCTGATTTTCACGACCACTTATGCACTGCTCCATCAGTAACATCTTCCCTTGAGTTCCTTAAGCTTGCCGGCCACATTCCTACCACAGGGCCTTTGCATGTGTGCTTCCCAGACCAGGACTATTCTTCCCCCAGATCTTCTCTGGGCTTGCTTCTGCCTGCCTGCCTCTGTTCAATGACCTCAGGAGATAGCCTTTCCTGGTGGCCTTCTACAAAGCACAATGTCTACTCCTGGCCCTCCAGGCACCCATCTTCCCTGTCTCCTTTGCTCTATTTACTGCTTTCCACAGAACTCAGCACGTCATGTGCTTGCTGGGTTTTGACAATCCTTCTGCTCCAGCCAGAACATAGGACACAAGACGGCAAAGCGTTCTATGTTCTGTTTCCTCAAAACTACACTTAGCGCCCTAAATGCCATCACTACCTTATGCAGGAGGAAGTGGCGGTTCAGAGATGATTAGTAGCCTGACCAGCAGCACAGTCCATTCATGGCAGAGCCAGGAGTCCAGCAAGGCTGTCCCACCGCGGAGCCTCTTGCTTAACCACTGACCCTATGCTGCTTCCAATTACGAGAACAGTTCATGGAGTCCCATGGAGGTGCAGGGAGATGGCAGACACCAGCATAGGCTCCTGGAGGAGGCGGCATTTGAGCTGAGCCTAACAGAAAAGACAGGATTTGGATAAAAGCCATGGTGTCCCAAAGAAGAAACACCAGGAGCAGAGACTCAGTGTTTAGAAAACAGGACATGCGGAGGTATGGGGACAGGTGAGAAGGGACTGGGGTTGGAAGGAGATGCATGGGGCTTCCTCTGGCTCAGCAGGTTCCTGGCACATGGCTCTTTCCTAGGATCTAGAACCCACACTCTTGAGACAGAAGTCCAGGAGAGAAAAGGGGGTGCTATGCTGGAGTCTCCAGATAGAAGCTCTGCCCAGTGGCTGGCCTGGGGAGGGGGCAGCTCTGACCCACTGGTCCAAGATGGGGGTGTCTGGTATCTGCAGAAATCTCAAAGCCAACCTAGAGTTTTACACTCTCATAAAAAGTAGAGTTGCATTTCTATTTGTGGAAGACTTTTCCTAAAAGTTCTTCATATTAAATAATTTCTGTGATATTTAGGAAGGATGGCCTCTTGCTGTCAGCCATGTACCACCGGCATCTGACAGCAGCCTAGGTTTTCATGCATGAGGCCGGGTTCAGCAGTTCAGGGGTTTATTTATGCCTCTAAGGAAGCTGGAAATTGAAGTCCACGCTGACGCCTCCCAAGTCTCCTCCGGGTAAAGAAAAACAAACACGATTTCTCCAAGTCCTGCCAGCACCACCGGTCTCTTGTCTGTCTCCGGGAAATGAATTTAAGTTAACGGTCGAGCATCGCGCCTGCCAAAAATAGGGGCGTCTCCATCAGAGCTAGACTCAAATGCCAACTACCCTGGGCTCTGCTCAGTTAAAGGTCACCTGTCACTCTCCACCTGAGGCGTAGATTGCTTTGGGTCTCTGATTTCTGCAATGTGGAAGGCATATTTGCTTCTCTCATGTCTTACTACCACTGGCTTGGGCTGACCTGTGACTGGCAGGATGCAACTGGTTGGGCCCCTAATGAGGGCTCAGCATCCACAGGGGGAAAGAATTGAGATGTGCATTGTCTATGAAGCCATGGACCATAAGGGGGAGCGGGGAGAATAAAGCCGAACAGGAGGGAAATTTCTGGCTGGGAAGGTGATCAGACACTACAACAGGAGTCAAGGAAAATCATCCTTTTCTCTCCAAATGCCAGGTTTACCGGGAATGGTGTGCTAGGAGTAGGGAATAGCAAACCACCTGGAGGCGTTCCTGGACATGGGGGGTGGGCAGGAAAGTCAGACAAGCCCTTCAGGCAGGCCTGGTGCCCCTCCAGAAGCTCTTAGGAAAAAGTGTTAGGTGGTAAGTAAGGAAACTGAATTTCCATACACTACCTGAGACTGTTAGCATCATTCACTTACAAAATTACTCGCCAAGAAAATGCCAACAAATCCCTTCGTACACAGTTTGCATGTTTCCTCCTCAGCATCAGGCTCCCCCTAGGACGAGCCATCTCCCCAGGGCTCACCTGAAGCACACAGGGCCCCTCCCAGTCCCCAACTGCCCTTGGGGGACTGCGGAGCTAAAGCCTGTGGCCCTCTCTGGCCTCTCTGTCTCTGGAATTCATGGTATTCTAATACTCCCAAAGATCATTGAGGCTGCAAGCAAGGCGGGTAAAGGTAAGGGACATTTCTGATGTCATTGCTTCCAAAGTAATTGCTCTTCTGCTCTCAGAGACAGACAACAAATCTAGCGACAGACTGCCCTAAACCAAGTTTTAACCCAGGAAAAAAGCAGCGTGACCTTCTACATTTGCTCAGAACTATCCTTGCCAGACTTCCTCTTACACAAACACTGGAAATAAGTGGTAAAATGTCAATAGTCCCTAGGTAGGAAGATAATGGGGGCACCTTCATTTTTCCACTCCAGTTCTTATTTACCGAAAGATTAAAATGCTACAACTCAAGGGGCCGTGGGCTGCTGGACCTCACCACCATGACTGCCCACTGCCTTGGTGGACCTCCTTCCTTGGCTAGCTGCTGACCCATCTCTGCTCGCCCTCCCACAGGCAGTGTGCTGCAGGGACTGGGCCCAATCACAAGGCAGTGGTTAGCTTTGCTACAACGGAGCCCACATCCGCAGTGACAATTGTGTCAGACACCACACTGTCACTGAGCGCAGGAAGATGGCACCTCTGCCACACAGGGACTATCCTGGGGCAGAGGCTGAGGAAGCCCAGGACGCATGTAGTGGTACAAGAGGGTGGCTGGTGCCATGGGATGAAAAGGTGGCAGAGCTAGATGGCTTCTGGCCTGAACTTTCATCTCTACCTCGAAAAGCACCCCTGGATCATGGCAAGGTCAAGGACGTGGGGTTAGGCCAGGCCTAGGCCTTCTCATTCCATCCTACCCAGGGCATGGAACTATGATACTTCGTTTTGACCTTAGGGCAAAAAGCTCCTGATTGCCCTCCACGGGGCCATCTGCTAGGCCCCTACCCCAACCACTTCCCTTACCAGACACCTCTACGCCATCTAAGGACAGTTTACAGACAACTGGGGACAACCCTGATGCCCGGAAGCCTAGAAATGACTTACGTTAGCCAATCCACAGGGAACCCTTGAAACCTGACTAGCCCTACCCCGTCCAGCAGACTCTCTCACTCAGAGCTGCCTTTCATCCACATGAGTGTCACTGTGTCGTGTCCACTGTGAAAAGAGTTTTAAATGTCATCCAACAGCAGGGGCAGGGGATGGAAACCACACCTTCTCAGAGCTGGCTTCAACAGCTCTGCATGATCTGGGAGGCTCCTCCCCCACCACGGCTGTCCCTGTCTGGGGACAAATCTGGGTCTGGCTCCACAGGGTCTTGGACAAAGGTGGCACTTGGTTTTGTTGCAGGATCGTTCGAGTCACCTACCAGGTGATTAGGATCCAGCCTCAAAGGGAGCAGCTGCTCAGAAAGGCAGTCGTCTCCCAGAGCCGTGCAGCTGGGATTTGGTGCTCTGGAGCAGAATCTGACTGAGCGGGCTTTTTGAAGCCCTGAGCCCCACTGAAAGGCCTGGCATTGGTAGTGCATTAGGCACACAGGTCGTCAGTGCACGTGGTGCCCATTTGTGCCAGGCTCTATGCCAAGTGCTTCCTGCATTCTCTCATTAGCTTGCCCTTGATGCCCTGCACCTGTCCCTGGTTTCTGGTTGAGGAAATGAGACTTAGAAGGCCAGAGAGAGGCAGAGCTAGATGATTACCTCCGCCCCCACGCCGCAATCCCCACTCCTGCACCTCCCATGCCACCCAGTGAGCCTGACCCTCTGCAGGACGCTCAGATGGCCACTTTGAATCTGTTTACACCGTTATACAGAGCACTTTGCAATTTGTAATTCTTAAATCCACCCATATACTTCCCCCACTACGGGTAGTGCCCCCTAGACTGCTTGGCCAGTAAAGCCACAGAGCAGGACTGGGTGTGAGAGAGAGGGCACCAGAAGAGGTGAGGCTGTGGGACTGCTCACGCCTACCCCTGGCCACATGCCACACTTTCTTTCTTGGCCCTGGACACTTTGTTGAAACAAATGTCGCTTCCTCCAAAGATGGTCATTTTGCAGCTAGAGCCCTCGAGCCCAGAGTGGACATCTGCTGGGGGTGGCGCAAGTGGAAGGAGCAGACTGTTGTTGTGGCACTCACTGCTCAGGCAGCAAAGCCAGGCGGCGTGGGGTCTGAGGTGGGCGGCTCTGCTACTAGGACCTCAAGGAAGAGCTCTTCCCAAAATAAGAGACACCCATGGAGCCCAGCCTGTGATATGTATTCCGACCCATGTCTGGTAAACTCTCTGCTGAGAGCAGCAAGCCAGGGTCACCCGGGTTCTATTAGCTCAATTAATGAGGAGTAAGATAAGGCTAACACCCTGCTCGTAGGCGGCTCAGACACAGAGCTGCAGTAATGGAGTTATTAACCTCCGCCAGCCGCTGAATTCTGCCCTTCCGCCCATCTCCATCTCCTCCTTCAGGCCTCCATTAATGGGCTGTTTATTATCCCTAATCCGCATAAGGATCAGCTGCAGAAGAGTGAGAGCTTCCTGGGAGGACCAAGTGATAATGAGAGAGAGAGGAAAAAAGAGAAAGACAGAGAAAGAGAGAACATGCACGCACAAGAAATCCTATTTTGCATTTTAATTTTTCTTTGGTCTTACTGCTGTCTTCTTAAGAAATTATAGCATCCTTCTCACTTTAGAACAATTATAAATGGCAAAGTCATTATTCCTTGTGTCGTTCCTCCCAAAGAAATTATCATGAGCTTTTAAATCAAATTAGAGAGCACTGGCATATTAACTACAGGCCAACTCAGGCTGGAATTTCATAGTGTACCATAATCTTCCACTACTTGAAATTTAACAGAATTGAAACCAAGAAATCAATCCAGAACCAGAATTTAGCAGAGCATCTTTCTGTGTGTGGGGTGCTGGGGATCGAATCCGGGGCCTTGCACATGCTGGGGAAGCTAGTGTGCTACCACTGAGCCACACCTTTACCCCAGGCAGAACAATTTTCTCAGCACTATAAATGCTCTGATTTAAAAATTTTTGTTTCCTCCTGGGGTTGGATAGATCCAGAATAAAAAGGCAATTATTCTGGACTACTTCAGGGTTGTTCTGCCCACGCGGCTGACAGACCACCTTCCCCAACCCCACCCCAAGGAGTCTTTAAAAGGTCTTCCATAGATAGGGACCGTGAGCAGCTTGCAATTAGAAAAAAATGGTTTTAACAGCAATAAGGTGTCTGTACCAGCCCAGGATGCGCAGATGCAGCCAGTGCTCTTGGTCATCCCTTCAAAGCAACACAGCCCAGTACATGCCACTTGCGCCTTTCCTGAGCTAGGATTCAACAGCACGCAGGTGATTGACTGTCTAAGTGCGTCTACACTGGATGTGTAGACAAATCTGCAGCACTGCTATTGGTAGGGGGTGTGAATGTGCAACTTAGTCTGTGAGAGCAAGAGAGAGCACAAACCACGTGCACCCTCCATGTTTGAACTTGAATTTGCTTCCCAGGAGGCCACATGGAGCCAGCTCCTTCCATATCTTCCAGTCCTCCATATCTGTAGGGCTCGTTCCAATGATAACACTCCCCCACCATGCTCCTTTTACTCCCAGAAGCAACAATACTGTGTCATTAAAGACTCACGATTATGGCTTCATTTGACAAAGGAGGAAAGCGAGGTTAAATGTAGCCTTGCCAAGCCACCAGCAGGGACAAATGCTAGTGCCATTGTAAAAGGGTACAAGGTGACAGTTGAGAGTTGGGGCATGGGGCAGCTTCTCTAAATCTGGTGCCTTTTTCCTGAGCATATGTACTTTTTAGCTGTTGATTGGATTACATGAGATTTGTACAGCAGGAACATAGTTAGTGCTCAATAAGGATCAGGTCCCACCATCCTTATTCTGGCTTACCATGAGCGGGATGGGAAGAGAAAGAAGTGTCCCTGCTGGATGCCACCGGGATTGAGGTGGAAAGGACAGCTTCAAAGCAGTCAGAAAATAAAAGGACAGTGAGTGAACGAAGACGGGAACAGAGGACGGATTCTTGTCTGTCTGGGACTGGGGATGTCCTGTGTGGAACCACCAGAGCTTGCTCCAAGGGCCTGGCCCCAGGAATTCTGAGGAGGAGGCTTCTGGACCTGCTTGTCTGGAGGGGCCAGGCTGAACTTGGCTGTGAACTCTGCAGCCCCATATTGGCAGAATTGGTCTGTTCTCGGGCTCCCTGGAGGAGACAGCTTCGTGTGAAATGTCCGTCTTAGCAAAAGCCAGCAACAGCAATAAACCCAGGAGCCTGAAGTCATGAGAAGAGACCCCTATACCTTCCCAGGGACAACCACACTTCCAGGATGCACCTGTCTTTCTTAGAAAATAACATGTACAGTTGCAAATCCCACACCCGCCAAGGAACCTAGAGAGCAGTTTCCAGTTCTCACAGCACAACCTAGGACACAAATGAGCTAATAAAACATACCATTCCAGCGTGATTCCTTTTTTTTTCTTTTTGTGGCATTGGGGTTTTGAACTCAGGGCCTCATGCTTACTAAGCAGGTGCTCTATCGCTTGAGCACCCAGTTCTTTTTTTGTTCAGTTATTTTTCAGGTAGGGTTTCATGTTTTTGCCTGGACCAACCTCAACCCTCCTACCTACAGCCTCCCCCCATCACTGGAATTACAGATGTGCACCACCACACCTGGCTTCCTAGATAGTCCTAAAATGTAGTCCATTGAAATAGAGAAAAACACTAAAGAAAACACTAATAAAAATCTCTGCTGAATTTCATTGCCACTGACCCACCTGGGCCCCTTCTTTTGCCTCCTTTTCCAGGATTCTCACGTGATCATGACTGAGACCTTGGGGGGAGGGTTAAGGTCACAGCCTGTTCCCCTTCTGTGCCGAGGGAGAGGAGGGTGCAGAAGCCCAGTTCTGTCTGAGACTCTGCACACTTCCCAGCATAAGTCAGAATGCTATACTCCCTCTCTGTAGTAAACATTAATTTTAAAAGAAAATACCGTGCTGCAACTGGCAGCATGAAATGAATTATTTTACAGCCAGGCAGAGGACAGGCTTTCTGGATGCACCCTCGGCTAGTTCTTTCTTTGTTTCTTTTTTCCTTCCTGTTTTTCCCTCCTATTATTATTATGTTTTAACAAACTTTATAGCCCATTTTATTTGTTCTCAAATAACTTTTTCTCTTTCCTTTCGACACATCAATTACTGGATTTGTTTCTGTCTGTGTGCTGTTGGAATCAAGGGATTGATACTGTTCGGTTGAATATAATGTAGCATTATGTGCGATGGGTTTATGAGGCAGGAGTCTGACAAAACATTGCATTTGAGCACCCTCCATTTATTAGCTCTAAGAAGAGATTTATATTTGGCAAGGAGAGGATAACTTTGTTTTCTGGTAAGCCATCAGGTCTGTTTTTGAGTCCAACGCCGAGTGGCTTGCTCTTCCTCGATAACTCTATTTACTAGTGTGAATATATTTTAATAATGAAATTGATATATATGTAAATTTATTTCAATCTAATTTCATTGAAACCCTCCTAAAAAAAGGGCCTTTGGAGATTGTTTTCGTAGCTGAATTATAGATTTCTGCCTCGCATCCCCAGACAGATTTCCAGGCTATAATTCTGTCAGGATTTCCTCCCCATGTCAAAGCAGCGACACCAGGCTGGAGTGTTTTATAATTGACATCACAACAGAACCTGAATTACAGTCCTGGCGTTCATCTCAGGGCTGGGCGATTTGTTTTAGAGTATTTCTCTCTTTCTTAGACTATACCTGGACTTGAAGGTTTATGGCTAAAATTACTTTCTGAGTTAATTGTCAGAATGGTTAACTGAAAGCTAAGGAGATAGAGGTGGAGGACAGAGATTCAAGAAGGGAGGAAGGACAGTCACCCTGGGGTGACTAGGCAGTGGCACATGAGGGGGTCTGCATTGAGAGTCCTTTGCTCCCTGCCTGTCCTCTCCCCTAGGGTCAAATAAATTAAACTGGCATTATTTACTAAGTCTTTAGAAAATTATCCCAAGTCCATGGTGAGTGGAGATGCATTTACCTGTAAGCCAGCCCCAAATCAAACTGGTTCTTGGACATCCTTCCTTGAGTACTCTCAGCCCAAGCTGTGGCCTCCTGCATGTCGTCCTGCACTCCTGGCTGGGCGCGTGGGGCCAATAAACACAACGCATTCTGCTTCAGATGACCAGCACCTGATTCCCTCCCTCACACTGTGGGTGATGTCTGCCCCAGCCTTCTCTAAAGGGACTCGTTTGTATCCCCGGCGACTCTCACCTTTGGTATGTGGTGAGCTGACACTGGAGCTATGTTGCTGCAGTGAGTCTCTTAGAAGATTAAGAGGGAACAAGACAGACACAGCCTCTAACCTCTGTCTCTGGACCTCCTAAGGCAGAACAGGGAGTGCCACAGTATGCTCAGATAGGACTGTGGGCTCCTGCTGCCCTAGATGAAATGGATGTTTCCATCTTCCCAGGCGAAGCTCTCCAGCCCAGACTAATTCAGTCAGAGAAGAGAGCACCTGCCTAGCAAGTGTCAGGCCCTGAGTTCAAGCGAAGCTGCCAAAAATATACATGCTACTAAAAAACAGAAGAAAAAGGCTGAGAGAGAAGGAATATATTTAGAAGATTACTCCAGGAAACATAAGGACATTTTAGATAAAACCTTATCAATATGCTCGACATAATTTACAGAGATGACAGGCTGTATGATATGAGAAATCAAAGAAGAGATGACAAGATTTTTTAAAAGGAGATGAGAAGAAAGTTGATAAAGAGAAAAAAAAACTAAGGGAAAAATAAGAGCATCATAGAGACGAAAAAGCAGAAGCGACAAGAAATAAACACAGCAGAAAACAGTCAAAGTTTTGTCATGAAGAACAGGCAAGAAAATAATGCAGAGAAAGATAAAAGCTACTAGAAAAAAACCTTAATTATGGAAAATGGATGATAACCATCCCATACACACGTAATTGGTCTTTATGAACAAGAAGACCGGGCAAATTAACCAGAAAAGTATTAATATATGTACTGGAGGAGAACTCCCCAAATTACTGCAGGTGGAAGGAATTCATGACGTCCAGAGAAAAGTAATAAAGAGAACCAGGACTGAGCTTGAGACGGTCCTGGTGGAGGAAAGTGAGCTCAGAGGGAGGGAGGAAAGCAGGGAGACGGAGAGAGAACCTATGAGCAGTCAGACCCCACAAGATGGCCAAGAGGGCAAAAGTGATTTCTGATGCTGGTGCATGTGGGGTGGAGGAAGTGATCAATGAATTCTGCACCAGATGTTGTTTACAAGTGAAGATGACAGACAGACATTCGCAAGTATGCCAGGATTTAGGATGTCTATTATTTATGTGCCCCTGCTGAAAATGATTCAGACATAATCCTTTCAAATGAAAGATGAATCAAAATTAATAAGTGGGGAGGTTGAATTATGTAAACAGCTGGTGTTGAAATCTTAACCCAGTTTCACAGAAAATGAAAACTTCACAAGTATAGTTATTATAGCTAAAACAGAATATAAAGTGTTATAGTTCAAGAACGAAAGCTTAGTCAATGCAGATTGAAAACAATGATCAGTGTATAACAGCCTGTCACCAAAAAGTTCAGAGTTGGGTGCGGTGGCCCATGCCTGTAATCCCTGCACTTGGGAGGTGGTGGCAAGAGGATCTCATGTTCAAGACCAGCCTGGACCACAGGGTGAGACCCTGTTTCAAAAGCTTTGTTTTGGGATGGGTCTGCCTCTAACTTCCCACCCTCAAAATGGAGAGTGGGAGGGAAGGTGGTGGGTGGTGCCCATGAGTGGAGATGTGGAGGATGCCTGGGGAGGGGATGGGAGTGGTGCCCTTGAGTGGACAGTGGGAGGGGAGGAGATGGCCATGGGTCATTTTCTCTCTCATCTTTCATGTGAAGGAGTCAGGCATTCTGTTGCTTTTCAAAATTGACAGAGAAATGTAGGTTTGGCTAAAGTCATGTTGATGAGATGAGTAGAACCAGAACCAGATCATCATCTAAATGAATGGGGGGCATAAGGAAGCTAAGTAATATCAACAGACCTCAAAGCAAACTCAGCATAAAGAGAAGATAGAGAATAGGAGACACTGCAATCACACGTGAACTAGAACAAGAGCGACAACCAGGAGGCTGCACTCAGACATTGAAGGAGGACACATTCAGACTGAATGAAGAACACAGCCCAATTTCATCCTGCTCACAGTGAAAACAAGGTCCAGGGCTCATCCGGGCACCCAGGGCTTTCAAGTCACTTGAGTTGTCAACAGAAAGTCAGGGAGCAAATGGTTGAAAGTGAAAGTGGGGAACACGCCAGAGAGATCAGGCTGAGCTGCAGGTGAAATGGCTCGTTGGAACTCGCAGAAAACTCCACAGGAAAAAATGACAGGAAAGGGCTCTCCCATTGAAAACCTAACCCACGAGACAGAGAGAATGGGGAAGACAAAGACAGCCACCAGATGGCAGTGCTGGGAAGCAGAGGGGTCATTGGCAGTGGCCTCAGAAAGCCCAGTGCAGGATCAGTGACAGGAGAGCTGAGCATCACCAGAAAAGCCCACAAGCGCAGACACAGTACCACCTTGGGACAGTGGCTGCGACAAGCAGGCCTGGCTGAAGGGGACTGGAGAAGCAGGGAAGCACCGACCTTCTCACAGCACCCAGCTGAGCCAGTCGCTCTCCACGTGGGTAGAAACTAAGGCGAGGAAAAAGCACAGGCTCTTGGACTGAAGAATGCCGAGCACCAGTGAGAGCTGTGTCTGAGCATGGAACAAAAGCAGGGGAATCAGGTACGTACCGCATGCAGTACAAAACGCTTCCTGCCATCCTTCTCTTCCCATCAATCCTGGTGTGAGGTCTTTCTCCTGTGCAGGGAGAGTCCTCTCTGGGAATCTGACCAGCACAGAGGAAAGACCTGGAGGAACTGACACTTTGTAGGAGGGTTCTGCACAGATGGCCCAAATAGATCACCCTACAGTGAAGGTGAGGTCTCTGGGCTCTATCCATGAACTCAGAGCTTCCAGATAACTTTCTGGTCACCCCTCTCAGACATGAACAAATGACCACAGATAACCCAAGATCTGTGGGGAGAGGGGTGGGAAGACTCTACTGAGGAAGAATAAAGCAAAATCATGAAAGAAAAACTCAATAGAAACATTATGTGGGAGGGAAACAAACTACCATTCTTCGCCCTTCTACAAAAACAAACCTGTCATTAACATTTTCAAGAGATAAAAAAAAAAAATTGGTGAAGCAAGAACAAGTAACTATAAAAGGACAATCAGAAAGAAAGAGAATTTAAATACTATAAAAATAAACAAACACTATAGCAGAAATCAGAAATTTGAAAATGGGTCAAAGAGAAAGTTGTAGAAACTTCCCAGAAAAGGAGGAGAGAGAGAGAAGAGAGAAAATATTTTTAAAAATTATTCAGAAGAACGCTCAGTATGTGTGAAGCCCTGAGTTCAACCCCAGCACCACCACAAACAACAAAAAAAATTTAGAAGGCCAGTCCTGGAGACCCAATATCCAAATAACTGGAGTTCCAGAGAAAAATAGAAGAGAGAGAGAGAGAGAGAGAGAGAGAGAGAGAAGGAAATTATCAACAAAATAATTCAAGAGACTCAGACCTGAAGGACATGGGTTTCCAGATTAGATCCTACCAAGAATATTTTGAAATTTCACTCTGAAATTTCAGAATCCTGGAGACAAAGGGAAGAGCTTATGATGAGAGAGAGAGAGAGAGAGAGAGAGAGAGAGAGAGAGAGAGTGAGAGAGAGAGAATACATGAAGCATCAAGAATCAAATTTACATTGGACTTCTTAATGGCAATACCAGAGATTCAAACAAAAAAATTTTTTTTGGCAGTATGGGTTTAAACTCAGTTCCTCATACTTGCTAGGCAGGTGTTCTACCACTTGAGCCACTCCACCAGCCCCTGAAGATTCAAAATTCTGAAAGAAAATTATTTCCAACCTGTAATTCTTTTTTTTCCCAGCCTGTAATTATTCACCCAATGAAACTATCCAACAAATTTAAAGATAGAATAAAGATACTTGCAGACATTCAAGGTCTCAAAAAATTTACCTCCCACACAGCCTTTCCCAAGAAGCTGCTGATGGATGTGCTCCATCAAAACAAGGTTATAAACCAAGAAAAAAGAAATTTGAACAACTGTGCCTCAGGTATAATAGCCTTCTGCTGGTAAACCATCTCTCTTACTTGAGAGGCAAGTGTAGAATATGCTATGATAAGCCAAGGGAGTATACAAGAAAGAGAAAGATACGTGTCCAGGAAGCAGGGACTCCCAACTCTGAGCAAAGAAAGGAAAGGAACTTTGAGCAAAGAAAGTCCTAGCAGATCAGTCATACAATAAGCCTAGAGAAAAATCAGTCTAAACAGGAGAATAATGGTGTCATCAAGAAAAAACTGGAACTTACAGACCATGTAATATGATGGACTTTGTGGAAAATTGCTCTGAGAGGCTACTGTTATATGTGGAAATAATTCACAAGTAGGTGCAAAGAAAATGCAGCAAGTAAAAAAGCAAGGTGACTCTTAATGTCAGGAAAAACAAAAGGCTAACTCTTTTCAGCAGAATTAGAGCTCTTAAAGTAGCTTTTCTGGAAGAGCTCTACTACTGCAGTTCATTTTGTCTGGGATTTAGTACTGTGGTCCATACAGCTATTAAGAACACTAGACACGGAATCTTTTCATTTCATACACTAAGGTGCTCCTCTGAAAACTGAAGTTTTGCTACTGAGGATGAGGAGGTGCAGAATGAATGCTGGAGCAGACAATGAGCCGGCAGTCCATCAGAGATGGTCATTTTTACCAAGAATACATTTCATGCCGGACACATTGCTGACATAAACCTTTATGCACTAAACAACACAGCACCCAAACACATAAAGCAAAAACTGTAGGAAGCACAATAAAATTTAATAAACATACAATATTAATGGGAAGTTAACAAATTGCTTGGCTCTTGACCAGCAAAAGAGATAAGTATACAGGAGATCTAAATTATAAAATTAATAGGTTTGATCTAACACATATATTTAATTATACAACTTTAAATTAAAGAAAATACTATCTTCAAGTACCTACTGAGTAATTATTTACAGAATAAATTGTGTAGCTCAGCTTCACACAAACCCCAGAACCTGCCTTGAGATTCAAATCCCAGTACCAGAAAAAAAAAGTTTAAAAATTTATAGATTATATTTCAACAAATTCTCCATGCTCTGCATTAAAATGAAAAATCAATACTAAAAGTTAAAATAATAACAAAATGCCGATGACTTGGAAATTTTCTAACTCTCCCAAATAAATCTCAAATGTAAGAACAGTAAAGTAAACCACACCTTCAGAATACTTTAAGAATGAAAAAGATGAAATATGGCTACAATTATAAAGAGAGGACAATTCAAAGCCTTAACCATTTTAGCATCAAACACAGAAAATAAGTGAATTATGCATTTTATATTTTCAGAAAAAGAACAAAATAAATGCAACACAAAAGAACTAACTAATCAAGAGAAACAAAAATTCATGAAAATAGAATAGGAGAAAACAGTAGAATTGACAAATCAATTATTTGAAGCTTTCTTTGACAACAGAACAAAAAATAAATTAAAAAGTCAGACTACCCATTAAACTAATCTTCAAAAAGGATGAAAACCCAAATACATAAAATTAGCAATAAGAGGAAAGAAACCCACAGATAGAGAAGAAATTAGAAAACCTCATAAGATATGTAAATTACACTGATGCATTTAAAGACACAAGGGACAGGGACGATTTTCTAGGCAAAGCCCAACTACAGGAGGAAAGAAACTAAAGCAGACCAGAGTGAGAGCAAAGTCGATCAAATTGCCCACAAGCTACCTGTGCCCTAATGCCAGATCCAAGGAATTGTCACCACCAAACTCTCCTAAAGACTTTCGGGTCCGGAGGAAGAATGAAGACCCAGAAATTATCACACCATAATACTAAAGCCTGAAGCACAAGAAATAGAAAGTTCAGACCCATGTTATAAATATAAGTGAAGAAAGATTCTTAATAAAACGCTGTCAA
The DNA here is from genome assembly GCF_047511655.1 of Castor canadensis. NCBI lineage: Eukaryota > Metazoa > Chordata > Mammalia > Rodentia > Castoridae > Castor > Castor canadensis. The sequence goes on along the minus strand of NC_133398.1, from coordinate 4,329,120 downwards.
CACCCCTGATGGTGTATTAGTTTCCTGTTGCAGCTATAAGGTATCATCACAGGATGGCTCCTTAAAAATACTCGCCTCTATTGTCTCGAACTTTCTGTAGGTCAGAGGCCTGCAATGGTCTAACTGGGGCCAGGCTCTGGTTCTCACCTGGGCCGCACTGGTGGCTGCAGACTTCGTTTCCTTCCCACGTTTTCCAGGGATCCCCCATCTCAGAGCCAGCGGTGGGATGTGGAATCTTCCCAAGTTCACAGCCTCTCCAGCCCCTCCTCTGTCTCCTCCACTTTAAGAGCTCATGACCTCTCTAGTTTAAGGTCAGTTTGCCAGTCACCTCACATCTGCAAGTGCCTTGTGTCACATAACGACATTCTCCGAGGCATAACAGCAGGGGGCAAAGGTCAGGAGGGTCACAGTTTCAGCTGCCACAAGCAGTATTGAAAGAAAGAGATATCAAGACCAAGCCAAAGTCAATCTAGGAACAAAAGCTGACTTGGTAAACCTATTAACATAATTCAATATATGAACATGTCAAAAGAGAAAAAACCATCACTTGTCTTTTTGAAAAAAGGTCAATAAAATTCAACATCAAGTCCAAGCATTTTAAATCCATGGAGCTAGCTATATTCTTTTAATTTCATAAGGCTTTCGTAGCCCTCTACCAAAAGCCAGCAGTGCCTCAATGGCAGTACACCAGGCCGGCCCTTCAGGCCAGGAAGAACCTCCCTGTCAGTCGTGATACAGCTCCGCAGCTCTGCAGCTCGGCCCAACACAAGAGGAACAAGGGTAAAGTGAAAAGCACTTTTGTTAAAAAGGAAGAGGCAGAAGGATAAACATTTGTAGCTGACATCATTGTCCACCTGAAAACCCCAAGAACATCAACTGTAAGACTATCAGAAACAGAGTTCTACAAGGAGGCTGTGGTACAAAATAAAAAGCAAATGATGTCTTTCCTATTCTCCTGAAAAACTCGTCCAGAAAATGAAACAGATGAAACTAACTCATCCTAACATACCAGCAAGGTCAACAAATAACGTAGTATCTAGAAACGCTCTTAGAATCAAAACCGTGAGCCTAAGGGGGTTGATGGTAGGCTACTGGGCCAGGGAATCAGCATGTCAGACCACCACACATCAAACTGAGGGCAGCCCCAGTTAAAATTCCCATTGTAGTGTCCACATGGAATGGTAGATAGATAAGATAGACAATGGAGAAAAGTGAGAAGGTCTTTTTACTGCACTGACTATTGAAATATGTCAGAACTAAACTGCTCTAACACTGCAGCCCTGAAGAAATAGACAGTAGGAAAACATCAGAAAGTTATAGACCTAACTATATTAGGGACAAGTGGACAATGGTCAGACCATACAGACTCAAACCTATAACCTGCAGCAACCAAGCAAGCCAACCACAGTGTTTGTAGAAATTAGCCCCAGATGGCCAGGACACTTGATCAATAACTGATAGCTCCTCTCATTTTTGCCACTATTTGCAACCAGAAAAGCCAAACATGTTCCTTTAACCGATCACCTAAGATGCCCGTACTCCCAGTCAGCCCAGCCCAGCTGTCCCCTGCCAAGAGCCTCGAATCAGAGCACCCAGAGCCCCTTCCACTTCCCCCCAGAAAACTCTCCCACTATTCTGCCAAGCAGTGATGTCCGCCCCCCATCACTTGACACCGCAGGCTCAGACAAGATGGCCTTTGCTTTGGGTGGTCATCATTTGTTTCCATGCTACATGGCGTTGTGGTTGCTCTACACTCAAAGGAGTGTGAGAAGGGACAGACCATTCAACAATATTCAATGTTTTTCGGAACAGATGTTAAGATGATTCTAAAAGAAAACTCATATTGCATATGTGCAGCAAAATAAATACCAAATATTTGAGTGAAAAAAAAAAGAAATTGCTGGAATAGTAGAAAACAGTTGATCTGTACAACAATCTTACAAGAAAGGCAAGCTTATTTGGTATCAGTTAATATTTTATGAGGGAGGAGCACAAGAGCCAAGATTTGAACCCAGGCCTGACTCCTAGTTCACAGGGCAAGGTGGTGGGAAAGGGATGCCTGGCATTCTATGGCCTTCATGTGGCTCAGGAACACCAGAAGGCATTATAAACTGGAAGCTGTCAGTTGAGCCCCGAAGGGAGGGAGCCCCAAGCACGGCTGAGGCTGGGGTTCTCATGGGGCAGCTCACCTATTGGGACTGAAGCCCACTTTTTTCAGCATTTGTGCCTGGTCCAGGTCTCGTGGGAAGCCGTGCAGCACCCATCCTTTCTGAACACAGTCCTGCTTCTCCAGGCGCTGGACCAGCACTTTGATGATGATGCTGTCGGGGACTGCAGAGAAAAAAGGACAGCGAGCGTGTCAGTGGCCTGCAGTCCAAGCCACAAGCTTCGTAATCTTCTGGGACCACAGACTGAGTGGCTGAAGAGGTGGCTTTAGGTAGCGCACTCGGAACGGCTTGGACAAGGCTGTGGACACCTGTTTCCCGGGTTCCTCTGCAGTCCCAGCAATAAGAGCAATGGAAGAACCGTGGCTGCCTGAGATGGGAAATGCAGAGGGTGACCTGACCTCTCCCTGACCCTGACAAGATATGACCCCATCTGAAGCCAGGGTAGCTCCCAATCCTTCTGTGAGCTGCAGGCAGTCTTTGTGTGTCTCATCTCAGTCTGTTATGGCAGCTGCAATAAATGTCATTAATGGTTCTGGAGGCTGAGAGGCTGGGAGTTTATGACCAAGGCAGATCCAGAGTCTACAGGGCCCACTATCTGGGGTGTGGACGGTGCCCTCATGCCTGGTGGAAGGGGTGAGGGTCTCTCTGGAGTCATTCTTATAAGGTTACTACCCCATTCATGAGGTCATCCTTATGACCTAATTGCCTCCCACGCTATCACCTTACACTATCATCTAAGGGCTTAGGTTCTGACATATGAATTTGGGGGTGGGGGACACATTCAGATCATAGCGCCCCACAAGCATCCAGTTTCTGCAGCAAATATTGTGGGGACACACAAGTCCCCATCTAGTTTCAGTTTTCCTCAAGCAAAATCAAGTTGGTGTCCCTGCTGCTCTCTGCCAGGTTGTAACCCACAAGCATCCCTTTCCTCTCCTGCCCCCTGATTCTCTCCTCTGTGACCTTTAAGACCCAGTCTCACCCAAGAATCTCAGCTCCACTGAAAACTGGAGGTGGAAATAAGCCCCACAGAGAAGGAGGCTTGGAGAAGCCTGTTGTTTACCTTGCTGCAACTGACATTTTCCTGAAATTTATACCTCTTTCCAGACTGATTAAATACCGTGTTGCTAATGTACTGCGTCCTGGCAATTTGCACTGCATTTCCTGCGCTTTGCACTCATTTTCCCAGAAACACTTGGTAAATGTTACCATTGTTTGCTGTGAATGTGGGCCCACGTAGGGCTGGTTTGCTAGAGGCGCAGTGACAGAGCGTTTGGAGGTTTCTCTAGAAGCTTCTACATGGTTCCCCGCCACCAATCATCTGTGGGTCTAGCAAGTGGCCCTAATGCACATGTCTAAACCTTGTCAAGGGCTCCTGGCTGATTTGGGAGGGAGAGATAGGCTGGGCTCTGCCCTCATCCCCAAGAACCATAAACCTTGTTCTAAGTAACATGTGTCTTCTTAAAACTTGGTCTTTCTAGCCAGGTGTGGTGGTACATATACCTGGTGGTCATCCCAGCTGCTAGGGAGTCTGAGGCAGGAGGATTGCAAAGTAGAGACCCTATCTCAAATATTAAAAGAAAGAAAGAATGAATGAATGAAAAGAAAATGGGCTGGGGGTGTAGCTCAGTGGTAGAACACTCGCCTAGCATGTTCATGCCTGGGGGTTGATCCCTAGTACCATGAAAAACAAAAATAAGTTAGCAAATAAATAAATAGATTGATCTTTCTCCCTTCTTCCTACCCCTATTCCACAGTCCCTAGGAAAGAAAAGGGTCCTGCTTTAACTCCAGAGCTGCCCAGCATTGAGTGAGGAGCCCTCAGGGCTCACTCTTTCCCTGCTGCATTCTCCTCCCCAGGACCAGCAGGACCTGGCAGGGCTGGACCCTGGCAGAGCTCCCTATCATCCCTCCCCTGGATCTCATTCCCCTCATCCAGAGCTCTCTTCTCCCGGCCTTGCCTGGGACAAGTCTTTGACTTGGCAGGCTCCCCCCACCCGGGGTTACATCCCTGCTTCCTGACCTTCACTAATTATTGACATTCTGGGTAATTCTTTGTTTAGTGTCTGCCTCTCACAAAAGACAGTAGGCTCCCCCAGGACCAAGGACCAGGGCTAAGTTTTTCCAAGCCTCACACAGTGCCTGGCACATAGATGTGGGATAGATGAACAGGAGGCTTCCCTTTTCAAATAAAAAACGGAAGAAAAAAGAAACAATTCATCAAACAATGTATGTGTATATGGAGCTGAATATCCACACCCTCATAAGTAAGAGGCAGACTTGTTACACACAGTCTTGACCAATTGTGGTAAAATAAAGCAAAAGAATTTTGAAAACAAAACACGACAAAAAGTCATTGCAACTAATGAGATATATTACAACCCACGTGGACGTCCAAAGCCTGTGGCAGAGGGGAGAACACGGACGTCTGCGCACATTACTGTCACCAGGGATTGAGAATGATCAACTGCAAGCAAACCTCAGAAGTGAGAGGCCATGGAGCATTTTAGAGTATCTGTTCTCATCCAGGAGATGGACATCTAGTGACACCCCTGCTGTCCCTAGCAGCAGCTGTCTACACTCCAGGGAGAAGGTTGGAGGGGGCACAGCAGCCCTCCCTAAGTGACGGGACAGTTGTCTCCTGACCTGCAGACCTTTGCCTGCTCAGGGCATAGCTAGCTCTTCCCATGTGGCCCTGCGAGGGGCTGGGGCATGGGAAGCCAGCTCCGACCTCCCCATGCTTCTTCTCTGATCCAGAAACCTAGTGCTTTCTATAAGGATAAACAAATATAGATTTAAAATGACGTGGGGGAAGAATTTGTCATAGAGTTTTCTGGTCTAGGCCTCTCCAAAATATCTATGGATATTTTACCTAAAATAAAACTAACACAGAAGCAAACCTTCCCCAGTGACTCATCTTATGGGTAATAAACACTGGCCGTCCGGGCATGGCGTTTGGCCCTGGCACACACGGCACACACACAGCCATGTGTGTAGATGACGTCTACATCTAGCAGGGGAGACAAACAGTACTCAGGTAAATAAGTAATCCCTTCAGAAAGTCAAAAGCGAACCGAATGATGGAGACTGTTGGTCTTGATGGAGCTCAGGATGGCCTCTGAGGAGGCCACATTTGGCTGAGATCTGAATGGTGGCCCATAAATCTTCAGTTGTCTAGGGGTGAGGACTATAGTGGGCCACACATTTTCTGATTGTTCTCACCAATAATCAGATCATGTGTGGAACCAAGCTCCCCCGGAAGGTCTAAGCTACAGAACCACTGCTTTCTCTGAAGGCCTGGAAGGTCATCCTGATGACCTCTTTCATTTCAAAGTTGGGAAACTCAGGCCCAGAGAGGTTGTGGCTTAGATGACCTGCCCAGGCTCATCCAGCCAGTTGGTGTTGAGCCCCCACAATGCTGCCCACTGTTCTCTTGCTTCATGGCCCAGCGGCCCTGGAGTTCCAGAATCCCTCACGTTGGCCACTTACAAATCAGTACAGGAAAGCGTCTCAACTAGGAAGAAAGTGGACTAGAAGGAGGATGGAAGACCAGACAGAAACAGGAGGAAGGTCCCCCTCCCCTTCAGCTGACCAAGATTTCTGGAGAGAATTTCCCAATTCATACCTGAATTAAAGTGTACAAGCCTTTTACTCCACAATTTTATTTCTAAGAATGTATGCCTAGGAGATAATAGCACAGATGGGGCAAGATATGTGCACAAAGATGTCCATTTCAGCGTTTTTATAACAGTAAGGGCTGGAAGCCATGTGGAATGCCTACCAATAGAAGACAGGTTAAGTCAAGGACCATGTGTCTACACAACTTTAAAAAAATCTATTAATGTTAACTTGCAAAGCGGTCTATGACAGAACTGGAGGAAACAGTTAAACAAATATCTAGTAAAGTATGATCCAATTTAAATATATATTATATATAAATGTTTAAATACATGCACACATTAAGAGTGGCCAGCAGTGGATACCCATGAATCAGACCCAATCCCTCTGTTCATATTGCTTAGGGTCCCAGCATTGAGATGGGATAAGGACACAATTCAATACAGTCCTGCTGGAAAGGCATAAAGACCCCAGTCCCAAATCTCATTAGTGCCTCCCACATTTGTGGGCCAGAGACTCCTACAGGACTGTCCTGACCAAGCACGGAGCACTAAATCAGATCCTACAGGGATGCAAACTAGTCAGGGATCTCTCACACCCCTCCATCTGCACACAGGCCTATGGGTGAATGGCGCAAGCTGCCAGGATTGGTGGCATCTGGGAATTGTAGGGGAGGTCTCTGGTGCAATGGGGTAGCTCCAGATGCAAAAGGGGTGGCCAGGACCACATGTGGGTTCGTTGTGCTGGCAAATGGTCCGCAAAGTTTCTCTACTTTTTCGTATGTATTTAAAGTCTTCCTTTTCAAGTGTTGTTTCTTTTAAAAAGAAAACTATTGCCTAAAGGAGCTGAGCTGGCCACTGTGTAAGTTTGTTCCACAGGAGCAAGGGATAGAATTTCTCAGAAAGCCTCCACAGTCCTGTAGGTGGCTGGTTCTCACACTGTGGGGACTTCAGGTGTGGATGGCCCTGTTCTCCTCTAACTCCACCAGCTCGGGAAGCTTTGTCTGGAAGCCTGCAGACACCAGTATTTGCCTTGGGAACTTTGATCCTTGTACGATGTGGAGCAGTGATAAACCCACAGAGCCTCCTAGGGGCTGGATGCTGAGGAGTGTGATGGATCTCCCAGCATGGGCCTCCTCTGGGGGAACTGGCTGTGTCTGTCCTCCATCTGGGTCTGGTGAAGGGAGCTGGGACCATGGCTGGCTGCCTCTGAGGCCACCGACCCCTCCCCAGGCAGTGTCTCTAACGAGTGGCAGGGGAAAGGGTCCAGGGGAGAGGGGCAAACCTTAAAGACCGCAAACCAGTCCTTGTGTCTGTGCCAGGCTCCCCCGGGTGGCTGTTCCTTCTTTTTTTTTCCTCAGCTACCTTCTTCTCCTGCCTTCTTAATTCACTGAGCTGAGGGGTCTGACCAGCCAGTTTGGGAACAATTTGTTCTTTGGTGGGGGGAGAATAGCATTTGCCTGTTATTTTGGATAATGTTAACCCTGGATAATGTCCCTTACCCTCTGTCCTACTCTGGAGAGGCCCCCTAGTCGGTCTAAAGCATCTCAGCATTAAGTCATGCCTCAGGCTTGCTTTCCCAGCTTGACAGCTAACAATCTCACCCTTCATGCGAGTACTGCCAAGGGCTAGCTCTCCAGAACGTCCTGTCAGCCCCAAATTTAGCAAAGTAAGATGTGAGCATCCTATTATTTCATGAGGTCACATCACATGGTTTCAGGGTTGTTTGGTTTTCTTCCCCTCAAGATTTTTGTGAGAGATGGTGTCCTCGAGTTGATCCGTGGTCCCCGTCAGGCTGGGTGGGTCTGCACATGTGATGCTCCTAGGTTGGCAGGGCTCCTGCCAGGCCCCCACCATTCTACCCAGGAACCTTGGCCACTCTCCTGTCCTGAAGGGACACTCTTGGCTAGAGACCCTCCCTTACATCAAGTCTTGGCTCTGGGATGGGGAAGATTCCTCCTGGTTGCAGGTTGATGTCTGTCATCCTCGGTTGCATCCGCTCAGCTGCTGCTGACTGGAGGTTGGAGGCAGCCTGAGAGGACACCCAGGCTCAGAGTTTGCTAGAAAACGCAGGTCCACCTGCTACACCAGGAGGTGACCTGTGGTCCACAGCACCAGGAAGGCCCTGCAGGTGTGCATTCCACCTGTCCCTGAGTCCCTGCCCAGGAGCTGGGCTGAGTAGAGCACAGGACTGGCCCTAAGGTTGCTGGGATTGGCTCAGAAAGGTGAGACAGGAAGCAGAGAACAGGAAATGGCTCCCTCAGCAGCGTTCGGAGGGCCACAAGTCTGACTGACAGAGCCACAGTGAACCCGCCCAGGTACCCTGGGACAAGTGGGAAGGCACCCAGCCCTGTCACCAACCATACGTCCTCCCAGAGCCTATGCACACTGATTCCACATTCAGGCATAAACACTGTAGGAACACACCCTGGGTACACCCTGCAGTATGTCTACCCCTCCCCTGCACCCCTTTCCCTCCACACCCCCTCCTCCCTGTAACTTCTTTCCCTCCTCTAACTCTCCTTGAAATACTGTGAAGCTGAGTGTCTAGGTCCATGGAGGCCACCCTCCTTCCCCTTTCCAGATCCCCAGTACAGCCTGGGGCTCCCAAGTTCCCAAGCAGTCAGGCAAGCAGAGCATAGAAAAGAAACAGGACTGTGGAGCAGAGAGGGCTGCTTCCATTCTGATGCTTAAAAAGAAAGGGCTTGCATTCCCTCCAGTCTCCTTCCCAGAACTGGCTGGAGGGTTAGGAGTGCTGTGCGTATCACTGCAAATCAATGAAAGTTAAATTAATGATTTCGGGGAGAATCACTCTGCGAGTGGTGCTGCGTCCCGGCAGCGAGGCCTGCACCCTTCCCGCTGCTGTAACCCGACGTCATGGGCCTCTTGAAGGACCCACAGCGCTCAAGTGTGGGACCTGGCGCCAGGTGTTCCAGTGCGGAAGGGGTTTGACTATTATGCACTGCCACCTGCTGGTCGACCGTGGGTCCTGCACCCAAGCGCGTTTGCAGAGCTGTCAAACATTTCAAACACCTACAAGGGAGATGAAGTGAGAGACCTGGATTGTTTCATCGGTGCACCCTGAAATTTTGCAGCAGCAAAAGCCCACTAGATCTAGACGGCTCCTTGGCAGGCTGAAGTCACTTGCCCCAGAAAATCTCGTCTTTCTAGGCCTTGGTTCTCCAGGTACAAGATTAAACAGATGTCTCGTAAGATTTTGTTAGGTACCAAAAATCTACATATATTCTAACATTTACATTGCTTACTGGCAACACTCACATTGCTTGAAAGACAATGGTGCCAGGAAATAACATTGTTTTAATATTGGAATTTTTCCTGGGGCTCCTGCTGATTACAGAGTCCCCTGTGTGGCTGTCACCCCTCAAAGAGTGGCCACCACTTTCCACCACTCTCTCCTCTGCCATGGTTACTTGAGCAAGAAGCACAGATAAGATTGAGAGGCCCACACAGCACTGGCATGCCCGTAGCAGGGTAACAGACCTGCCAACGGTGGACATCTCAGTTTGTCCCCGTCTAATGACATTTTCCATGGGTAAAAACACTACTCAAATAACTGGCACATCACTTAGTGAAGTAACACGACTTACCTAATAAAGATGCTCATTAGCTACACTGGATATAATGACGTGATAGTTATTCTCTCAAAATGCATTTTTTACATCTTTCAGTGCAATCCGAGAATTTCTGGGAACATGAGAAAGAGGCGAGGCAGTGTGTGTGTGTGTGTGTGTGTGTGTGTTGGACTGTTCTACAGCATAGGATATTAACTGAGTGCACACTGCTGATCAGAGTCAAGGACTGTGCTTTCCCTTCCCTGTGAATGACAGGCAGCGAGGGCACCTTTGCCCAAGAGGTCTGTGAAAAGAAAGTCGGCAGCTGCAGAGAGAGCAGGAAACAGGCAGGCGTCTGGCATTCTGGGATAGAGACAATGCCACAGTGAGCCATACGATGACGGTGACATGCACACAGTGTGACGTGAGCCTGGCCCTGGCCCAAGCATGTGTTTATTTTAATGCAATATTAATTCACATAATTATCATAACAATTCTATGAAAGAAATAGTGACAGCACCCCATTTTTCATATTGGAAAAGAGGCACAGAAAGAGGAAGACACTTATCCAAGGTCACACAGCCAACAGGTAGTGGAGCTCAGACTGATATCCAGATCTGGGTCGGCTAGCTCAAGCTCTGTGCTCTGCCTCGTTTAGGAGAAGGGCTGGATGATGGTGAGACCTGGAAGCCTGGATTCTGTCCGCTCTGCCCCTCACCTGCAGCCTGTCCTTGGAGAGTCACTTTACCTCCCCACTGGGGAGTTCTCCTCTTGAAAAGAACAGAATTAGACTCCAAAGTCTCTGGAGTGGCAACAAAGCCCCACTGAGCCATGCGGTGAGTCTGGTACCTGAGAACTTATAAGGCTGTGTCTTCCTCTCAGGCACGTGACATGGCCAATCCCGAGCAAAACGGAAATGCTCAGACCAAGTGTCCCTGTGTGGTAGAATAACAATGGCCACCCTTTCTTGCTACCCTTCTCACAGGGATGGGGCCAGCAGCCCTCCCTTTGAGTCTGGGTTAACTTTACTGACAGGCAAAAATGTGGGCAGAGAATTCTGAGGCTAGGTCTAGGATGCCTTGCAGCTATCCTACCCTTTTTCCCAACCACCCTTGAACTGAACCTCTTGGACAACTCAGGATCCTTGTGCTGGGGAAGCCAAGCACCACGTAAGAAGGCTGACTGACCTGTTACCACCGTGTTGTGAGGAGAACAAACCAGCCACATGGAAGCTGCAGGGCAAGATGATTTGGTCAGCCCTAGCTGTCCCAAGCTTGTCATCCTAGGCACCAGGCATGGGGCGAGGAATCCTGTTGGTCATACCAGCCCCAGCAGATGCATGTGGAGGAGAAGTGGGAAGACCAGATCCAGACGCGGGGCCGACAACCCAGCCAGCTTGTTCCAGCAGTTCAGGCTATGGCAACATAGAGTGGAGCCAACCCTCCTTGAGGGGCCTGCTCCAAATCCTCAGCTGCCAAATCAGGAGCAAGAAAACCAGTCACTTATGCCATTCAACCACGGGCTAGCCTGTTACAACAGATCACCGGAGCACCAGAGTTATAGAAAACTGGGCTGGTGCCAGTCACAGGAAAAGAGTAAGACATCAAAAATCCATATTTGGCAGATATATGTACCAGCAGGATGTGCCACTGCTACCATGAATACTAACTACTGTAATCATGAGGACAATGACAACTTCTATGGCTGGTGATGCCAAGCACAGGTGACAGGCCTCATTGTGCACACAGGGCAGGGCAATGGGTCTGAAGCTATGAAAGCTCACCTTACAGATGGGGAGCCTGAAGCCCCGACAGGGTGAGTGGCTTGCCTAAGGCCACATAGCTGGGTCATGGCACCATTAGTGTAATGACAAACCCACAGCTAGGGCCTGTGCAGCCTAGACTGCAGCTGCTCATTTCCTCCTAGACACTCTCCAGGCTGCACACTGCTTCCTGCCACCTGGCTCGGCTTCATCCCTTCACGACTAAAGAAGCCCATGTAGCAGAGGGCAGCACCTAGGCCCCAGGAGGTAGGGGTGGCCTTCATGGTACTGTTCACACCGCAGGGGCCTGGGTCAACTGCACCTGCCTGCTCCCTCCCTCACGACACTAGTGAGCTGTCAGTGCCAAGCACTGAGGAGGTGCCCACTCAGCTCCACCCACCTGTGGAGCAGTCAGTCAGGAGGCAAGAGCAGAACAGGGTGGGAGGGGGGAGACGGAGAGGAAGGGATCTCAGACAAGGACCCTCTCACCTCCCAGCAACCCAGCCCAATAGATGGAGCAGGCAGAGTTCTGGGGTCAAGATCAGGGGTGGGATAATGAGGAGAAAGTCCTTCTTCCCTACTCCAGTCTGCCCTCTCTGCCCAGGGTCCCTGGTCACACACTGCCTCTCATTGCACCCTTGTCACTCAGAGCAGTGTAGATACACACAGAGCCACAGGCTGTGCCGGTTTTCCTTCCTCTGCATGCAACATGGCTGTGCCAGGTTCCTCTGCACAGGGCCACCTCAGTGCTGGCTCTAGTTGAAAAGCTCCTGTAGGTCTCATGTCCCTGAACTGGATCTGTAGGTATAGGGGTCACATCGGTCACAGGGGAGCAGCCTCCCCTCCACAGCTCAGGCCTCTGCAGGCTCCACTCACAGCCTTTTGAGAAAAAAGCAGTGTCACTGCCTGTCAGTTGAGGACATTCCCAGAGGTTAAGGGGCTTCATTTGCTCTCGCCTTAGAGACCTGAGAGGGGCTTGATGCAGCTCTGGCCCTGCCAGGGGCCGCCCAGACGGCTGCACCAGGAGATCCACCCCCTCCTGGAGAAGCAGAGCTACCCCTCTGGGGTCTAGCCTGTCCAAGACGATTTCACAGCTCAGTGCATTGGAGGTTTTGTTCTTCTCTGAAGCAACCATGGCTGCCCCTGGAGAGGGAAAAGCTTCCAGAAGCTCTGGTCAGAGTAGGAGGACACCTTGCACTTCTGGGCTCTCCTTGAACTTGTCAGAAATGTCTGGGTTTGCTTTGTTTCATTTTTAACTGGATGCTTGATGCTTAGCAATACTCAGTGAACTTTTAGTCCCCAGGAACAGCTGGAGCTGCTTCTGTGGAAACGGCACCAAGAAGCCCATTCTTGGTGGAGAGAGAATTTTGTTGAATGGATGCATATGTGAACCAAGCATCCCTAACTGCCTCAGTCTCCTCACTGGACAAGCCATTGAAGGAAAGGCTTCTTGACCTTTCTGGCCCTCTGGCAAACATCATTTCAATAATGTAAAAAGACAACGAGCACTTTCACAATGAAAGTCTAGTTAAAAAAAAAACAAGGAGATGGACTCTCGTGGGATGAACCTGTTGATGAAGAGGGGCTGGTGTTGACCCCCTTTACAGAACTGTCCTCATTAACAGGCCCTCAGGCCTTCAGACTGCAAACAGCACTCTTATACCCACAGCCCTATTGGGCTAGCTCAGCCGCGGCTTTCTCTCGGGCTGAAAAAGACTTCTACCTACTTTCCATAAGGAAATCTTTGTAGCAGTCCCAGCGGAAAAGTCAAAAGTTTGACTTGAGAAAAGGAGCTACTTCAAAAGCATTGTCAGATGAGGTGGGGGATTCTTGAACATGCATACATTACAGGGGCATCCCTTACTCAACCTCTAAGCCACCCCGCAGCAGGGTCTCTGGCTGGGGGACACATGCCAACGTACCTTGGGAGAGGCAAAGCAAGGAAAAACCCACATTGAATAGAAAAGTAAATTAATGTGTTTATGACTTACTGCTTGGGCTGTGTGTGTGTGCGGGTGTGTGTGTGTGTGTGTGTGTGTGTGTGCAGAAAAATGAAAGAAAAATGTGGAGTTTTTTCAATAATAAAAAAGGAGTTGCTCTGCGGGGCCCCTAAAGCTTGTGAAAAATTAAACTCGACGGATTCAAACTGTCCTATTTCCACTTCAAAAGGGAAGAGCCACTGAGCTCTTCCCAACTTATCTTCAAACGCCCAGCACCCTAGAAAGTTTCTGTAAAAAAATAAAGGCTCCTGTTCCCCCAAGCACTGTACCGGTTACTGTGCCCGCTGCCTCTCCCTCCACTAATTATACCCCTGTGAGTCTATTAATCAACTAGTAAATTATTTAGAGAGGCATGCGCCGTCTTCAGCTAGTACAAACACACCACATGCGAAGGCTTGCTGGTAGCGGACAGAGGTCCCCCAGGGTCCCCCTTTGCGGGAAGACAGCTTGCAGCTTGCGGAGGCTGCACGGCTCAAAACAAGAAATAGCATCCGCTTACCTCCTCAGATGGAGAGGTTTACTTGGTCTTTCAACTCCGCAACTCTTTGCAAGTTTCTAACAAAAGAGAAAAGCCAGTCTATTGTCGAATCTTTAGTGTGCATTTAGTGACGAGAATATTAATTCCCCCTAAAAAAAAAAATGAAGCACTTCAGCTGGGCTCTGATCCAGGCCTCCTGGGACCTGGACTCACAGAAGGTTCTCACATCGCTCATCATCACCCCAATTTGGGGCTGATGTGGCGTGACTGCATTTTACTAGTGGTTTTGCTAGGGTGAGGACTCATTACCAGAATGTGCAAGTGAGCCTTGCATCTCCCACCTCTGCTCAGGTTCTGCTAGGCCATGAGGGACCTTCTGCAGGCAGAGACATCCAGGAAACAGCATGTGAGGGAGGGGATGTGGGGAGCACTCGGTAATGATCTGTCTTCCACATTATCTTTTCCACACACCAGGACTTTTGCTCTTAGGGAGAAGTTATTACACCAATTAAGTAGCTATGTTCTCACCTGAAAGTAAGCACATGCCTGGTGTGTGCCAAGGAATATGGGTCTTCCTATAAGTGCCCTGCTTTAGCTGTGGGTTAGCGGGCAGGTAGTAAGGAATGCATTGCAACCTGACCAGGGCTACAATGGGTGGTTCTCCTGCTCCTGCATAGATAGGAGTTGGGAAAAGCTAGAGCCCGGCTCAAAGACCCCATTCTGGGACCCACCCTGACTGGCAGGATCCTGACAGGACACTTCCAACACATTCTGAGGGTGCTGCTGATGGATCAAGATGGACATTGGATACACTTAAAGACTTAAGCAGCAAGTCTTTAGTCTCCTTCCAGTGAAAACCCACAGGACATTTGAGAATGACAACAGTTACCAGAGCTGGGGTAGACATCCACTCTCCTGAACAAGAAGGGAGTGACATGTCACTAATTAGACCCACAATCTGGAAATGGGTTATATCTAAAAATAAGGCAGCACTAACATTTTCAATGGGTGAGTTGGAATAGCAGAATGAAGCTGGCAGGGGGTCTGGCTTTTTGCGACATGAAAACTGGGGAACTGGACACTCCAATGGGTGAAACTGAGTGGTTACTTTCCCGGGGGAGCTCTCAGTCTCTGGAATTCAGAACTTCCACAAAAACCCTTTAGTAGGAACAAAACTGTACCTGATTTGAGTTTGGCCCCTCTGCTGTATGCAGACCAAACCCCCATGGGCTTTCATGGAGGTCATCTGCATAAAGAACACGTGTGCAGAGCCCTGGGGAATAAATTTGTTCTGTTCTCTGCAGCTTGTATCTGAATGAGTGTAGGAAGTCAGACCTATGTATTTCAAAGTCCAGAGCACAGGACAAGCATCTCTCACCCTCTGTCCATGGGACCATCACTGAGAGCCTGAGATCAAGAGATGAAAGACGAGCTAGGGTGGGGACCCGGAGTCTTTTGCCCAGAAAATGTGGAAAGATGGGAAAACAGCGCAGTTATTAATTTTGCTGCTGGTTCGAAAGAAGGAGGTGTTGGCAGCACCTGTGAAGGCAGAAGAGCATGACCAAGTGTGTGGAAGTCATGGCCAGTCAGAATATCACAAGGGCCAGAGGATGTGGCTCCATGGGGACAAATGGATCTATTCAGCCAAGACAGTAACAGTGGAAATGGAGGGTGACAACAGAGCTGCTTGGCTCTGGGGCTCCAAGGTAAGTGGAGAGAGGGCACAAGTCTGCCAGGCCAGGGACCCCTGCCCAAATGAAAGGTGACAGAGGCCAGCAACTGGGGCATAGGTAGAACAGAGTCCCCAGTGGAGGAGGCCCAGTACCAGAGGGGCAATAGGAGTAACCCCAGGAAGACCTTATGCTGCTAGGCCTGGGCATGCTCAGGATGGGGGCTAGATGGAAGAATGTTCAGTGACAAATGCCAGCTCAGAGATGCCATGGCTCTGCCCCCTGGCGATGAAGTCTCTCTGTCTTTATAGTCCTCTCGGGCTGACAGTGGTGCTCCCTGTGCTTTGGAGGCAGTGGGGCTGGCGCCCTCCTGCATTCCCAGAGATGCCACTGGCCCTAGGCAGACATGCGCCCAGGAGTTTGCAGAGGGTAACCTGAGATGCCTCCATAAATACCCAAAAGGAATAGAGGAACAGCTCTAGTCTCCCTCTTCCGAGGGTCTAAAGTTGGGACAGTACCACCCTGTCCTCACATATTCAGGAGGGATCTTCTGAACTGTGCAGGACTGGGAAGACTCCTTTCCACTTCTGTTGCCACTCAGCCAGGGCTCTTCCTGCGCCAGATCTGGAAGCCCTTCTCCCTTTTCCCACCCTCAGAATGTGACCATTTATTGGGTGGCTTTCTGCGGTCCTAGCCTTGGAGGACACATTAGGAAGCCTAGCTACTACTTCGGATCCCAGCGCATCTCCACCTGACCATTCAGCCTATGGTGCACCTGTTCCAATGGGCTCTGCCTCCTCATTGGTTCACAACTCAAGTGTGGATGGGCATGTGATCAATTGTCATCTTCAAAACCCTAACAGTGGTATACCCCTGAGTCACATTCTAGGTGGGTTGTAGGGTAGCCATGACCAGGCTTGAAGAAGGCTGTGGTTGGCTGAGCAGTTTCCCTGTCAGTCTGACCATCCCTTCCAAACCGAATTCTTCAGGGAATCAGTTCTGTTCTTCCTGATTCAGCTGGTGGGCAGTGGCCCTGCCAGGCCTGGGGAGTGCCTGTCTGTGCTCCTTCTTTGTGAGCTGAGCACTCTGGTTTTCTTGGCAGCTACTCCAAGGCCCATAATGAGACCCTGTTGGTGGTTATGAATGCAAATGCCTTCCTTGTTATCCCCGTGAGATCAGGATTAGCAGGATGACAGAGTTTATTGCTTCTGTTAGGAAGATACGATATTGGTTGTTGTTGTGTTTTTAATTTTGTAGGAAGAGCAGAAGTATAGAGCTACATTGTCTAAATAAACACAAATCTGTGAAAAAAAATTAGCACAAAACACTGAAGATGGAAACTATGAAGTCTAACTCCACAGGAAACTGGGAAACATGAACCCAGTCTTCTTTGTACTGACCACAACCTCAAGACCAAACCGAAATGAGAAGACCTCTCTGGACTTGCACTGGAGGGACGCCAACTGTGTACAATGTCAACGTGCTTGGGCTCAAGGAAATCCACTCTGTCTTGCAAAAGGAAGGGAGAACCATTGCTCCCATCCACCCCACAGGTACGGTTTAAGTAAGCCACAAAGGTGGTGGCCATACCTGGTGGGGAGCATGAAGGAAGAAGTGATTCATGACCCCATAAAGAAGCAACAGCCAACATGACCTCCTGGGTGACCACGACACTCAGGACATCTGAGGACTAAAGGGTGCAATGAGTCACTATTCTCTTCTGTAACAATTGCTAAAATTTCAAAATCGTAGTGCGACTTGAAACATATGAGTGAAATGTAGAGTATAAGTATAAAGAAACTTAATGGGAAAGGTTAAGCAAGTCTAATCTATAAAGAGCACTTACAAAGCAATTAAGACAAAAAATATCACCACTGGGTTGGGGATACAGCACAGTAGTATACACTTGCCTAATTCACAAAAGATGGAATACATATGACCAATTATCAAAATATGTTCAACCTTCCCAACCTCACTAGGAAACAAAAGACCACAGTGAAAAACAAGTAGGGTATTTTGCCAATTTTGCAAATTGGCAAAGATTCAAAATATTAACTATGGTGGGCAGAATAAGGCTCCCTCCCCGCAAAGATGTCCACATTCTAACCCCTGCTTCCTATGAATATAACCTAACATGGCAAAAGGGACTTTTCAGATGTGATGAAGTTATGGGAAATTGTGCAGGATTATTGAGGTGGGTCTAGTGTAACCACAAGGTCCTTAAAATAGGGAGGTAGGAGGGTCAGAGTCAGAGGAGATGTAACAGGGAAGCAAAGGTCAATGAGGGAGAATGAGGTGGGAGCAGGGAGGGTAAAAGGGTGAGAGAAAGGAAGGGGGAATTTGAAGATGCTACACTGCTACCTTTGCAGAGGGAGAAAGGGACCAGAAGACAAGGAAAATAGGTGCCCTCTAGGAGCTGGGAAGGTAGGCAAATGTTCTCCCCTAGAGCCTTGGTAAAGAACAAAGCTTGGACCACACCTAGATTTAGGATTTCTGGCCTCCAGAACTGCAAGAAAATAAATTTATGTTGCTTTAAACTGCTAAATTTATACAGAAGCAAAGCAAACAAATGCACTGGAAACACCCAGAGGTGGCAAGAGCTGGAGGAGACAGGTGCATGCTGGCATAGGAGTATACGTGTCTCCCTTGTTAAGGGGCATGGCCTTTGAGCCAACCCATCAACTTACCTTAAGAGAATCAGGGGCGTGGCATTATTGAAGCAGTGAAACTCTGGAAAGCACTTAAACATTTACTCTCAGTAACTTTATATTTTGGAAATATTCTGAGATGTACAGAAAAGTTGCAAGAAGAGTCAAAGGATTCCTGTGCACCCTTCCCCAAGACTCCCTTGCTGTTGACACTGCCTCCTTTGCTTGGTCATTGTCTTTGTCTCTGAGCTACAGTTTACAACTAGTTGCAAATGGTTTACTACCCAGCAAAACTCAAACCATAGCATGCTGTACTTCGGCATCCCACTCATTCATTGATCCCACAGATCTGCAGGGCACTTGTGACCCCCCCCCATCTCCCCAGCTTGGGACCCAGCATTGTGGGGGGAAGTTATGCTTTTTAAATAACAGCAGCTGCCCTTGACCTGCCTCCAGGGCACTGTGTGTGACAGACTAGTGGTGCTCATGACAACTTTGAGCATTCTTACCTCCATCTTGGTATCATGAAGCCAAGCCTTCAAGAAATGCATGGTAGTTTCTTGGAGCCACAGGGCTGGTGGGCAGCACAAATATCTGAGCCAGACTGGGAAGCATCAAAGCACACTGTGCCATGCCTCCTGCCTCCACCTTGCTCCAGGTACCTCCATGTCAGCACAGCCCACGCACTGACTGACCTACCCCTGCATGGATCGCTGTGCCTCATGGATCTACCCCACCTAACTCGACCTTCACCCTGGGAACTAGGACATCTTAGGGGGACTTGCGAGAGTCAGGCCAGGATGTGTCACCAGAGAGCTTTTCAGCTGAGGGTTAGGAGTCAGCATCCTGCTGAGAGGGTGTCCCCATCAATGCACTCATGGCCCGATAGAATGACCACCTCCTTGGGGTCAATTTTCTTCATGAGAAGCATTCATCACATCCACATCAGATGTGATAATTGAATTTGCATGATTGTGTAGAGGCGCCACAGCCCTTCGTGCCAGAGAGGAAGAGGTGCATGCGTGGAAAATATACCGCTGTGGGGAACAAACATGGGATGTGCGGAGCCCAGGCACAGACTGCTATGTGGCCTCAGGAAGTTGGACTAGAGTGAGAGTGAGGGCCCCTTTCCTGTGGTCAGATCCGGGAATGCTTCCAGGATGCAGATGACAGTGAGGATCTGGAAAAATTATCTGGTTCTGCTTCCCCATTAACCCACCTGGGGAACCACAGCCCTCAAATTTGGAAAGTTACCTGAACCTTGTCACTTCCAGCTGCTGATTTTTGTATCCCACAGCATGAAGGATGTGGGAAGCTGTGTGGCCTCCCCTGACTTTGGAAATTAAGCGTTATGGAAAGCAACCCTTCATGAGAAACAGTGTTCCATAGTGACAATCACACCACATCCACCTAGTCACCTCCTTTGGGATCAGGCATGGGCGCCGAGTGGCTTTACTGAGGAGTGAGTCCCAGAGCTTTTGCTTATGAGAAAACCAGTTCTGTTTCCCAGCTGTTCTCCCTGACCTTGATCCCCAAATATGCTGAGCACCTCACACAGAGCCCGGAGGGTTGTGGCAGTTAACAGGAAGTGTGACCTACCTGTCACCTTCTTTTCAAAGAAGGGCTCAATGAGCTCACCAAAACTTGACTTGTCTGCCACAGTTTCTTTCAGTAGTTGTCCACAGCAGACTGAGGGAGAGAGGAACAGAAAGATACCTGTTAAATTTTAAATAGAAGGAAGAATGGGTGTGGGGGAAAGCCAGTGCAGTGCTGACTGCTAGGGGAGAAAAAGGTCACTGAAAAAAATATTAAAGGGTTCTTCTGTGTGTGGGATGTGTGTCCAAGTGAAAGTCAATATCAAAAAGGATCTAGGAAGGGGAAGAAGAGCAGGGAGATGTGAATGAAAAGGAATGCATTTGGCAAAGACATTAAAATGGACAGCCCAGGAGACACTAACAAGGATGTCACCAACAGGGAGGCCCCTGCGAGCTGCAGCTACACCTGGAATTCTGAGTAGAACCTGGTGCTCCCTGGGCCACTGAGGAGGATTAACATTCAGGTGGAGAATAGCTTATCCTGGCCACTGGACCACAAGTGTGTGTTCACATTCAGTCCATTTTCACACAGGGAGGGCAGGCAAGGTGTGCTGATCACTAACTCATAAATAAATGCCCCACGCTGCAGTCACCTGGCCATCGCTGCTGTCACCCTTTGGATGCATGCCACTATAGCAATGGCCCTTTCTATCAGGCCCCACTGTGTCTCCATCCCTGAGCCATGCTGGCACATGGGAGGGGTTGGTCAATGGTGCTGAATGCTCAACACTGGCTCCCATCCCTCTGGCTAGGAAAGCCCCACTAGCCAAAGCCAGAGGCTTCAGTTGTATTTTTCTTCTTCTTCTGTTTTTTTTTGGCAGTATTGGAGTTTGAACTCAAGGCTTTACGTTTGCTAGGGAGGCGCTCTACCACTTGAGCTAAGTCTCCAGCCCTGAGTTGTATTTTCATGAGTTGTTAATTGTACATTTTTTATTTTCTAACTCTCAGGGCCAAGGAGTTTCCTGCCTCTACTAAAGAAAGAAAAACATAGAAAATTAGCTGTATAACATGAATGTTTAAGATAAGGACCATCATCAAAGATTTAATCCTCAATAATGATATGCTTACTTCACTATGTAAATGACAGCAGTGACTTTATCCTGAGTGGTGGGCAGCTCCACCTGCTAAGAGAAATGTAAGAATAAAGGCCGAGGGAGCTGAGAGTTTCCTGAATCCCAAGCCCTGTGCTGTCTCCTTTGTCTTACTCGGTCCTATCAATAGCCTGGTACTTTTTGATAGGGAAACTGAGAACACAGAATGAAGTAACCTGTAACCTGTTCCAGGTCACAGAGTCAGTGAGTGGCAGAACTGGAGCTTACCCCAGGTCTGTGCAACATGGAGCCCAGGCTCAGCCTCTAGTTCTGGCCATGAAGGGGTGACAGGTGTCATACTTCCCTTTTCTCACAGAAAGCTAGAAAACTGAGTAGAGCACGTGAAGCAATTCCTTTCAAATATTGGATACAGATGGCACAGACTGTAATCCCTTGAGAGAGGGAAGACACACAAAAGGAGTCTAGTCACTCTGGATTTCTGTCTCCCAGTACTTGTCAGACCACAGCACAGAGGTGAGACCCAAACACAGCAGCAGTGTCATTGGGCAGAGGAAACAGAGGTTGGAGCATGGGCTCTAAGACAGCTGGGATGTTTTGGATTGTGGAATGGAGGGAGCGGAGCTGTGCACAGGACTTCCAGAAATCTGCATGGGGCTCACCGAGTCCCACAGAGCTGTGCATGTGAAGGGCAAGACTCCACAAGGCCTGGTAAAGAAAAGCTACCAGGTTGCTGTGAGCCCAAGGAAATTCACATGGTGCTGGGAGAGGCTAGCAGAAGGTGAGAGCCCTGGCTGAACACACCAGCTAAGAGTCCAGAAAGACCACACTTTGGTGGGTAGGAGTGCCCCAGCCCACCTCAACAAAGTCTCAAAACAAGTGTCAGCAGGATTGAGTTGATCCTCCAGTAAATTAGCTGCCTGTTACAACTCAAGTCTTTTAAACTCAAAATTCTTAAAGCAGCCTACACAATCCAGACTCAACAAGAGCTCCAGAGCTCCAAAATACCCAGCATGTTACATGAAAGTTACTTGACGTGTAGAAAAATCTGGAAAGGTGACCCTCTCCAAGGGAAGAAATTGGCTTAGAATCAGACGAAGAGATGCATAGATGTCAGAATTAGTGTGCCAAGACTTTAAATCAGCAGATGTAAATATCTCCTAAACTTTAAAGGAAAACACAGTTCAAATGAGTGAACAGATGGGGGAACCTCAGAGAACAAATGAAACTATAAAAATAGAACCAGATGGAAATGCTGGAACTGGAAAATACAATCTCTTAAATGAAAAAAGTCACTGCATGAGTTGTGACCAGTGAGTATACAGGAAACACGGCAGTGGAAGTATCAAAACCATGTACAGAGCAGGAGGAAGGACTGAAGGAAAGCACGAAACTCAGTGACCCAGAGGCCAATAATGATCAGCCCACTAGACGTGCCATCAGAGCTCCAGAAAACAGAGACAGGAGGGCAGGAGGTGGAAGGGGACAAAAATACCACAGAGAAAATAATGGCGGCAGAATTTCAAATGTCAATGACAGATATCCATACATTCAAGAATCTCTGAGACCAGATCAGAATAAACGCAAAGTAAGCCATAGCTTTATATACTGTAGCCACAGAGCTAAAAGCTAAAGAGAAAGAGAAAATACTAAAAGCAGCCGGAGGAGGAGGAAAGATGCTTCATATGTATGGTGACAAGAAAGAGAACATAACCTCTGAGTTCTCCGAAGAAACCCAAGTCAGAAGACAACAGTTGGCGTCTTTAAGTGCTGAGAGAAAAAGAAAGCCTGTTAACATAGATTTCTACATGCAGCAAAAAATCCTTCCCAAAATGAAGGCAAAATAATGATACTTTCACACATATGAAAGCCGAGAGGATTTGTCACCAGCAGACTTTGACTAAAAGAGATGTTAAAGGAAGTTCTTTAAGCTGAGAGGGAACGACACCAAATAGGAACTTGGATCTAAACCAAGGAGTGCACAGTGCTGATATGTGGGTACAGAAATCTCCCCATACTTCCTAACTTCTTCAAAGGACCAACAATTTTTTAAAGCAAACATATTTACAAGATACTGTAGGCTTATAACATATATACAAGTAAAATGCAGACCACCACCACCACAAAGAAAAGACACATGTAAGGTTCTTGTGTGTGAAGACATGTAATATTAGTGCAAGGAGGACTGTGGCCAGGAAAGGATGTGTATTTAATCTTCAGAGCAACCACGAACAAAATAAAGCAAAGATAAATACCTAAAATGTCAAGAGAGTAAATGAAAAGGATTGCTGGAACCGATCTGGTTAATCTAAAAGATGGTAGGAAAGGAGAAACAAAGAACAGAAAACAAAACACCAAGACAGTAGACTTGCAACCAAGCATGGAAAAATTGCTTCAAACAGGAATGGATGAAACACTTAACTGAAAGAAAATGTCAGACTAGATTTTTAAAAATGGCAAACCCCAGCTATATGCCATTAGAAGGCATGTATTTGGAAAATAAGTTACAGATAGTTTAAAGAAGACATGCCATGTACAGACTCA